>NC_088348.1:1814285-2126071 GCF_036884655.1 Musa acuminata AAA Group | reverse complement strand
GTTCGCCAGCTCCAGGTGAGATGCGATGCCCTCCTCCTCTATCTTTCATTTTCTTTTCAGTTTCGAGGATCAACAATTAGATCAGAGAAGGCCAGATAAACCAGTATCTCGTTCTGAATATTCCATGGGGATCTATGCACCTGCTTCCTTCGTCAGCTTCAGGCCTAGATTCCCATCATCATTTGCGACATCATAATCTCAAAGTAGAATAATTTCCATGAAAGAAACATTTCAGACTTGGTCTCTCAGGCACCTCCGACTTGGATTTCCAACACCTTTTTTGCTTCGAGATATAAATTGGTTCTCATTCGATGTCAGTTCCTTCAAGGAAAAGTAGTCGAGCTTGCTAGGTTCTGATTGGTTCATGTCCGTCCCTTTGAGTACAGTGGTCTTTATTCACAGATCTACAGATGGAACAGCAAATTAGAATGTCAGATAACATTTACATAAAGCCATGCTTCATAAATATATCAAATGAATACATAAGACGGAAAATATGGAAATGAACAATAGGCATATAGCACTTGTTCCCTCGTTAATTAAACAAGTGAACATGCACCATCTGTTCGAATTATTTCTGCATTAATAATTTCTTGTCTCTTTTTTCTTCTGGGCATGTCATCTCACAAACGAATCAGGAGACCTCAGTTGGTGGACTATATAGCCAAAGCATCGGTTAGTACATGTTGGGTCACCTATCACTCACGTATCTTACAGTAGGCCTGTAGCTATCCTAGAAATTGAAACTCTCATAAATATAATCTGAAGATTATGTCACTCTATCATGCGTCTGTACTGTCTCTGATGAAAGACACTAAACAATGTATACTATATATAATAACTTCTTTAAATTGGTAGCTATTTTAGAGTTTTATAGCAATATATTTGGACAAGGCTATTAAATGAATCTCCAAAATACCAAAGTTTGGAACAAGACAACGATAATATATCAAATTTTATGTACCCAAAATTAGAACTTCAGTGATGCAAACCAATAAATGGATACACCTTTATGGTTGCAGTTAATAAATATATAGATAAAATTTGCTGTGATGAGAGGGTATTTGTTTGCTCACAAAAAAGATCTATTTAGCCTGAATTTTGTTTCATAGTCGTCGAACACATTCTGTGTTGAGGTTGGCCTGTGTTTTGGCTGTCATATCCATGGAAAATTTGACAGACCCAAACATAATCCACCTTCACTTGGAACAAAAAAATAATGAGAAGCAATGGTACGAAAACATGAGAAAAATTCCTTCCTTTAGATGAAATATAATTTCTACATGGGAACTTTTCGCCAATATGCAGTCCCAAAATTTTCTTTTTCTTTGTTCTTTTGGCATAGTTCTATAAGTCTCATACTATGATACTACCATGTTGTAGTATTTATTTGCTCTATCGTGTAGTTGTTGCATATCGATTGAGGTGGATGTTAATTGTGATGTGTTCATTACTGTTGGATTTAGAAGAGCCAAATCCTAGAAACCTCATACATATTTAACCTTTACATCTGATGAGGCCAACTAGCTTCATCAAGTTTGAGCTAAGCTCAATCTTTTCTAAATATATTTTGAGCTTTAATAATTAAAGTTACTAGCTTTGGAGCATACCAACAACAAATCAAGCTGTTTGAGAATGAGTGTGGGAGTTCAATGTATGTCGATCCTTTAATTATGTTTACCTTCAATCTCAAATACCAATGAAAGGGTAATCTATGCACTCTCATCCAGGTTGACTACATTCTAATCTAAAAGTTAATCACTCAGATCATGAAAAAACAATCTTATAATCATATAACTTTGACAACCTGATTCGATATAATTTTTTTTATGGCGTGTGTTAGTATCAAATAATAATTTTAATGATTTCACATGTAAAAATTAGGAAACATAACAAGGAGAACACATAATTTATGCTTTTATGTATTTTATGGTCTCCAATAATTTAAGAATTGACAAAATATAAACATCAGACGTTTAGATGTGGAATTTCTTGTTTCTTCCATTTTATATCTGCAAGCTTGATGTGATCTGAGATTGGTGAGTTTGGTTATGTTCTAACCCTCAGAGTGGCTATCCGACTACCTGACAACAGTAGGTCATCACTCCTCTCGTAGTGGTGTCAAGCAACACGACGATAGGAACTATTTTGTTCTATATGCACAACATTGGATTTTCTTTTCATTAATAGTGATCATATTGATCACAGAAACTAATATGCTTTTCCTGTGGTATTGTACATTCGCATACTTTATCTGTATTACTTTCTCATTTTGCAACTCAATTCTTTACCAGCTTTTGTTTCATTTTTTGATTCTTCAGTATGCTAAGTGCAATCGAGCGCTACAGAGCACATTCAAGAGAAGATAGCATCAGCACAAAAATGGAACAAGATATCGAGGTGCAGCATTTGTCCATTTAGTTTCTATTGTTTTATCTGTCGTCAGAGTGGGATCCTATCTTTTTGTGGTATTTTCACATAGAATAATTCTCTGTCACAAAGTTCATTATGGTACTTTATGAAATATGAAATATATTTATCTCAGATTCTATATGTTGAAGGAAGATTTTAATCGTATGTGGTTTAATGAAGATGGTTTTTTACTTGGAGCTAATGACATGAAAGGATTGCACATTTCTTTGCGCTGGAAAAAATATTCTACAGTTGACAAAATTTCTTAAAGATTTTAATTAGTGGTTGAATCATTTTAATTGCCATAAAGGTGAGAAAGGATTTTCCGTTTCTTAATATTCTCTAGCATGCAAGTAGATCAGTGCATATGCAATGAAGTGTGAATTTAAAGGCTGGTGCATCTATCAGTGGCTAAAAGCTAAGAGTTAGATTGATTGTGTTGAAGGGAGGGGAATATGAAGCAGCATGGATATCAAAGAGGATTGAACTTATTGAAGCCTCTAAACAGTGAGTTCTACTCAATTTCACGATACTGCAACAAGCAGGAATTAAAATCCTAATTACATGAAGAAGCATGCAGGAAACTGTTGGGCAAAAATCTAGGGTCATGTTCGCTCGATGAACTGCATGAGTTGGAGGGCAAGCTAGAAGAAAGCTTACACAGTATAAGAGAGAGGAAGGCAAGTCAGAATAGAACTTACTTCATTTCTGTCAAGTTATCGACCAAAAATATACTTACCTCTTGTTCATTCATTCCAGTATCGTTTGCTACAAGAGCAGATGGCACAGCTCAAAGAGAAGGTAGATTACTTGAACTCTGTTGTATACTAGTTAGCTTTGCGACATTTTAGCCGATGTTATCAAATCACCATGTTTCAGGAGAGATCCTTAACCAAGGAGAATGAATCACTGCGTGAAAAGGTATAACTAAGTCCATGCATGTTATATACTTGTCTTTAATGGCATAGTTTGGCAAGTGATTTGATATCTATTAGTATCTGAAGTGCAAGGGACTGGCTAAATCTCCAACTGCTACTTTAGGGGAAGGTGTAGCCCACAATGGAGCTGTTCAACATAGCGATGTAGAGACAAAGCTGTGCATTAGATGTCCAGGAAGAGGAACATACACTTGATCAGCAACTACAGGCCTTATTCCTTTCTCAGCTGATGTTGCTTTCCTTATTTCGAATTCAGGAAGATTTTAAAGAAATTAATCGACTGAATAACTAAATTCTGCCAGTTTTAATGGAAAGAAATTTAGCCCTTTCTTTGATTCAGAAGCATGCTTAAATTCTGGATCATAAACTGGAAACAACTCAGATAAGGATGTTGAACTTAATTCAGCTATACTTTTTGTTACTTTCTAACCTTACACTTATCAAGCTTAACCATCCATATCTAGACTTCAATGATAGCAAGAATGAAGTGTAACTCAATGTTGGGTTTCTTACTACACCACCCAGTCCTAATTCAATTCAAATTTATTAGAAGATTAACATTATTATGATTACGATCGGAGAAAATACTTTGGTACTCCTGAGTTTCTTTTCAGAATTTTTTTTTTAAAATTTATATAAGAGGGATACAAGCGAATTTGCAATGAAGTGACGTAACTCAATAGTCTCATAATTAGTTTTATATGATAAATATTTTAATTTTTTTTATGTTAATATAGATATTGAATTATCAAAATACGTTAATCTTGTGTCGATTTTTTATTATAATTTTTAATATTAATATGTGAGATTTCTTATGATCTAATTTTGAATTTTGAATCGGTAGAGTGAAAATGGCCCCATCAAATATTTTATAAAATTACTAAAATGTCTCCATCAAATAGTAATATGGGAGGGGAGGTTGACAATTCAAAGTTCATCCCTCGTTAAATATATTTTCTCATCGTACAAAAAAATAAAAGATTCCATGGGTAGGGTTGTCCATTTTTGTAAAACCTAATCGGACGACCGAACTGTCATGAGTTTTGTCGGTGCATGTGGAAGTGGTTCACGGCCCGACTTACGTCATAACTCATGTCGCACCTCTGATATATCTATCCTGTGCAGCAACCGGAGGTCAGTCAAGACGGCCGGCAGTCCACTTCTTTATGTGCGTCATATCCTCCAAATGTGAGGTAGGTATTAGCTTAAGCCGGGATATTCTGATCTTGGGATGGATAAGAAGCGTGGTGGTTAACACAGCTTTGCTTCAGCTGGCCAACATTGAAAAGTTGGGAGGAACTTGAGACGATGTGCGGACTCCGCCAGGCCAATAGTTCCTTCCCCGCCACCAATAGGCCCAAACGTCTCTTGGCATCCGCACAAGTCACAACGAACCAAGTTTCCGTCACTCTAATTTATCTTGACGCCCACCTCCTTATGGGATGCCGAGATAAGAGCAACTAAGAAAGAGAAACCTAAGTGTCACCCTCGTGATCTCACCCTCTCATCCTCGGCCACCGGTGGCAATAGGCGGAAATTATGGTGGAATGACGCTGCAGCGTCCTCTGCGACGCTGACAGTCGCTTTGGTCCCGAGACTGATGGCGAGGGAGAAGGGAAAGCTGAACAACCTAACAACACCACCTCCTCAGAGGACAAAGATGAAAGGAAGAGGAGCTGCTTCATATATATATATATATAAGACGTGCATTTACTAGCAAAGGAGACGGTCTTCTTCTTGCCTGTGGCCCCGTGAACCCAACTCGCGAGAGCGGCTTTTGCTTAGCCGTCGGGGAGGAGGAAGACGAGGAGGCACGTGACGCGCGTCCCGTCTCGTGCACCCATTGGTCAGGCGACGACCCTTCCGGACGCCCGACGTGTCGGGCATCTTGCACCCGCTCCCAAGCGCTCTTCGCTTTTGCTGTCTCGCGTCCGGTGAGGGAACAGGGTTTCTGCTTCCCACGGACGATCGGACCCACCTTGGAAGAGTCGTCTGCCCGTTCTCAATTTGGTGTTTCCTGGCTCGTCCAAGACAGGCGATCCGGAGCGGAGGTGGCCCCCGAGGCCCAGCCAATGCCAGTGGCAAATTCCTCTCGACAGACCGAACTGACAACCTATTTCGACGCTATAGGAAGAATCGAAAGCATCTTGAGATTAATTAGGAAAAGTAAAACTCCAATAGTTCCTTTCCTTCTTATATTGGAGCTTGCTTTCTTTCTTTATTTGTTGGTCCAGCGTTTAACCGAGGGGCAAGAGTAATGGGGAAGGGGACGGTCGCTCTTTTTCTGGCCTGCCTTCCGTACCCACTAATACCATTGTTTCATTTTCGGGGTCTCGTCACAAAATAGGGAAAGGGGGTGATCATGATGTGGTTCCTAGCCGCCTTTCTTTTCCTCTGAGAGAAATAAATACTAGATTTCCTTCTCTTTTCTTTTTTCAGGTAAACGCCGCTGGTCTTACTCTAGTCCTTGCTAATTCCTGTGAGATCCTCTCTTTGGAAGCTCATGTGATCCATGTTTAGTCTGGTCGTCTCGAGATCATCCGAGCTTATTTTTGCTTGATCACCTCAGGGAGGCAGAAGGAGAAGGGTGGGGGGAGGGGAGATCGATCGGTCGTCATGGTGAGGGGGAAGACACAGATGAAGCGGATAGAGAACGCGACGAGCCGGCAGGTGACCTTCTCCAAGCGGAGGAGCGGGCTGCTGAAGAAGGCCCTGGAGCTGTCGGTGCTTTGCGACGTCGAGGTCGCGCTCATCATCTTCTCTTCCCGGGGGAAGCTCCACCAGTTCTCCAGCTCCAGGTTCCATTAACCTCCTCTCCCACCCGCCCTCTCTCTCCCTCCCTCTCTATGCTTCTCTTTGGTATTTGCCTCTGCTGCTCGTCTTCTAGGATTTCTTGGTGATCAATAAGCAAACCCTTTAACCAAAGCCAGCAAAATACATGTTTACTATCAGTAGTCTTCGCGTATAACGGTATTGTGCTTGGCAACATCGAGGCAGCTGCTGCTCTCGACTGTGATCACAAGGTGAGACTGTGATCTAATTAAATGAGCCGAACATATATCTCCTCCCTTTGCGATCATCTTCTAATCTCTTTGTCCTCCTACTTTGGTCATCTTCTAAACCTAGCAAAAATCACGTTTTCTGGAGAGTTGTCCATCTGATTTGGCTTCGATGGTGACCCATCCAGATTCACAGATTTTTGTATTCAATTTGCTCTTCATCGGTGGGATGAGTCCCATTCATGGCTTCCCTACAAGAAGGTGTTGGGAAAGTTTTCTTACTTGACTAACGTACATCCATATGTAGTATTTCCTTCAGACGGAGTGCAATGCTTTGGTTGTCTCAGTGTCTGTCCTTTTTGCCAAAGTGTTATAAATTATCGTACGTACAGATCCAAAATAATGTCACCCAAATTCCTCAAAAAGGATTCACAGAAATCCAATAATCCTAGTGGCATGTGACAATCTAGCTAGCTAGTAGATGTGGATTTCCTACAGAACTATTGGCATATTAATTTATGAGACTATATAACATCGACTTGTTGTTTCTTCTTTCAATTACCTGAGAAATTGAACCACCTGAACAGTATCCTTCCTTCACTATCTTCTTCTTCTTCTCCTGCCATCACCTGCTTCATGTATGTTAGATAGTCGACCCTCCATGCATAAAGTTTTGTGGCAGATGCAGTCCTTAGTGTGAGTTATCTACATATCTTTTATGACATGGTTAAGGCTAGTGATGACAGGAATCATACTCTTCATGAATATAATATAAAGTTTTACATGTTCCAAGTACTTCTTTTCTGCCGTACATCTTCCGAATGATGGTTAGATAGTTACAGCGATTGTTTGAACTATGTATAATTGCACAAAGACATCGCAAGTTCTTTTTCCTTGATGATGTTGATAAATTAATATGCATTTACGACAGTAAGAGGAAAAACACTTGTTATTTATGAACTTGAATTAAAATTACCTATGTTTATGTCCACTGAGAAAACCTAATGTAGCTGAACTTGAAATAATAAGAGGTTAGGATTCATCTTCATGGTCGCTATATATTACGTGAATTTGAGAAGCAAATCCATGATTGTAGCTTTGGTAGACATGTAAAGTTACATTTTGAGTCATACATGTAAGTTCGAAACAAGGGAGACAAGAAGTACAATAGGAGAATTGCTTTTCACTCTTCAGTTTTGGTTATATGGAAGACTTTATGTCAGTATATTGGCTGATAAGAGCACACATAGGATTAATGAGTTGTTTTGATCCAAACATCTCCTTTCTACCTTATCCCAGAATTATAAACCATTCTCTGGATTTTAGATTATTTAGAAAAATTATTACTCCTCATCCTCTTAAACATGTTTTTCAGCTCATAAGTTATTTTATTTCGAGTGATGCCATCAATCATTATCTTGACTTCCATTATTATTATCACTATCTTATACTTCAAAAATAATAGGACCAGTATGTCCTCCTTCCTTGTTTGGGGTTAAGACAAATAATGAAAAAAATTAAGATGGGAATTGAGAAATATTAGAGTTTGGAATATATAACAAGCAACTATAAAAGAAACTTTGATTTTATTAAGGATTTAAGGATAAAACCTTAGTCCATCTTAAGCTAGAGGGAGTGAAGGAAAACATGAGTAATTAGCTTATTTGTCTTGAGTGAAGGAAAGAACAAGATCATGATATGCATGCATGCATGCAATGGGTAAATCTAATGGATTGCCTCATTCACAAATAAAGATAGCAGTGTTCTTTACATGTTTCGTGTCATTAGAGTTAATACGTATATAAAACTGTCAACACCATGATAAAATGAAGTAACGAGGTCCTACTACACATCATTTTAACATGATGAAAGCATAAAACAATGATCTCCAATGGGATGCTAGTGGTTGTATTTCTCATGCTTTTCACTCCTCTATGGATTTTATGGGCTTCGAAAGAATGATTTAAAGGTTGTGACTCTTCAGTGGGAGATCTGATGTGCCTTGTAAAAATGTAGAAGCATTGGCTTGATAAATACCAGTGTTGCTATGGCACTATGATGATTGATTCTTCACAAAATCATGTCTAGTTTATCATACGAGAAACCGAATCAAACAAGTATAGGTAGTAATATAGAGTTAGCTGAATATGGATTTGAGGACTTGCGCTATCACACATACCATAGATGAATGTAAGCCTTAAGCAACTTACAATTCATATTGAACTTGTCAAATGTATACACATGACCACAATAGAAAAGTAAATAGAAAATAATAATTGACATAGGATTTACGACACTTCTAATCAAGTAGCAAATCTTTCATACATTTTATCTCATAAGCCTTACTGATGATCTATCTACTAGAGGGAGTTCGTATAAGTACTCAAGGTTTGCTATTCTAGATTTTCCTCGTGTAAAAACCTTGAGTTATAGAGTATTAATTAAACAACAAAACCCTAATATCTATGAGTTTCTTTGCATACTATTTTTTTTTTCATCAAATTAACTTGGTTTTTATTATGAATCCAAAAGTACTTTACTATCGATGATGATTACAAGGAATGCAATAATATTTTTCTATCACATAAGCCTTGATTTATTAAAGAGAAACTAGACAAGTACCCAAGGTATTTTTTTTTTCGACACTTTCCTCTAGTATAAAAACCATGAGTTACATATAATATTTATTGAACAATAAAAACTATAGAGTCTCTAGGCATCTTTGGACACTAAAATCCCTTTTCATTTAAGTAACTTGATTCTCTAAATAATTTGATTCCTGCTATCAATGATACTTATCAACTCTAAAACTTTACTATTTCTAATAGCAAGGAAGGCGGTAAACATATCCTTCAAAAAATATTAGCAATGAATTATGGACCATTAACTAGTTTAGTTAATGAAAACTCTATTAGAACACTATAAAATTTTGCGATCAAATCTTACCTGTGTTGGAAATGGTAGGTTAAGTATATTTGACTATGATCATTTCCAAATGAATGAGAATTTATAGTTTTTGGCTTGAATAGATATGACATTTCGACTGAATAGACATGATCTTTCGTCCATATAGATGTGACTTATCACCCAACCGGACATGACCTTTCCTCCAATAAGGTTCTCCAACATGTATAAAATAAATAAACCCCAGCCCATTTATTCATTCTATCGAAATTTGATTTCATTCTTACATTCATATGACATCAGAAGTTCAATTCTTATAATTTGGAGTATTATTATTGTAAAAAGTAGTCATTTTATCTTGGGAGATGATTGCTGCTAATTGTGAGCAACCCTTACGATTTAATAAGAAAATTCATTTGCTAATTGGGAGAAAATCCTTTCTCCCAATTGGGAGAAAATTCATTTTAATAAGAAAGAGTTCAACTCTGCTAATTGGGAGAAAATTCATTTTAATAAGAAAGAGGCCAACTCTTGTCTTAATCAAATCCTTTCTGATTTAACCTAAGTTTTAGTCTTTTGTATTTCAATCAAATTTTTTTTTTTTAAGAGTAAGTGTTGAAAGAAGAATTCGAACTTAGGACCTTACGATAGACAGTCAAAATTTTTTTAGTCAAATTATTTTTAACAAAAGAAAATAAACTTCTTTCAACGATCTTCACTACTTATCTTTTGAAAGAAAAATTATCGATCGCCAATAGAAAGAATACAATGGACTTTATGATTTCCTTTAACAAGTATAACCTGTATCATATATGCTACTTTATTGTTTTTATGACCACATAACTTTTAGATTTTATTATTTAATTACTCTAATTACCATACATAGAGATCGGATACCATGATCATTTTAATGATTAGGCTTATTATCTCTTTTAATCTGGCACGAATATGATTCTAATATCTATTTCTAGCTTTATAGAATTTTTTCTATTTTTATGATTTTGACTTATTTTATAAATATGTAAATTTATGCAAAAATAAAACATCACAGTAAATAATATAAATCTCAGGATCCTTACACTTTGAGATTTTCATAGAAATAAACTTTAATTGAAAAACAAAGTTGGATCCATCGATTGATACCTTATGGAATCCTTTGAAAATTTTGAATTTTCTAATAAACAACTTAGATAGATAGAATTCTGATTTCTCTCTTACCCCTTTTCTTTGACATTTGTTGTGGATGAAAAATATTATATTCTGATCTATGGGTGAAGAGATGATCAGGTTTTGAATTTATAGTGACAAAAAGATACATTCCATTAAAATATCAATTCAGAATTAATATCTAAATATTATGTCAATTATGAAGACAATTGAAATTAGGTTTGTCTTCCTCAATAACTAATAGGATTTAAGTTATTTGTTAAATCACCATTAATATTACAGGAATTACACGCCACATTAATTCCAACATTCTCCCATTTGACTTTGATTCAATAAATCATAATGCGCAAATTGTCATGACAAATCCTTTTCACATAATGGTTAAAATCATTCATCATTATTAAGTAAATTACTAATGTGACTCATGATAGTAATATATCATTAATTCAATATATTTCTTTTCATGTATCACAACATTATATTTCTACTTGACATATCCATAATAATATTTTCATAATGGTCTAATGATAATGTCTTTCTGAGAGGCCAATCCTATCAATTTTTATATACTTTCATCATGTATACACTATAGAAAACATAATAAATAACAAACATATACGTGAGTTCAAGTGTCATATAATAATTCATGAATATAACATAATATCAATAATGATGTCCAGTAAACACTAATGCTTAATTTTTCTACAGGAGTGATAATCCTTTAGTTAATGGATGTACAACAATAAAGGCAGAGCTAATATGTTCAATTGGCACTCTTTATTCTGAACTTCTTTTTTCACAGCTAAGTATTTTATTTTCATATGTTTGATATGTTATAAAACTTATCTTTTTTAAGAAGAATATTGAGACAAAATTATCATAATAAATTTTTAATAACTTAGCAATACTATTGATTATCCCAAGTTTTGAAATAAAATCCTATAACCATGATACATAAACTATGGCCTCAAAGCACGCTATAGACTCAGCTTTTATAGTGGATGCAACATAATGGACTACTATATAGCCCTTCACAAAATTGATCTTCCTAAAAGGAATAAATGTTCCATCGTTGACTTTCTTATACCAATCATATAGTAAAATCTGAATCTAATATCTAATTACTTCCTAATCATTTGATCCCCACTTACTAATGATCCAATCTAGGATTACTTTGATATTTGCCCATTGCCCATCGATAGTAAAACGAATGTCCTGAATTCTTTATACATTAAGCTATCGGTTATATATAGCTTTGATATTTGCTCATTGCCCATCGATAGTAAAACGAATGTCCTGAATTCTCCACTTATTACTATATAGCCCATTGCCCATTACCCATCGGTTATACATTAAGCTATCTAATAGATGCACAAGGAATTCTCTTTATTTGTTCTCGTTCTAATTCAGCTTTGGACATTGCATTAGGTTAAATTTATCTATTTTTTGAATTAGAATAATACCTACTAAATAATTTTTTTTATCTTAAATCCCTATAAAACTTTATTAATATATGCTTTATGAGATAACCATAACAATCTTTATGATTAATCCTAAAATATTTCAATTTCTATCACATAGGTAGCCTCTTCTATTGAATCATATAGGGTTCAGGTTCGGTGATCCATCGGCTTGATATCATCTTTCAGATAAAAAATACCAAGCCTAAAACTAAAAGAAAATAACCTTTATTATTTATAAAACTAAAATACTAACTATAAGATTTTAAACAATAAAAATAAAAGCACGATAGAAATCTTATAAATGGGTAAGAATACATATTATCTTTGGATAATACTTGGGATCTCAATTTTGGTTTTCTCCTACTCTCATTGTTCGAACCTTCTATTGGTTTGGATAGCAAACAACTGACTTTAGGAACTTTTGACAATAGCTGAACAAAGTTTTAATGCAGAACCTTGGTTCTCGTAACTCTCGGAATTCTTCTCTCTTTTTTTTCTCCTCTCTTTCTTTTCTCTCTTCTAAGGTTGAAATAGCTAGGGTTGGGGACTCTTGTTGAGGATTTCTTTAGTTTCTTTTAGATGAGGATATACCTCTTATTTTATAGGGAGAGGGGTGTCTTAAATCCTTAGGGTTTAAGAACTTTCCTTGTAGGGTGTATATAGCTAAGACTTTTCTTATAGGGCTATCGTACCCCCTTCCTCGGTGGTTTCTCTATTTAGATAACAAATATCCTAATTCGAGTCTTATTAGGACTTGGATTAAGGTGAGTGGGTTGTTGAAATTTAGATTTTGCTTAGCCAAACAAGGTTTTATAGTGTTGCCATTGTCCTTGATCATGGCTCTCCTAATTATGTGATTCATATCGTATAAAATCTTTCTTTGAAGAATCATCTTGCTGCACTTGGTTTCTACCCTTTTGTATCTAATTCAGACAACTTTGATGTTCCATCGGTGGTAGTGTACTTCTTCTTGATGATACCATCTTCTTCGAGGAGCTTTTTTTAGTTGATCGTTAAGTCTTCAGTAGATGACAATGTTTTATTTAGCCCGTTGTCTAGGATAGAAAGCTCGAACGACTTCAAGTTCTCGATGTTAACAATTGAGCACATCTCCATGTAGGATGGCAACTCAGGTTGGCATGTATGGTCTCCAATCTATTTAAAGACTTTGAAAGATCTATATCGGATGAACTTTAGTTTCTTTTCTTATCTTTTGAGTCATTCTTTCCCAAAGTGTAGCCATACAATGTCTCATTCATAGTATCGATTGTGTCACTCTTTGTATTACTTTTAGCTTTATTAGAGTTTTTTTTTAACCTCTTTATGCACTTTATGGATGTTCTCCAAAAATTTATGGATATTTTGTGTTGCATTACTTTTGTGTAAGATAGTTGATTCTGAATCAATTGTAAACAATAAATCAAAATAACTTTTAGGTAAATAACCTCTACATACCTCAAATATTGATTTATTGGTAAAACTTATACATCGCTTGATTGAAAGAAAACTAAAGGTATGATAGGCTTTCATCCCATGTTTTCAAATATCAAGAGTTATATTATCAAAGGAGATGAACCATGATGTGGTTCACTACTTTGGTTTGGTCATTGATTTATGGATCGAAGGCTATGCTCTTTTTTAGTTTAGTGTCCATGGTCTTGAGTAAACTCTAAAATTTGCTCAAGAGACACCTGTCATGATCGGACATGATGAAACTTAGAAGATTGAAGTGTGTCCGCATGTGTTAGAAGAATAATCGAGCTGTTTCTTCTTCGATAATTGTTTTCTTGCAATGAGCACCATCATCTTTGATAACCTATTGACCACCATAAATAGATAGTCATATCCTCGTCTCGTTATAGGTAGACCTGTTATGATCTTAATGGCACTAAGGGGGTGAATTAGTGTAATAAAGTTCTCTAATCAATTTTAAAATTTGATTAATAAATTAATAAATTTTAGAAACTTAATTGATGAAGTTAGAAAGTTACGAGTAAAGAGAATAAAACTAAGTCATAAGTAAATGATAATTAAAGAGAGACAAACTAATTTATAGTCATTTAGTCATTTCAATTTACATATACTCTTGATTCATCTTCTCTTGAGACCATCAACTTTCATTATCGATTCTTTTTCTAATAGACAAATATCAACTACCCTTGTTATAACTCTATCCTTTTTTCAACTTAAGAGATAACCTTCGTACTCTCTTTTTATATAAGATCTTTTATCTTCAATAATTTAGAATTGCAAATAAATTCAAGAGGAGGAGGAGACATAAACAACACTAAAAATATCATATTACACCACTCTATTGTCTCAAGAATAAATGCTCTATCAACCAAGCCTAAGTAGAGTATTTATAGGCCTCTAAAGGCTTCAAGAATATAGTTAAAAATTTAAATCTCAAAAAATTTGATATATGTGCAATATTACCATCGACATTGGGTGATACTACCATCATAACTTTGACATAGTCATAATTCTAGACTCTAGTAATACCATCACTATAATTTGAATTTTGGGTGATACCACCACTACCCTAGGTAATACTATCGTCGTTATAGGCAGTACCATCGTCAAAAAGTTGACAAGATATAAATAATACTTATCAATTGACTCAAGTGGTACTATTGCTTGGGCCTTGAGGTCTGAGCACCCAGTTCTAGTTTAGGCCATTGGTTTGGCCTTCTAATGGGTCCAATTCAGTTTGACTTCAAACACAACAACTTTTATGATAAGTGGGTTATATTTTGACCCAATACTAACTCAAATTGACTTAAAATGACCTCAATTAAGACTTTTGTAAATCAACTATTCAACCAACATATTTTTGAAACTTTCAGTTACACACCATATGTTCATTCTCTTTAATTGGAAAGCCTTTAAGTTAGTTCAGGTAAACTTTCTTCTAAATCTCCATTTAGATACATGATTTTTATATCCATTTGGTACAACTCTTAAGTCATAATATGCTATAAAGATAATAATAATTCTAAAAGAATCTTTTCTAGAGATAAGTGAAAAAGTCATTTTATAACCAAGACTATCTCTCTTAATGAAACTTTTAACAATAAATTTGGTTTTATACCTTTTGATATTATCATTTGAGTTGTGTTAAAGACCTATTTGCAATTAATCTTTTTATGTCTTTCGAACAATTCAATAAAATTTCAAACTTAATTTTCATTCATAGATTTCAATTATTCTTTCATAATATCAACCCATGTTTTAGAATTTATACTTTCAATAACTTATGAGGATGAAATTAGATCATCATATATACCTAAGTCATTTTTTGACTCTTGTAAATAAACTACATAATCATTATGAATAATAAATCTTCATTATCTTTAAGATCTTTTTAATGTTATTACTTGTGGTTCATTTATTATAAATTTATTAGCCATAGTTTCATGATGGAGTGGTTTATCATTTATTTACTGCTTTTGAACACTATCAAATAGTTAAGCAATTGAGGGAATAACAACTTTAGAAGTTAATGGTAAATGTAACAATTGAGGGAATACATTTCATGGTTCCCTATCCTGACTAATTTAATCATTTTCAATGAATCTAGCATTCCTAGTTTCTAGGATTCTTGGACTATAATTATAGCAATAGGATTTATACTCCTACAATTTTTCTAGATAACTAATGAAAAATCCACTAGTTGTCTTGAAATCTATTTTTATTTTCTTATAGATTATAAATTCTTACTTTTGTTAGACAACCCCAAATGTATATGTTTCTTTAATTGGGCTTCCATCTAATCCATAGTTCAAATAGTCTTTAGAATTATTCTATTGTAAACCATGTTTAATGCATGCATTCACAATGAAATAGGTAAAGATGAATGACTTAACATACTCCTAACCATCAAGGTACAATTTTATTTTTTTTTACTATACCATTTTGTTGTGGTATACTTAGCATAGTGTGCACATATATCATGACTATCAAGGAATTTGACAAATGGACTTTCACATTATTTTGATTCATTATACTTTTCATGATATTCATCAACTCTATTTGATCTCATAATTTTTATTTTTTTATTTAATTATCTTTCAACCTTTTTAATGTATACTTGAAGGGCATATGCTAATTGAGATTTTTTTTATGCAATAGATAAATGTAACTGTAACATGAAAAATTATTAATAAAAGTAATAAAATATTTTTCTTCACCAAAAGATGGAATTTCAAAAGGTTCGCATATATTAGTATATATAATTTTAAGAAGCTATGAAATTATAATCAATACACACTAAAATCTAGATTTAGAAGAATCTAATTATTTATTAATCTTTGTATTGTTTCTTCAAATATATGACTCAAACATTTATACAACAAGAAAGCAAAATGCTCATCAACTAATCTATGTTTAGCACTAATATTATGATGCAAAATAAAAAAAATCTCAACAAATAGACCATCAACATTTAATTTATATAAATCATCATACAAGATTCCAGGACCAATAAAAGCATTATTTTTAAATAAGCTAAAATATCCATAACCAAACTAAAAAGAAAATATCACTTTATGATAAGAAAATTAGATTATGAGTATAGTGGGTACATAAAGAGTAGATAAATCCAAGTAATTACTAGTATCTAAAACAAGACGATAAGTCTTAATACATTCAAGTGAAGTTTTGTCTCAATTCCCAATAAAAATAAAGTTTTCATTTGCTTTTATAGTCTAGATTATAAGGAATAGCATTGACTATAATTCTGTTTGAACCAAAATCGAACCAAAATTGAGAATGGGCTAGTTTTTTAAAAAAGAATGGACTAATTAAAGTCGGTTTTGAGAGACGATTGGAGCTACAATGATTGGCCCAACAATCAGTGCTTGACGTAACGGTCTAAGGAGGGATAAATGACCAATTTATCCCTCTTAACAATCTTATTAATTGTTATTTTAGGGGTTTTTGGATTGTTATATATATATATATATATATATATGAATAAAAAGATAAATTTGCCCCTTCCAACAATCAAATAATAACTAGTTTTGTGGGTATCTCAAGAAGGAAAAATATCTGAAAACCCTATAAATACCCCCTCATATCCCTCATTCTTCTTACACATTTGATTAAGTACTCCTTGAACATTGTTAAGCTCTTAAGTTTTCTACTTGATCCCGATGATAACTAGAAGCCACCACTTCACCGAAGAGTTCTTTGAAAGTCCAACTAGGATAACCCAAGAAGGTCAAAGTAAAATTGATATAACATTGAGCAAGAGTCAGAGAAATTTGACGCAATGGTCAAACTAAAGTTGGACAACTTCAAATTGTACTTCAAGGTATAAAACACCAATAGCTTATTCTATGTTATTTACAACTTGAAGTCGGATTTTCAAATCTAAATGAGGATTGTAAATTTTCGTAAGTATATTGAGAGGAAACATCCAATACAAGCTGGTACGAAGAAAAGCCAAACATAAATTTTTAGATACCCCACTAATCCTACTCTTTATTTTTTTATTGGAAAAAATCATTAAAAAAATTATCTAATTAATTTTCATCAATATGTCTTTTAGTTTTGATGAAAAAGTCAGTTCTGTTGATTATTGTTAAGAGGTTTTAAATCTCATTGCTAATATGTTCCTAGAACTACTCTTACCTATACTTTATATTTTTTAAAGAAATTTACAAAAATTATTTTAAGCTTTTGATGATCGTATTTCCATTTGTGTTAATATTTGGAGTGATCACTTGCAAATGAACTTTTAGAGTGTTTGATTGATAGTCATTGGATTGATAGTGATTGAACCATGTAAAAATAAATTATTACTTTTAGAGCGTTTGATGAACGACATATTATCAATAATATTTATAAAATTATAAAAAAATTTGAATAATATTTTTTGATTTAAAAACTTTTTTAATTGATTTTTATAATGTAGTAACAAATACTGTTTTTATTATGGAATTTCAAGAAGTATATCAATCAGCTTTTGGTGGTATTTCTTTTTGTGTTAGGTGTGTTTATCATGTTTTAAATTTATGTGTACAAGAATGTTTATAGTCTATTAAAACTTTTTTTCTCCAATTAAGTAAGCAATTTTATTCTTGTAGGGTTATCCACAAGTAATGAAAGAGTAGATTAGATTTTACAAATTAAATGGTAAAAGACTCAAAAGATTTGTTAGGGATGTTCCTACTCGATGAAATTTTATATATGAATTTGTTCAAGAATCTTTTGAGTATAAAGAATTATTATGTATTTTTATTATAAATAATGTTAGACAAATCAATTTATATCCATAACATTGAAATATTTGTGAAATAATTTTAAAAATTATAAATTTTTTAATAATGTTTTCTATACTTTATCTAGTATTTATTATCCTACTGCTTACATTTTTTATTTATTTATATTAATATTATTGGTGCTTTAGAAGAATATCAATATGATAGTGATCTAAATATGGCTATAGTGGCTATGAAATTAAAATAGATAAATTATTTTTAAAAATTCCACTGGTCTTAGTTAATTGCTTGTGTTTCTTATCCTTGTACTAAATTAGATGGTTAAAATGATTATTTAATCACTTATTATGAAAGTTTAGGAGTAGATATTGATATTAGCGATAAAATTAGAGAAATAAAAAAATGATAATTAACTCATATGACTATTTTAGTGCTAAATATAGAAGATAACAAATTACCTCTAAAATTTTTCTATCTACATATTAAGTTGGTAAGGGTAGTAAAAAATGTAATGGAGAAAAATTCTTATTACAAAGATTAGAAAAACCCAAAGGGATTATGAGGTTGGAGTGCTATTAGATATAGAGTTTCTTATTCTAGAATGATGAACACGATATATAATTTTAGCAAAAATTATAAGACAAATACTAACAACTCCCTTTTCAATAATAGATGTGAGTAAGCCTTTAATGCGGGAGGATGCATCCTCAATGAGACTTGATTAATCATGTTGGGAAAAAAATTGTTAAAGCGAAATATTCTTTTCCCTCTTTGTGTATCAAAATTAGTTCTTCATTAAAATACCAACTTGATATCCAAATGTAAATATCAACCAGCACACAACATAAACAATATAACAAATAATCAATCACACAGTGAGACCAAATCTTTTAACATAAAAAATCCAATGTGGGAAAAACCACGAGACCGTAGTCCACCTCAAACTTCCACTATCAATAGTAATGATAACAGATTTATAATAGTCTTCTCTAGAATAACTAGAGGATCATAATAACATCAAGAACATAGATCTTGGCTCTAGCATATCATCATATAGGATGGATCTCCTCAAAAGAGAATTTTAGGTCTCACAAAGTGGGTATAGCAGGAAAGTATCTGTACTTTATATGAAGAAATTGGATCGTTTAAGCCCAAATCAAATAAATTAAAAAGAGAGAGGTAGGGTTGTGATGTCTGCAGCGTGAGAACACAGCAAGCTTGCAGCGTGCAGCGAGCGTGTGCAGTGAACGACGGCAGCACACGACAAAAGAGAGAGAGAAAAGAAGAGAGAGAGAAGGAGAGAGAAAGATTATGACGATCAGTGGTCAAACATTATCGGTTTTGATCCAAATTTTATATGAAGAATCCTTGCAGTAAGCTCTACAATCCTAACGGTGTTGATCTACATTTTACCCTCTCTGAGGTACTTTCTTGTTATACCCATTTTGTAAAACTTAGAATTATCTTTTGAGGAGATATATGTTTGTTATTGTGATCCTCTAGTTATTCTAGAGAAGACCTATTATAAATCTGTTATCATTACTATTGATAGTGGAAGTTTGAGGTGAACTATGATCCTGTGATTTTTTCCATGTTGGGTTTTCCACGTTAAAAGATTTGGTCTCACTATGTGATTGATTTATTGCTCTATTGTTTATATTGTTCTAGTTAATATTAGCATTTTGATATCAAGTTGGTATTTTGATGAAGAATATATTTTGATACATAAAGAGGAAAAATAATTATTACGTTTTAACAATTTTTTCCTAACAAATCATGACCCTCGTATTAATTGAAGCTCAAGCATATATCAATGGTTGGACCGTGAAACAAAATAAAGAGATTATCTACTAAGACAATGATTGCTTATTCAATGTATCAAGTGAAGTAACAACTATGGTAACTTCCAACATTAAAAGTGATTAAATATTTTATTTTTTATTTTTTATATCAAATTTTTTTATGCTATTAAACTCATTATAGTTGTACATCCATTTTTTTTTCAAATTTTAGAAATAAAATTATGATTTTTCATATTTTAAATTACTTTTATTAAATAATAATAATAATAATAATAATAAATTATTGATTTGAACTAGAATCGTGACAAAACTGGAACCGAAACCAGAACTAGCCCTTCCATTTTGATTTCAAGTTTTGGAAAATCGAAATCGTTAGATTCCAGAACCATGGTCATGACAAGTAAGAAATCCTTGCATCATATTAGAAATATGAGTAGTTGATTGAGAATGAATCTACTAAGCATTATAAGAAACTTTTATTAAGTTTGAATAGAAACATATAAAAGCACAAGCTTACTTTTCTTTTTCGAGCCAAACATTTCGTTTTGGGCAAGTCAACTATGCAATATATCATTTTCCCGTTCCATTTTGTGGATTTGAGCATGTTTATAGGATTCCTTCACATTATACAATCTTTTTTTATGCTCTTTTCGAACTTCTCTTTATGCTACTTTTCAACTTCTTGATGGCTTACAAAATAAATTGAATGAACCTTTTGTTCCTCTTGAACAACAATACTAGTTATATGAACACTTCACTTTTCCGTAATAGTGTCATAGTTCATTTGAAATGGCCCATATCGTTGAGAAGGCAAGGAATAAAGTATAAACTATACTAAAAAGAATTTATCTACATTCATTCCTAAAACCTTTAATTTTGTTGCTAAATTTGCCATTTCAAGGACATGCACATGTATGCTGCAAGAACCATCAATTTTTATAGTAGTTAATTTGGTCATTTATTTACCAGCAAAGGATTTGTTAGTAGTTTGATAACACTCTTATACAAATTTCATGAATTCTTTAGCACCATCAATTTTGGGAAAAGTAGACTTAATGTGTTTTTGCAATTTTCATTTGTGTAAACATTAAGCTTAATCTATTAGCTCTTTTTCAAATTTTATGGAAAGACTTTTCTTTGTTACCGCTGGGTTCTCAAAGCGCCAAATTACTAGAATTATAAAGAGTTAAGGATCATTTTACCTATATTGTTTTGGTTATAGATCACTTAAGTTCTTATAGTTTATTCGTATCTAAAAGAATCCTTATATTTTTAAAATATAATATATAAGTCTCTTCCGTCAAATTTGAGTTAATAAACGTTAGAATCTATGTAGCATGCTGACTCATAATAAATTATTAGTATAATCATATATATAATTTAAATTAGAAAAAAAAAATTTAAGATCCATTTTAGCCCCTATAGTTTTGACCATGGACTACTTAAGCCATTATGATTTATTTATATCTAAAATAACCCTTATCTTTTAAAAATATATAATATATAATTTTTTTCCATCAAGTCTAAGTTAACAAACATTAGAGTATGATTATGTGGCATGTTGACTCATAATAAATTATTAATATAATGATATATGTAATTTAAGTTTAAGAAAAACGAAGATGATTAACGGGAGAAGGCATCATCGTGGAAATGACTACCAACTATAGTATTGAGTTATTGCTACATAGCAGAGTATCGTACGCACACAGTCTCTCCCTCGTTAATGAGATTCAAGAGCTTCTGATCCTACCTCAGGTGGATTTATGTCAACTAATCCAATGTTAGGAACGTAATAGTTTCCTGGTCCCTTTTCCTCCTCCTAGGTGTCTTCGTCCCCACCACCTCTCACTTCGTCCTCTTATGTGCCCTCATCCGTCGCGCCTATGACGTTGTGGTCCAGCTCTCCTTCACCTTCACCTCCACCTTTGGCCTCTCCATCTTCGTTTGTCGCTATGGCCTTCCTCGCTTCTTCTTTCTTGACAAGATGGACCTTACACCCTTTTTAAACTCTAATATTATTAATTCAAACTTGATGCGAGGGGCTTATATGTTACGTTTTTGAAAATGTAGTGATTATTTTAAACATAAGTAAACTATAAGGACTTAAGTGGTCTATGATCAAAACTATAAGGGTTAAAATAATATTTAATCTTTTTTTAAAACTTAAATTATATATCATCATATTAATAATTTATTGTGAGTCAGCATATTTCGTAAGCTGACTCTAAGGTCAATTAACTTAGACCGGAAGGAGCTTATATATTATGTTTTTGAAAATATATTGATTATTTTAGGCAAAAGTAAATCATAAGGACTTAAGTAGTTCATGATCAAAATCACGACTAAAACGTTGCATATCAAAATTCTCCTTTCGACTAATTAAGATATACATTCTTTATGTCTCACTTTACTTAACAATTGAATATATTCAAACTACATATATTTATTATTTTTGGATACATAAAATAATTTAATAGAATATATCAACAATCATAATTATATTTATTAGTTATAAGAATAATAGATCAAACTTTGGGTATGTAATTAATATTTATACGATCATAATGTTCAACCACTTTGGTGACCAAGAAACCACATAATACATATCAAATTACTTATAATTTGATATATGAAATAAAATCATAATACCATTATCTAATTCATTATCAGAATATGACTTAGAGTCATCCATTCTATAAAATTCAAAAAAATGAATTATGATTTTCATGATTAATACAATCTAAACAGAGTCAAATCTAATTGTTAATACTTAAATTATAATCAAATTTATAAAATAGTAGAATCATAATTTGATGTGATAATAAGATAAACAAATTCAATAATAAAAAATCATAAGCCCTAAATCATGGTTGTGATACCACATGTAAACATGCACAAATAAAATATCATAGTGCATGCATTACATAAATCTCATGATTTTTAGACTTAGTGATTTATCACAAAAATAAATTTTGGTTAAAGAATATACCTTGATCCTTTGAGAAATTGAATATCCTGAAAGATAACTCAAATAGATAGATTTTTGGTTTCTCTCCCTTATCCCTTTACCTTAACATACATTATCGATACAAATACCGTATTTTGATTTATGTGTGGAGAGAGGACCAAATTATGAATTTACAGTGACAAAAAGATACCTTCCATCAAGAAATCAATTTAGAATTAATATCTAAATATTTGAAGTAACATCTACTCAAGAGTCACATCTTTTATATATGACAATTCAAATTAGATTTGTCTTCCTCATTAATGAATAAGATTTAAATTATTTATTAAATTATCATTAATATCATATGATCCAAAAGGTAGCAATATTAATTCTAACCCGCGATTATTCTCTTATAGTCCCGTTGAATATATAAATCTATGGTCACTGACAATATATTTTTTGACACTTGTGTGCTTCAAATAAAATTTTGTTAGGCCATTTGTTTTGTAGGAATGGATCAACTCTACTCCTTCATATTCTTTCTTCCAATATAAACATTTTGTCTATAATGTCCATCAGTTTCTCTTTTCATTTAAAACCAAACCACAGTTTCTCTTTTCATTTAAAACATTTTGTCTATAATGTCACAACTAGGGCTGTGTTAGGTCTCTTCATAAGCTTGATTGAGTTAGGTTACTCGTATTTAGAATTGGAGAAGTTTTCACATAAATAACAAGAATTGGCCTTACAAAATACATAAAATCTTATAAAAAAGATAATTAGGGCAACCGATATCATTTAGTATTTTCTTAGTTTGCCATGATATTAAAAAGGAAGTATGATCATAAAGATGAAAGAAGGTATTATCTAGAAAGAATATATTAGAACCTAAGTTCTTTCCTAATATCTTACAAACATATTTATAAGTTTCTGTTGCATGGTCATCATGTTGCATGATGTTTCTGCGGTTCTGGTTCTCATGTCGCTAGATCATCTTTCATGAAGCCATCCGTTGTCCGTATCAGAAACTAATACGTTTCGAAATTGTTTTTGGTTTCTTTAGCATGCAAAGCACCATCGAGCGTTACAGAGAACACTCGAAGGAAGATACCAGCAGCACGACCATGGAACAAGACGCCGAGGTGCAGCTTTCTTTTGTTTCCAACTCTAAAGAGTTTCTATAGTCGTACTAATCTGGTCAATTAAGTGGAAAACAAGTGATCATACACCTTGTTCACTAGCATTTGATTTCTGCCAGAGCCAAAAAAATGTCTGTCTTTTTCTTCTCATTTAGATTCTTAAAAGATAGTTTTGTCGAGTGTAGCAATGGAAAAACGAAGCATCATTCATCTCGAAGAAGATTGAAGTACTTGAAGCCTCTAAGCAGTAAGTTTCTAGTCTGATACCCTGCTCATCTGATACTGTTGCAGTCAATACAAGATTTTGTGGGCATAATAAATCCTATCGATGCAGGAAGCTCTTGGGTGAAAAACTAGAGTCGTGCTCATTAGAGGAACTGCATGAATTAGAAGGCACGATAGAGCAGAGCTTGCGCAGTATCAGAGGGAGAAAGGCAAGTCGGTTGCTGAACATTTCAGTACTACTCGTATCAAATTAGCAATAGGAAACCGATACTGATTACATGCTCTTGTTCATACTACCTTCAGCATCATTTGCTAAGCGAGAAAATTTCACAGCTAAAAGAGAAGGTAAATTACTCGAAGCTTTGCTGTTGGTGTAAGTGTTGCAGGCATGTACAGCATCTGTAGCTAATATTATTCACTCATTTGATTCAGGAGAGTTCCTTAGTGAAGGAAAATTCATTGCTACGTGAAAAGGTACGTCGAATCAATTTGCTGAATTAAGTTGCTTTTTTTGATGGCATAATTTGGCCAAAAAATCTTCTTTGCATCACTGGGACTGCAAAAGCATTTAACTGATTTGACATTGTTAATGTTCGAACTTGGAAGTGCAAGCTACTGCCGGGGTTGCCATCTGCTGCTTCCAAGGAAGTTGTACCATCCACCAACCTTGACCAACATACTGAGGTAGAGACGGAGCTGCGCATTGGATTTCCAGGAAGAAAGACCCATGGGATGTAGCAATGTTTAATTGACCTCTCGGATCTGTAAATTTATTGACTTTTGTATAAAATTCAGTGACATACATATGATGCTGGGCACAATAGGGAGAAATAACTATCTGCCGAAAAAATTCTTATTGTTATTTTTCTCTATTGAGTGAAATAAGAAAAATTAGATTTCCTGCATCCTACATGTAGATTTACTTGACTGAAGGAAAATGCTCTTCTACCTATTAAATGAGAGGCAGAGCTAATGCTTACTTGGAACTCTATGCTCATCGACTTGATTTTGTTTTCTAGAGATCATGCGATATTTGGACACCAAGCAAGTTTACTGATGTGATCCGTTTTCTACCATTCTGCGGTGCGACCAATGAGCTAGCATGACATTTTCCTTGCCCAATCTCGACATGAAGTAGCCTGTAGATCCATCATTTGGCTAAAAAGTGAGTAGTTGCAGAAAGTAATGGAAATCAGGTTATGGTTAATTAGTTTGATGGCAGCAGCTTTTGTGTGGTGATTCTTTCTTCTGTGAACCTCTGAATTTTACACGGCTCATCAAATTTCAGTTCCTGTTCTGAAATTTCCATTTACTTGGGTTCTCTAGCCGTAGTTCATCTTACATGTGTACATTGTTATCTCTTCTTTCTTCTCTCTTATTCTAGAGTGACATTTTGCACTGTTAACCCATAAAATCACACTGCTAGTTTCTTGATCCGCGTGTTAGCTATTCTTGACAATGTTATCAGAAAATCAAAGATGATGATGAAGAAGAAAAGATTGTGGGTGACGATTATGGAATCGAATGAATGGAATGCGAGCTGAGCTAAGAGATTCCTACAATAAATCAGACTCATGTCACCAAGATGGCGCATCTTCGTTCTCCAGACGTGGGGTGGTCCGAACCATCGCCGCTGTAGGTGCCCTGACGTGACCCACCATGGAGATCTGCAGTGCCTCCTCCTCGTACGCTCTTCTCTCCATGTCCGCAGTCCGCAACCTCTTCCACTTCGCCGTCACCATGGCCACCACGATTAGTCCTAAGAGCACTGCGCTGAAGGCACCCGCAGCAACGCTGACCACGACTACCTTCCATCCGCTCAGCTTCATCTCCTCTCCACCACCGGCATTGTCAATGGTCTCGACTACCAGGGCAAAGTGGCCCTGACTTCGCGCACTACATGCATTGCTGCGGGTCACGTTCGATAGGCTCAGTTTGCCGTCCAACTCGAACAGCGCGCAGAGCACTCGCTGTCCCTTGGTGCTCTGCCCCAATCCCGAAAAATCTACTGTGATGGGTCTCTTCGTCACCAAGATCTCCAGCTCAGGTGGAATCGAAGAATTGCGAATGCTCGCTGCTCTGTAGAATAGAAGGCCCAGCACCGGAGAGACCAGTTGAAACCTCGATATGTTCCTGTAGCTGCCGTACACGGAAGAGAGGTTGCCCAGGTTCTGAATCACCAGGATGAGCCTCTTAGAGTGGGGATGAACGACGACGCCTGGCGCGACATGGAACTCATTGACCGAGGCGCCGTGACGCCTCAAGCTACTAGTCCGATACCGCACAGTCTCCACGGTCGCCCCGGAGACGCTGGGAGGGAGTGAGACATTGTAGACGACGGCCGTCTTGCGGTGGTCGGTGAGATAGGACCGGAAGGCTGAGTCTCTCACTATCCGGTCGATGAGGGCAGGGTCCTGGAGTTGGTGCGAAGGAGACGAGAGACTGATGACGAGAAGGAAGAGGAGGTGAGGCGTCAAGCGAAGACCCATCAATAGGTTGCTAGGAAAAGCACTGCTCCTCTCCACCGCAATAGCATTGAGAATCGTCTCTCTTTCTGGCTGTTGCCTTTTTACCTTCAGTTCTCGTCTCTTTTCCTTTGGTTTGTCGATAAAGACCGACAAGGCGCAGACCAAGGACGGAATGGAGATCTCCAAATGGAAGATCGAGGGTTCTGCTTCCAGTTGCAGTTGCATGAAGGGTTCGCTGCAAATGTGTTGGATCGTCGACTTGGGTACTATTTGAGGATGAAGTGACTTGGATAGTTACGGCGGCTACGTCGTTGGGATGGGCTACCTTTTGGGGGTCGGGGGGTGGTGGGTTTGATGTGTGGGGTTTGGGGAAGAATGATGAGGGTAGATGGGTAGTCAGCATTGCTCTTTTGGAAAGGAGAAGAGTCTGGATCTGGGGACGACGTGCTTTAGGCTTTGCGTGAGGAATAGATTAATCTAAGAGAGGGGCTAAAAAGTGCTTTCGCCATGGATTGGTTCCCACATCATGCACTGCTTTCGCTGAAGGGACGGACTGGCTGGCGGTGCTTATGCTAATGGAATGATGGTGGTTGAGGCATGCCTGCTACTGCTAGTTTCCTCGAGTGCTTTCTTTTTGTTGGGTTGACTGGGGGTCATAATAAGGCCATTCGCATGTCTCGTGGCCCTGTCGGTTTTACCTGCTTGAGCTTTCAGTTTAAATGGTCTTTATGCTCCTCCTATCTACCATAATGCCTGTCTGTCCATACGTCTTTCGACATAAAATGGTTTCAAAGTAACACAGAGGTCATCAGTCGAAGAAGCATCACTAATGCTCCTTACAAATATGTTCCTCCTGGAAGATGTTGCTACGTTAGTTATACTGCTTTTTGATGTAGCTTCGTACGCTCAGCCACATGCACAGCACACATGTAGTTAAACTTAATGCAGCACTTTAGGTTAGCTTACTTACTAGATTTAATCGAAGGTGCCTGACACAAAAGTGTTTGTGTGTCTGATACATGCGGCGGGCGTGTTGGACGCTAGTAATGACTGTAAACAAAGGACAAGCATGATCCCAACAACGAGAGCTTGCCATGAACATAGTACTACTGTCTGTAAAGGATGGAGGAGGGTGAGGTTGACTCTTCCAGGTGGGCTCGAGTATGTGGTTGTCTTGCCTACGCAAGCCCAATTTAGACTGTTAACCAAAGTCCAGCCTATTGTTTGTTTCCTATGATCCACACAAATGCCCTTGTCATTTAAGCCTATTGTTGAATCGACTTGAGAGTCGATGCCGTAGCTCCGACGCGTTCACAGCCCGAAACCATTGTATCGATGAAGCCTTCAAATTTCGATCGAGCTAATAGGCTGTGGCTCTTTTTATTTCCCTTGTTATACGATTGATTGAGATGGCCTGCAAATGAGTCTACCACATGAGAAGAATAATTTAATGCAATAGAATAATGCAACGAGTAGCTGTTGGTCTTCCACATGTGTGCGTGCCTCTTCTGGTTGTAAGATCGACTTGACTTGGATCGAACTGAACAGAGCATGTGAGCTTTCTATCAACTACGGAGCGAGCCCATACCCAACCTCAAGAGTGAACCCCTTGAGTCGGCACTACAGGTTGCACCCTTAAAGCAGCCGACGAAACTTTGTGCTGTTCCATAACCCTCGACGTGGATGACGCCGACCACACGTGTCCGCACATGCGCGTTGCCGAGGTGGCGTTCTGACATCACGATCAGAACAGTCGATTACATCACCCGCGTCAAGCTTCTTCACTGCGTCAACATATTCTCGCGAACGAGGAGGTCCGCCTTCTCCCTTTATTTGTGCAGCGTCTCGAAGCTCCCTTTCGATACCTCTGTCTATCTCATGGCGGATCAGCTTCTCTCCACCGTAACTTACCACGAGACCCTTCCGGAGAACTACGTAAGGCCAGAGTCTCAAAGACCTCGTCTCACACAGGTCATCAGCGACGCAAACATCCCCATCATCGATCTCGGTTCACCGGATAAGTCCCGAATCATCTCCCAGATAGGGAAAGCCTGCCAATCCTATGGCTTCTTCCAGGTCATTGAATTCCGACGACCCAGCTCCTTCCTTTCCTCCTCAACTGTATGCTAAGTATTTCCCGGGTTATTCGTTTGTAGGTTGTGAACCATGGAATCGATACTGAATTGATGGTGAAGATGATGGCTATTAGTCTGGAATTCTTCCGTCTACCTCCCGAGGAGAAGGCGAAGCTCTACTCCGATGACCCGGCCAAGAAAATGAGGCTCTCCACGAGCTTTAATGTCAGAAAGGAGGCGGTACACAACTGGAGGGACTACCTCCGGCTTCACTGCTATCCTCTGGAGGAGTACGTTCCCGGCTGGCCTTCTAATCCCTCTTCATTCAAGTAAGTTATATTCGTGCTTCTCCTCCTCTTCTTCTCTTTAGTCGGACAGTAATAGCATAAGAATAGTCAAATAA
Organism: Musa acuminata AAA Group; assembly: GCF_036884655.1. Taxonomy (NCBI): domain Eukaryota; kingdom Viridiplantae; phylum Streptophyta; class Magnoliopsida; order Zingiberales; family Musaceae; genus Musa; species Musa acuminata. Next base: position 2,096,899 of record NC_088348.1, on the reverse strand, counting down.
TTTGAGTATGTACTGAAGAAAAAAAAAAAAAGGTGATAATAAGAATAATAATAATAAATAAAGCATTGATGTAAAGACTGGAATACCGATCGAATCTCTATGTAGCGATTGGACAGGTGCATATTACCAGTGTGCTTGATTCGATAGGCTCGCATCTTGATGCTGGTTAAGAATCTGATGCTGCCAGAGCATGATGCATGTATAGGAGAAACACTCCGGTTCCCTTAAGTCGTCACTAGAATTTGGTTCTTTGACGAGAGTAGCAGTGTGCATGAAGCCATTAGCTGCTGATGATGATGGATTATGGTTGATCACTTGGAATTAATACTTCATGTCTCTGGATCTTATGATTGGTCATTGTCGTAGAAGACAAACATCGCTGGAAAATATAATCTGCTGAGGTAAGAACATTCTAGAGGGGGAATCTTCATCGTGTGAGGCAGTACCAAGCCTTCCTTGTGGGATATTTTTCGATTTTTTTTATAGCACTGACAGTAACATGGTTATCTATGCGGAGATTTCATGAAAGTTTGTGGAACACAAGATCCGGGTCAGTACGACCATCTGGTCAGAAAATAGGTGCACTCATAAAAGCACCATTTCCCGAGTCAAACAAGACATCCCACTTAGAGCAGTGCATTTAAATATGGGGAAACAGAGGACTCAAATCCTGCATGTGCAGGCACATGTTCACGGTCACAGAACGTATGCATCTGCAAATGGGTCTGCAATAAAAGTTCTTTAACCGGATGGTCCCGTTTCTTGATGATTAAGTTTGAAGAGATTGCTGCGTTGTTCTTTCTGTTGTGTGTGTTCCAGGGAAGTGGTGAGCACCTACTGTAAGGAAGTTCGTCGACTGGGATTCCGGCTCCTTGGAGCATTATCATTGAGCTTAGGTTTGGAGGAGGAGTACATCGAACGGGTGCTGGGACAGCAGGAGCAGCATATGGCCATCAACTACTACCCAAGGTGCCCGGAACCGGAGCTCACATATGGCCTGCCCGCACACACTGATCCAAATGCCCTCACCATTCTTCTCCAGCAGCCCAACGTGGCTGGCTTGCAGGTTCTCAAGGACGGCAAATGGATCGCAGTGGAACCCAGACCGAATGCGTTTGTGATCAACATCGGTGACCAACTACAGGTGATTGCTAATCACACACTCGTTCTATCTCGTTAGGAGATCCTGATACCTAAAAACAAAGGAAAAGCACTTCTTACTTGCACGAATCAAGGAAAAGCACCTTATTTTTTTTATGGTGTTAAGGACCATGGTTTGTAGTTTAGAGTTGCCCTTTGAACGCCATGGTCAGACGCACTGGCCCATTTCCTCGTTTTGCTGAGCTTGCCTGCCATGCCCTGCACATGACAGCGTGCAGCTGAGCTTTGGCAATTATCCCAATCCTGCCCATGTCTAAGTAGCAATAATGTTTTTCCAGCAACCAGACCGCTTGATCCCAGTCTCTGTCTTCGTTTTCTACTCACAGACATATGCAACTCTTCCAGAGGCATTCACAATGTTTGCCGATAGCATTGTGGGCTTAGGCGATCTTGCACTTTATATATTAAATATGTAAATCGGTTCTTGTGCTCTACTTTCATATTTCCATTTGTTTATGTTCGATTACTACTTTTCTTTTCCTCCATTATCGTCCTCCTAGTTTGTGCATCAGAGAAGCACTAAATCTATGATGCTGCTCCCATCTCATATATGATATCAGCCTATCGGCTTAAAGTAAAAGTGTGATGAAGCTTTGGAAAAGCTGCAGACGATTAAATATTTTCACGCAGGCATTAAGCAACGCCAGATTCAAGAGCGTTTGGCACCGAGCTGTAGTCAACTCGGACACCGAAAGGATGTCTGTGGCGTCCTTCCTCTGTCCATGCAACACCGCGATCATTAGCCCTCCGGAGAAGCTCCTTGCCGAGGGATCACCAGCAGTCTACAGGAGCTACACATACGACGAGTACTACAACAAGTTTTGGAGCAGAAACCTGGATGACGAACATTGCTTGGAGCTTTTCAAAGGGGAGAAGAGCCAATCGGGTGGACTGAGCGGCCCCTGCAAAAGCTCGACATGATGTGACATCACACGGACAGTGCTTCTTCGTGATGCTGGTCGATTCCGTTCATCATGTGGAGCACAAATTATATGCGGAGACTCTCGTGTTGTTCACGATCGACAGTGAGGAGAGTTTGGTGGTCTGCCCTCTTATTGAGTTATTTATTCCTGCGTTGCCATGTTACCTTTCGCTACCAAAGCACTCGACTTGTCTGCACCATGGAGTTCGGAGATGGCCCGCCGTCTCCATTTCTTAAAATTGGCTCTGTAATCCAGTAACTGCTTGTATCATTGTTTTGTTCTCTCTTCGACTAGTTCAACTTTTCCGTCGAATTTTGCTGTTCTGATTTCTGAGAAATAGATTTCACGACAACTTTGCCATTCCGCGAGTACCTTCCAGCCCCCCCAAAAATCAGAATTTTATGCAGTAAGAGGTGTATGCATGGTCTGGATTTGGAGGCCATGTTCTCATCGTGATTTCGACGTAGCGCTTTTATATTTGTGACCCCAAGGCTGGGAAAGGAGAAAAGAAGGTCATCTGAGATGAAGACTAGAATACCTTCAGCAGAGGGTGAACGACAACGTTGTTTATGACACATGATATAGGATGTAAATATAAATTATATATCGGAGCAGCGACGAACCAGAGACCACGGTTCAGGTGGCATGCACTTGACCCAGGTTTTGGAATGGAGCCTACAAGGAAGGGAACTTAGACAGTGCCCCAGCCCAAACACGGCCTCTTCCCCTGATCGATTGTGCTAACGCAGGATGAGACGGGCTGGGTTTGAGGAGGACACGGGACTCCATCGGGCTCATCCATCCCATTTTTCTCTCTCCCCCTGGTTTTGGCACGGCAAAGTTGGACTTTGGAAGTGTTGACAAGTCGAACCACTAGCGAATCTACTTTTTGCACTACCGAACAAAAGTGGACTACTGAAGCTTTTCGCTAATATGCTTCCCGAACCAGCCGAATGCTACAATGGAACATCGAGTAACATGGAATTAGCTTTACGGCCGTAGCCAACGCACCAACACGGGTCTCAAGAAGTACTCATCGAAACTTCCCAATGCCTTCAAACTCATGCAGAATACACACTGTTAATAGCGGGATAAAGTATCCTGCATCATCAGTAATCATGTTCAGCCCAATTGTCAGCATCCTTTCCCAAAGAGAGATTGAAAACGAAGAGAGATAAAGCTGCAAAACCGCAACCCAAAGAGTCCAAGCTCCTATCACTGCGTGTATCAGAAGGAAAGCTGCCGCTGCAGAAGTAGGAGACGTGTTACGCTGCCCTCCCCACCTTTAAGACGAGCATCTCCTCTTCCCTTGTCCTGTCTCTCTCGTCTCTCTCGTCTCTCGTTCGTCCTGACGCGTTCATCATCGCGTCATCAGCAGGCGTTGATGTAGCTGAAGATCTGGTGCACCGCCGTCGCAACCTCATCCGCTGACCCCAACTTGCACTCCTCCTCCATCTGCGCATCGAGAAAAGTTACAGGCATCAGCTCGTTTCAACCGAGCATGTGATTCCCTAGTACAAGTACGGAATGAAACAGGAGCAGCTATCGGCCAACCTTCAGGTTAAGGGAGTAAAGTATGGAGGATGGTTCGAGGCAGATGATGTTGAGATGGAGGACTGAGAGACGGAGTTCCTCCATGGCTGCAATGGCTCGCACCAGCTGCCCTCGCCGTCGCCGCCCGGCGACCTTCAAGTTCACATGGCCTTGCACCAACGTCGCTTCCACGTCCATCCCCGTTGCATTCTCCTGCTGCGCTTCGTCTCCTTTACCGTCGCCCCGTCGCCGCTTCCACTGCGAGTAGCCCGTGTATTGTGGCGAGATGAAGAACCCGTCGTGCAGAGTGGAAGCATGGCATTGTTCGTCGTCGTTCGACCTCGACCGGACAGCGGCCGACGCCGGCAACCGCTTCTCGTATTGGAGGGAGAGGAGGTGGTGCTCGAGCTCCTTAACGAACTCGATGGCACCACCGACGATGGACGCCTGGTCTCCCTGTGGCCAACAACAAGCGTTATCACGTCAAGGAATTGCGGACGAGAGGTGTGTGTGAGACATGGAATGAGAACTATAAGCGTACGCGTTGGACGTAGGAAGATGGCATCAGGGAGCGGAGAGTAGCGAGGTGATCGTTCATGAGCCGCCGGCGGTTGCGCTCCACCGCAATGTGCGTCATTCTTTGGCTCTCCGCCTCCTCCGGGCTCTTGGACGTCGAAGCCTGCCGCGGCCGCTTCCTCTTCCTCCGCTCGTTCGGCCCGGCTGCAGCCGCAGATCTCGTGGGCCCCGTCGTGGTTACCGCCACAGGATGCTTATGGTGAACTGTGCCTCTCGTCTCCGACTCGGATGTGTGGGTGATGCAGCTCTCCAGCTGCTCCACCGCACGGGCCTTGTCCCTCTCCGGTGTCCGCAGTTGCTCGAGGCAGTTTTGTCTCTGTAACCGGAGCAGGAGCTCGATGTTGGATTCTTGTGCGCAAGAAGTGAATAAACTTTGGTGTTGATATTGTTGCAGTTGGAGCTCGACTTTCTCTTCCTCCGTCTCGTCCTCTGCTTGCATGGCTCCCTGGAGTAGTTGAAGGAAAGGCATTTGGCGAGAGAACAGGCTCTCATATCTCATTTCAGGATGCTCGGAAAACCTGGCGCTCGCTGCTCCTGGTTCCATGCACACCGAGTTCAACTCTTCCCTGACCAACTGCTTCAGAAAATGATATATGAAGGGCTAGAGAAAGGCAACAAACAACAAGCGAAATTTTTAGCTTAGCCATAGATGGTGTCTTCAGCAGTCATTGCTCGCACCCTATGAAATGGGATGTCCAGAAGTGGTAGTCAATACTCACCTTCTTTCCATTCACAAAAGAGTCTTCTTCAAGCAGATGGGACCAAGATATGAGGAGACAGGGAAATAATAAAGGAATGAATAGGTTGGGATACTTGAGGGTCTTACAAGGGAATCATTAATGGGTCCTCCGAGCTGCTCCATGGAAGCAGCAGCAAATGCAACAGCAACAGATGAGAATTTGAAAACTTCCAGCAGAAGAACAACGTCTGACGGTTCCCCTCAGTCGTCTCCAGTCACCTCACCTCTTCACAACCGAAACACAGTCCAGTCTTCCCGTTAAATGCTGCCTCTCACCACCCGCCCGGAGCAATAAATGCCTGGAGAGCAAGTATCATCACTTATTACGAACTCTGCTCCTTCCCCTCCTTCCTCGGATGTGCGGACTTGGGACTACAAAATAAATGCTGATTCGAAAGCAGTAGAGAAGTCAGGGAGGTGGCGATACGGAGGATAAAAAGGCTCTGTGGTGTAGGGAGAGAAGCTGCAATGTGAACACAACTGTTAAGTAAGCAACCAAACAACCATGGGACGGTGAAAACAGAACGAAGGAGCTTGTAGTCAAAAACTGAGGGGCGCCTGTAACTTCACGAGCTAGCTAGAGAAGAGAACAAGAGGAGGATAAGGAGAGATGTGGGGGGACTACAGGTCTGGGGATCCAGCGGCTGTTCCTATGGACTACGTTACAAGCTCCCCATCCATTATTGTTCGGGTGCAGACTTGTCCCGCAGCGGCGACAACCCACAGTCCTGGGGTCCTCTCCCTCTCTCGTCTCGGTCTTTTGCCTTCTCTTTCCCCATCTCCTTGACCTGCTTCCGGATTCACTTACGGGCAAGAAAAGTGTCCGACGATGCAAAGACTTTTGGCGTGCAGTCGTGAACAAACAAACCATAAGGAAAACGGTGTTTAGTTCCCATATAATAATCACTTGATGACATTAAATTACTTGCACATCGAAGGATTACGTCTGTCGAATCTGATGCCTGTCTCGGTCACACTACACTCGAGCCCAAAAATATAATTGTTTTCTGGATTAGGGGATGACTCGTCTACTAATCAAACAATGTGACAGTATCACACGAGTCATGGAAAGGAATGGAAGAGCCGAATCCCACTCACCTACCACTGTACCACAGCCTAATCATATTAGGCGAGCGGGCTTGTCCATTGCTCGACCATATAGCTGGACAAGAACGGTAGGTCTCATGTGTATATGCTGAGACGCCATTAAATGTCCAAAGTTCGCGTATGATTTCTACTGCACAGCAAATTATCTCGTGCAGTACTTCTCTCCATTTTTAGCTTCGCATAAAGAGGCAAACGTGACCGGTTGGAACAGGGATGTGATTCGTGCAAACTTACCCTGTTTGGATATGGTAATTTGCAGAGATCCTGTTACAGTCCAAGTAGTGTAAGTAATCCCTCGTGTAAAAGTGGCATTTTCATCACCCACATTCAAGTAACTTGGTTCGATCTTCCATGTTTACAGCGAAGTAGTTCGATCTTCCATGTTGTTTGTTTGCTCATGTTATAAAGATCTGCCTTGTTAAATTAGTATGGTTAACTCATTTACATGCAGAAACTTGGTACAACTATCATACGTCAAATTAGACATTCTCTTTCGTTCCTGTCTATCCATTATTTTTTTAGTTTTTAGTTTTTTTCGCATGCATATGAATATTTTTAATAGCAGATGTTCATGGTGTTAAGAGAAGATGGAAATGAATCAACAGTTACTCTCGCATTACTAGGAATTAAAAGTGTAAGGGTAAACATAATAATATTAACGTAAAATGTAGCAGATTAGAATAATCTACATGTAAGTGCAATTAATACGCAATTCTTCTTTCGAGTGCAACTAATGGAGCTTGCGGCAATTATACGAGCGAGTTTTCATGTGTTTGATTCCATGAACTCCGAAATCTTTGTTGAAATAACTCACTTAAGAGTAGCATCAACATGAAATCATCTACAAGTGAACACAATGGAACAGGAATTAGTCCAAGGACGACGCTATTTGTTCTTTGGCTTCCGACCTCTACGCGTATGTGTCCTACAGTGCATAGGATTCCCATCTCCACATGAGATGTACGCGTCCCCCACCCTTTTCACAATAATTGGCGACAAACAAGAAGCCACCTCCACGATCCAGTTCGAAGAGAGCAAAAATCCAAACGTTAGTAGGGGGGTCTTTAATTTCCTCCTCCATTGTCCTTATGAAGTGATTGTGGATTTAGATGAGGTTGTTGTTCTTTACCGCCATCCGAAGCAGTCAAATTTATATTGTATTATTCATTTGAAATATATGGATCATTACGATGTAAAATACACGATCCGGTGGAGTCGCTGATAACTATGCATGTGACGGTACCGCAGCTGAAACCGATCCTGGAGAGGTGACAGCCTCTCACGGGAAGACGAAAGGCAGAAGCGCAAGTGTAGCGTCTTGTCTGTACTGGGAATACAGAAGCTGGCTTCCTCTCCATCTCCTTTCACCTGCAAAGAGTAACCATTCCAATCTCATCTACAAGCTCTCCTCGTTTCCTCTCCGCCTCCTTTTGTCTTCTGGCCTCTATCCAAGTAGAGCATGTTACTGGGATGTATGATGCCGTTTTCTGTCAAACCTAATTAAAGCTGTGGTTATTATTATTGTTACTCACCTGTTAACTCCAGAATGAACAGTGTGATGGTATATCATGTCCGTTCATTTGGACCCCAGCAGAATTTGGAATCACTGCACCCAACCTGATTCTTGGGTTACCAAAAGCTAAGCACTAGCCATTTCCTCGGGAAAATGCAACACCAAGTTGGTACTCTGTTGTCTCCTTGCTCGACTTTCCCATGTTCACCACTATTGCTGTTGATTTTGATTCCTTCTCAGTCACTCAGGTCCTGCTCTCTCGTGGGAGGTCTAGTTTGACCTGTAAGGTGATGTCGGGGTGGCAAGATCACGGTGCATTGGCATGCTGATGCTCGAACAGTTTGAATGTCTTTGATATTTGTCTCGTTAGACGAGCACGATCGATGATGGGAGGCCGATGAAAACAGCAAGGAACTCCAATTATTTGTCCTTGCAATAGTCGAAACTCCAATCTGATTCTTTGAGAAGCAATGTTGGAGTGGCACCAAACTACACTATCAGCAACAGTGATGATCAAGGAGTAATTTGACCTGCCTGCTAGCTGCAAATAATATGTCAGTGTTCAGTGGGTGAAAAGCCTCCTTCCATTTCTGTCTGCAGATTCCGTTGGCTTCGAAGTGCACATGTCCTTTGCGAGCCCCGCCTCTGCTGCGGTGTCGAAGGACTCCCATGCCCTGTCTCCATTGTACGCCCTGGATTGAGGACTTGTGTCCGAATTCAAAGGACTAATATAACATTTCAATTTAATCGCACATTGAATCTGATTAATATTTCAGTTGACTAATAAAAGATGGATGAATGCATTACTATTAATCCTATCAAGAAGTTAAAAGTATTTTTCAGAAGATCATAAATTAATATTTTATCTTTTAAGTAAGATTAGATAGAGTTTTAGGGATAAAAAAATTTTAGTCGAAAAAGTTAAAATATATTTTGGTAGATTTTAAATTGATGTCTTATATTTTAAATAAGATTAGATAGAGTCTTATGGATAAGAAACTCTTAGTTTAAAATATATTTGAGAAATTTTCAAATAAAATTAGATAAAGTAATAGAGATTAATATCTCTTGCATTCCATATTTATTTATAGGTCGCGTCTACATGTATAGATAAATTCAAACCTTAAGTATTCAAGTCAATTTTAAGAGTCGTTAAGCATTTTTCATTTTAAGAAGTTCAATAAAGCATTTATAGATCTTTACTAGCTTGTTATTACTATTTAAGAAAGAGTTGCACTTAAGTGTGATCTTCTTTTTCTTCACATGGTATTAAAGCCATAAGGATAATGTGTTTCAAGATCTCTTTGGTAAAGAAGAAGATAATATTTTTCGATTATGAAAAATTATCATCGAGTTGATGAATTTGGTATTGAACTTCTCGATCAGTTTAACTATAAGATTTGAAAGATTTCTTTGGAGTCTTAACTCATAGGAAAAGATGCTATATCTTTAGAGACTTCATGAAGAGATCTATGTCTCATGATCTCTTTAAATACATTATTTGTTACCGATTATACGAAGGATAAAAATAATTCAAGAGTTATATGATATGACTTGAAAGTTTGATAATAATAATAATGAGCTTTCTTTATTTTATCTTTTTGTAGGATGTGATCCATTAATCTTTGAAGAAGCTTGTAGAGAAAAAAAATGATGACAAGCTATGAAAGAGGAATTCATGCTTTTAACAAAAATGATATATAGATAACCAAGCAATTGATATTAAGTGGATCTTCAAAATAAAAATAAATACACAATGGGAGATGTATAAATATAAGGCACAATTGGTTACAAAGAAAAATAAACAATAATATATGATCGACTATGAAGAAGTATTTATACCAGTTTCTTGACTTAAGATAGTAAGATTATTTATCTCCCTAACCATTCAAATAAAATAAAAAAAATTATAAATAGATATTAAATTAGTATTTCTTAATAAATTTCTTGAAGAAGAAGTATATGTTGAACAACCCTTGGTTTTATTATTTATGAACAAGAAGATAATATATATAAGTTAAAGAGAGTTTTTTATGGGCTTAAATAAGTCTCACAAGCATGAAATTCTTAAATAGATGTTTATTTTATTCAAAATAATTTTTCTAAATGTTTATATAAATATGATCTCTATACAAATTAAACTCTAATGGAGATATCCTATTTGTATGCCTATATGTAAATGATTTAATTTTTACAGATAATAGTATATGCATGATTAAATATTTTAAATACTCTATGAAGGAGTTTGAGATGATCGACTTGGGCCTAATAACATATTTCCTCGGTATAAAAATTATACAAGACAATGAAGAAATTTTTATCTCATAAAAAAATTATGTAAAGGAGATTCTAAAATTTTTTTTCATGGAAGATTGTTGTTCTACAAGTACACCGATGGAATATAACATTAAGTTGACCAAGAAATGTGAAGATCAATCAATTAATCTAACTTATTATAAAAGTATAGTTGGATGTTTAAGATATTTGATATGCACTTGACTTGATTTAATAAGTAATACATGTAAGCTCCTAAAACATCTCATTTAAAGGTTGCTAAAAGAATTTTATGATATATTAAAAGAATAATTGAGTATAGAATATTCTATTTATCTAAAAGGTTGGAGCTCACTAGATGTAGTGATTGTGATTGAGCCCGAAGTTATGATGATCAGAAGAGTATTACTAGATTTATATTTTATTTTGGTAAAGCTATATTCATATGGTCTTCAAAAAAATAATATATTGTTGCTCTATCAAGTTATAAAGTAGAATATATAGCAACATCTTTTTATATTTGTCATATAATATAGCTAAGAAGATTACTCCAAAAACTTCATATGTCATAGGAAAAGTTAATCAAGATTTATATTGATAATAAATCAGCTATTACCTTAGCAAAAAATCTAATCTACTATAAAAAATCAAAGCATATCGACATAAGATTTTATTTTATAAAAGATAATGTTAAAGCTACTTCATGTCAAGACAATTGAATAAGTAGCCAATATATTTATAAAATCTCTCAAATTTAAAATATTTTAACAATTTAAAAAAAAAATCGAATATGTTAGATGGAACAAGTTTAAGGGGGAGAATGTTGAAATTAAATATGTCAAAGTATCATAATGATATTCGTTGTATCAAGAGGTGAAATAATAGAAGGATAAACTAAATTGACTATTAATTCTTAAATATTATCTTAAAAAAGAGTAATTCATAATAAATGTAATGTATGTACGAGGACAATATAAACCTTTTGCGTTAGATTATAAAATATAAATTTTTTGAGTGAAATATAAAATATTTTATCTTATCCTACTCTTTTATGTGATAGGCCTATCTCTTATTCCTATCTAATTCAACTATACATATCCTATTGATCATAATTATCAAGAAACTAAAAGGAAAGGGAGGCCTCTCTCCAAGACCACCCATCCTTATGGTGCACGCTTGTAAGACCAATGTTGATCCAGAATCCCTAAACAAAGGTATAATACATAATCTTTCTCTCTACTCTTTATTTTCTTCATCTTTACATCTGTTTTAGGGTTATTTAGAAAGATTAATTGGTCATGTATTTTCCTCTTTAAATAGACGAAAAGATTCAGGAGCCGAAGAACACATACGAGAAGAAAAGAAGGGAAAGGAAAATGATTGGGGAGAGGAAGAGGAAGAAAGAAGACAAGTTCACATAACTAATAAACCAAAACTTCATCTTGTAAGCCCGTATCACATCACATCACTAGTTGTTTAGTGTGATTAATTGTTTCATTCTGGAGCACAAGAAGAACATCCTGGAAAGCCCAAGCTATGCATATTTGATTCAACTGACCTCACTATTTGCTCGTATTGTCCTCATCATCACAGATTGCAGCAATAATTAAATAGATGTTAGTTTGGCAAGTCTCATAGTCTCACATCCGAAAAAATCAGGTTTGTTATCTTCTATTGAAACCTATAAATAAGAGTTGAATTTTGAAGTCAGATATACCATAAGAAAACTTAATTGTTTGCTTTATACTTTCTTTTTTAGTAATTTTTGATATTTTATGATTTAGGAACATCTTCTTAAGTCATTTGTAATAGTTCTTTTTTTATAATAATGATTTGCTTCTTTTTCATCCGTGGATATAGGTCAATTGGTCAAACCACGTAAATCTAATATTCTTATTATTTTTATTTTTTTAACTTTATTATCTTTGTTGAGTTACCAAAATTATCCTTTGGTAAATTTTCTGGAGCTAACTCTAACGGTAGAGAATCTAACTCTTCGTCTCTTCTTATCATCAAAATTAACTCTCTGGAATAGAATTAGTGATCATTGCAGCTTGTCGCTCCCGTGAGTAGGCAAAGAGATGCGAGATTGGCAGATGGGCTTAAGGGTTCGTCTTATCTTGCACAGTGGTTGTCTTCTCTTCTTACCGTATATGTGTGGATTCTTCCATGGATTATTATTGCTTGTGTTGCCGCAACGGTTGGGTTTATGGATGGAACGTTCTTATATATCGACCAATCAACAGATGACGCATACAAAGTCATGCCGTCCCATTTTGAACGGGTGATGATGGAAAAACATGACTTATCTACTCTGTAAAAATGATTAATAATTAAAATATTTGATTTTGATTTATGTAACTTGTGGCTATAATTTTCCAATGAATTAATAAGTTAGATCATGAAATCCGACGTAGGTGTCTCTATCATACATTGATCTGTATCTATCACGCCCTTCCATGTCCACAAAGCTGTAATCGTTGGTTCTTCAATATTCGCACTTGGCACAAATGATGATGATACTTCGTCACCCTTTACGCAAGTAAGATTCAATGCGCAATCGTAAATGGCAGCCCTTGATTTTATTAGCCCTCTTTAGCCACCACAGTATGATCTCCTCTCAATCTGGTGGATCATAATTTTCCTGAATATTTCCTCGTCTTTAAAGGTTGTCTCTGTGGATCAGATTAAAGATTCGCCTTCCCACATGGCGAGCAAAGGAAGGTTTGATTGCGTTGGTTTCCGGTCTTCGTCTCAGGAGTTGGCAAATCGATTTCGATGGCCTGCCCTCATGTGCTCAATTAGTGGACGATGAAACGATTGAGGGAGGCAAATTGACAGGCTGATTAATGTGCACGAACTAAACACTTGTAATGGGATTTTTTTGACTGCATACATAACATCTTAACCACCATGATGTTGTCTTCTCGGAGATGTGTGTACTAATCGTTTCATTGTGTTGCTTACAATTACGCAGCTTTCTTACACTTAGGTGTCCTTTCATGCACTTCGATTCTGGAGACAAGTTTGACCGCGTGTGCAATTTTGTTGTTAGAAAAAGCTGATAACCCAAATGTACTTTCTGAGAACATGAGAAAGAAAATGTACATTTAAGCTGTACTTTTGTAACCTACATTTAATTTTATATATTCATATATAAATCATCACATGGTTTTCGATCTACCTAATTTATTTTCTAACTCATTCTTCCACTTGTCCCATAATGGATGTATATTATTGGGCCAAGATATGCGACTGCACACTGCAAAACAAATGTTCTGTTGTCTATTTCCTAGAGGGCTTGCGAGAACTATAGATATTGGGTATGGAAGGTAGAGTACTGGAAGTCAATAGCAGCCCACCAACAGGCTATCGTCGGGGAGTGGCATGACTCAGCCGTCGAGGGTAAGGGTGCCTAGATAACCAAGCTTCAAATTGCTTGTCGATGCTCGAGTGCACGTCAGACACTATGCTAAGCGTTCCCAAAGACACTAAGGGGCTCGGTTCGAGAATGGTACAATCGTCTGAAGCTACTCTTGTTGTCATCTTTCGCCTAGTTCATGAAGGAATTTGAATGGTACAATCACCCTCAAGCATCGGCAAGCAATCAGACGATGAGGTAGATAAGCTGATGGGAGCAAGATTCATCACTAAAGTTCACTATCCTCGATGACTATCTAATGTTGTACTAGTTAAAAAAGCTAATAAAATTTAAAGGATTTGTGTTGACTATTTCGACCTTAATTGGGCATATCTTAAAGATAGTTACCCCCTCTCTCGAATTGATCAACTGGTGGATCCACCCCGGGGCATGAACTCTTCACTTTCATATACGCTTTCCATGGTTACAATTAAATTAGGATGGTCCCTTGGGATCGGGAGCATACCTCCATCATTATCAACAGAGGCATGTACTTCTACAAAGTTATGCCCTTCAAATTGAAGAATGTAGGAGCAACATACCAAAGAACGACCAACAATATATTCAAACACTAGATCGGGAGAAATATGACGGTATACATGGACAATATGATAGTCAAGAGCAAAACGTTTGACACACACTTGACGAACCTATATGAGATATTCTAGATTCTAAAGAAGTTTAATATGTGCTTGAATACATCTAAGTGCATCTTCGAGGTCGGTTAAGGAAAGTTCTTTGGTTTTATCATTCATTAGAGAGGGATAGATGTGAACCCCAAGAAGGTTTGCGCTATTACCAAGATGCAACCACCTTGATTTGTGAAAGAGGCATAGTAGCTAATGGAGCAGTAAATTCCTCCCCTTTTTTAGTGTTAAAAGACTCGAATGATTTCTCTTGAACTAAGGCATGCTAGGAGGTGTTTGAGGGCTAAAGTGCCATCTTGCTCGACTACTACTGCTTACTTGGGCCACCCCAAGCAAAGTGCTAGGCTTATACCTCATGGCCACTAACTAGGTTATTAGCTCAGTGCTACTATAAGAAGACTTGGGAACCCAACGACTCATATACTATGTCCGCCATTTGTTAAACAAGCCCGAGGAGTGCTATCCTCCCATTGAAAAGTTGGCGCTCGCATTGGTATTGATAGTAACAAAATTGCATCCCTACATCCAAGCCTATCAAATACGGGTGGTCACCAACTAGTCGTTGCGACAAGTCCTCCAGCAATTTGATATCTCAGAGTGGATGTTGAAATGGTCAGTAGAGCTGAGAGAATTTGACATCCAGTATGCCCCGAGGACCATCATCAAGGCCCAAGCATTGGCGGATTTCAAATCGGAGTTAACTCTCTCGCTCAAAGTTGAAGGAGATGAGCGCTCCCTCCAACATGGACCCTATTAATTGATGGCTCAACTACATTAGAAAGGGGGGGAGTAGGACTCGTCCTGAGAGGCCCAAGCAACTAGGTGTATGAACACACCCTCCAATTCAAAATCAAGAACACCAATAATAACGCTGAGTACAAAGCACTCATGTCAAGGCTTCAACTCGCTCGAGACATTTAGGCATAGGAGTTAGAGGTGTTCAGCAACTCACAACTGGTCGTCAACTAGATCGACGAGAGTTATGATGCTCGAGATGTGACTATAGCCAAATATCTAGCTAAGGTTTGTCGACTCACACATTGCTTCCTCCAACTCAATGTGTAGAGGATCCCTTGGGAAGAAAATGTTCAAGCAAATGCATTGGCCAAGCTAGCCTATGCTTGACTATTGGGTGAGGACCACCCAAAGGTGCTCCCTACTTGAACCATTAAAGCATATAATGTTACCGCGATCGAGGAAGAGCCAAGCTGAATACTAATCATATGTGCCCTACAAGCCAATCACGTGAGTGATGACATGTGTGACATGATACGTATTCTTTTTACTTATTATATTTTTAGTATTTTATCATTTTATATTACTTGTTGCTTATATGCATATATATTATAATGTCCATGGATCTATGCAATGAAAATCGGATCGTGATGAAATCATGATAATTAGAATGATTCACCTTTAAACACATACCCTAAATAATCTTTGTCATAGGTTACTCGAAAGGGATACCGAGATAACCAGATAGACTAGTGTACTATATACCTGTCCATATGAAGGAGGCAGGTGGTCTTATAGTTGCTCGTGTTGTGACACTAGGGCTACAATGCAAATACTTATTAGAGAATGAGTTCATTAATTGATCCGCTCACGGAATGCTGAATGGTTAATGATACCTCATTATTAGATAGTGATTCTGTTATCTTAGTGGTGTACCTGATTTTTAGACTTTGAGATACCAAGAATGTCTTATATGAGTACTCTACTCTTTGATATCAGACTTATAAGCTTGAAAATTTCAGATCTAGCACAACTGGTCATCGGGAATGACAGCCAACCTTAGAAGGATTATTGAGTATCGATAGAGGATCATTCCCTCTTGGTGTTATGAGAAAAATATCTCATGTGTTCTTGCTAGACAAATTCATGGTCAGGGTTATTCGTATTAAGAGAAAAAGAGTTCGTCGAGAGAATCCGACTAGAGCGAGACTCGAGTAGAAACCGTATGGGTCTGATAGCACCGTGCTCGGTATACAATCTCTGGGATATTAGATGGATAAGAGACTATATGTACATGATAACTAAGGACAAATAGGTCCAAAGAATTGGATTCTCCTATATCGTCTATGAGTGCGGTGTTGTGGCATAGTACATTTGCAATCGATGAGTCGAGTGAATTATTATGAAATAATAATTTATTGAGCCAGAAAGAATTCTGACAGGTATGACTCATGGCCAGCTCGATATTGGGCCTAGAGGGTCACATACATATGATAGGTGTTGCGATGAGCAGATGTTCAGATATGAGATATCCGTCGGAGCCTCTATCTTATTGGATATCCAATAAGTCTTTTACTTATTGGATCATATTGATGAGATCCAATAAGAGCCAATGAGAGATTATTAGATAAAGATCCACTAATCTAAGAGGCTTGGGTAGTTGGATAGAGATCAAATACCCAATAGGGCAGGATCAATTAGGGTTAAGTTGACATGGGGCCTCTATAAATAGGAGGGAACCAAACACCTATAGGATCAGAGGTTTTTGGTTATCACCCTCTATTCTCCTCTCCCCTTCCCTCCTCATATAGTAGGTGTGAAGTTTTGGGCAACGATTGGAGGAGCTTCGTCGCAGTCCTGTTGTGTAGATCACCGCTAGAGAGGAGGGTGTTTGACTTCCTTCATCCTCTCCTATAGATCTATAGAGATTTAGGGATATACAATCTCCCTTGGTAAAACATAATCTTTCATATACATAACTTTTAATTTTATAGATTTTATGTACCAATCTTCGTATGACAATGAACACCTTTTTGAAAAATCTAAGAATTTTATTTTCTATTCTTTCACTGTGCATGTGATATTATCCTTAGATTTCCAAACACTAAATTGATGAGATCTTGCACTATAAAATGGACGGGATGCTCCCCATCAACCCCACAATAGCTCCAACAACATCAAGCCTAGTACTATATATTAAATGACTAATTATACCGAAAGAGATTCAACCAACCCTTCCTCCGATGCCTATCACCACTAGAGGCTGAAAGGGTGCTGGTCAAAGTACATGAAGGGATTTATGGAGAACATATCAGGGGACACACCCTAGCTTTCAAGGTTCTCCAATAAGGTTTCTACTAGTCGATTATGCACAAGAATGCAATCGCCTATATGCATAGGTGTTAAAGGTTTGCTAGGATACAATACCGACCTGCGATCCCTTGGACCCCGATCGATAGTGCTTGGCCATTCGCCCAATGGGGAATGGACCTCTTAGGCCCCATCCCACCAACACTTAGCCAACAAAGGTTTCTCACAGTGGGAGTATACTACTTCATGAAGTAGGTGGAGGCAAAGCCTATGGCATCAATCTCGGAGAAGCAAGTGGAAGGATTCATCTAGAGAAATATAATCACTTGATTCGGAATCTCGAAGGCTCTCATCGTTGACAATGGAGCTTAGTTCAATAATCCAAAATTCAAAGAGTTTTACCAATCCTATGAAATTCAGCTAAGGTTCAGCTCGGTAGCTCACCCCTAGACCAATGGCTTAGCTGAGGTCAATAACTAAACCATCCTAGAAGGCCTGAAGAAGAGGGTCATCGGGGCAAAAGGTACATGAGTGGATGAGATCTCAAGCATCCTATGGGTGTCCTGAACCACCCCCAAGATCAGCTCGGGTGAATCATGTTTTAGCTTGGGCATTCGGCATGAGGCGATCCTCCCATCTAAGATAGTCTTCCTGATCCCTTAAGTAGAAAATTTTGACAAAACCATGTCCAAAGAAGGACTTTAAGTCGGGCTAGACCTGATCAACGAGCTGAGAGTCAAAGCGTATCTCCGAGCCCTATGATATAAGTAAGCGATGGCAAAACTTTACAACCACAAGGTTCGCCTACGTAAGGTCGAGGCTGGAGACCTGGTGCTCCAAAAAGCCGAGATCAGTGAACCGACTAGTTCTCGAGGGAAGATGGTGCCAAAATGGGAAGAGTCCTATAGGGTGGTCGAGGCAGTCCAAGATAAGATGTATCGCTTTGAGACCATGGAGGCCAAAACACTACCAAGGACCTAGCACATCGCTAATTTAGAGAGATTATACCCTTAAGTCAGTGCTTGCGATGATGGCGAAGATCATATCGCCTACCCCAGCACAACCACAGAAGCATCGGAAGAGGGGCACTCGGATCCCCAAGAGAATTCCACTAAAAGGGGTGTAAGCGATAAGGATACCTCGTAATGGCAAAAACCACCTTCAACATGAACGAATCCGACACCAGGTGGATCTAGTCTCTTGCCTTAATGCGGTTGAGCCGAACCTCTAGATGGGTCAGGATCTCGGCTTCAACATGGTTGAGTCCGACCCTGAAATGATCCTATCTCTCGCCTTAATGCAGTTGAGTTGAACCTTCAGATGGGTCCAAATCTCCACTTCAACATGGCTGAGTCCGACTCTGATTAGATCCTATCTACTGCCTTAATGCAATTGAGTCGAACCTCCGAATGGGTTCGAACCCCTACTTCAACGCAGTTGAGCTTGACCCTAGTTGGATCCAGTCTCCCATCTTAATGCAGTTGAGCAGAACCTCCAGATAGGTCTAGACCTTCGCTTCAACGTGACTGAGTCCGACCTCGGATGAGCCTAGTCCTCTGCCTCGATGAGGCTAAGCTTAGCTACCCAAGAGCTGCACCTAGGTTAAGTCTATGCACTCCCTAGTCATGCACCTTGGTGAGAAACCTGGAGGGCTACACCTGAGCCAAGCTTACACACTCCCTAGTCAAGCACTTAGTTTGAAGACCCAAGGGTGGCACCTCGAATGAGTAAGAGTTAAAAAGGACTCTCTCCTAAGTCATGCACCTAGGTGTGAAGTCTCAAGGGATGCACCTAGGCTGAGCTTACGTGCTCCCTAGCCATACACCTTGGTGAGAAGCCCCAAGGCCTGCACCTAGGCTAAGCTTACATGATCTCTAACTATACACTCAACATGAAGACCCAAAAGTAGCACCTCAGATGATAAGTAAGAGTTAAAAGGGACTCACTCCTGAGCTATGCACCTAGGCGTGAAGCCCTGAGGACTATACCTATGTCGAGCCTATGCGCTTTGTAGCCATGCACCTCGGTAAAACGATCCAAGGGGTGCACCTAGGCTGAGCTTACACACTCCGTAGCCATGCACTCTGCATAAAAACCCCAGGACTATATCTCAACCAAACTGGCATATTCCCAACACCCCAGCCAACGGACTTTTATTAAAGCACACACCCAATAGGAGAGCATGCAAGTGCGCCCTCCAAAGAAAGGCCTCGAAGGACGCTCTTCCGAGGGGGGGCAAATGATAGGGATGATTTTGCCCTATGACAACTCATTTGTCATCAAGGCCGACACCTAAGCATGGCGCTAAGTCACCAGCCCCAAAATGACATTGCAATGCACCACGATATGCCTCACTTGCAATAATCACTATATCTTATCAAGATTGAAGAATGATTAGGTGGTTCACCTAATCTTATCCCAGACCATCTAAGTAAGAAGGCTTAGGAATCAGGTATAAAAGGGAACCCATCAACTCACATTGAACGAGAGGAGGGCTCTCTCTCTCTCTCTCTCTACATACCAACTTAGTCATACAACTTACGCTACTGTCTTCTTCCCTTTGCTGACTTAAGCATCGGAGGGGCAGCATCGAGCAACCCCCGTCGTCAGTATATCATGCAAGATCGTCGGCCACTCGAGGATATGTGAACAACCTAGCTCCTAAGAAGGAACTTTGCAACCAAGAAGATCCTAATCAACCTACCCGACCATCTTGAACTAGGTTATCACCAACATAACGTCTTCCGACCGAGTAGCCTATACGGTCTCACTTTACCAAGTCTCTCACGTTAACTAGATAAGTTTATATCTTCGATAATGGACCAATCATGTCGGCTTAATAGTCGATGATATTTATGACACTACTTTTGATAGTAGTAATGGAAGATATTATGATCGATGGAAGTTGTATACATGTATACGTACACATGGACAACATAAAAGAGGGAGTAAGCAATGCCATGTTGGTCAACCATGACGCTGATTGGATTTAGAGCGACATGTTCTTTAATTATACATAGATTTTTCGGAAGAGCCAAATGCTGCGCAACTAAAGGTGAGGTGTTTGGGAACATTCACCAACCGGAGTAGGTGGGATGCAAACAAGCATGCCATAGTCTCATGCTGTCTATTTTGTGCAAACCTACTCGGTGAGACATATCATCAATCAGTAGCAGGACATGGACTGCATATCTTGGGTGGATGTGAAGGTGTTAAATTAGGGATTCAATGTGATCGAAAATTTTAATTTCCATTACGTAACACAAGTCTACGACTTGTATCGCTTTCCTTTTCTTTCAGCATACGATTTATTTATATTTATTTTTGTCATGTGTATATCATTATTTGCTTTTCAAATTTTGTCTATAACTTTAAATTTTTTATCATCTGTCTAAATTGTGTCCTTCCTGAACCTAAACATATCCCAAAATCTTGAGTTATGGAGTTTTCAAAACATGATCAACCAAGCTATAAGATAAGTATCAATACTTAACTCACATAAAATTACTTATTGGACAATGAAATTTTTTTATTTATTTACAAGGAGTAAACGGGTATGAACCAAAACCTTATGATAAATTTGTAAGGCCTTTACCAACTAAACTACTTGACACCTTCAAAATATATCGAATTGGATTTTGAAACCTCAATCTTTAATAAATGAGTCTGATACACCTCTACAAGACTAGTACTTAAGATATTAGTGGATAATGTGGTTGAGAGATCAGATTTTGATCATCGGTGAATAGTGAAAAAGTTAGAGCTGACCATATCTTTTCCTGATAGTATTGTAGGCTTAGAACATTGAGAAACTTGTAAACTAAAAGGAGGTATCGTAGATTTCTCGACAATCTTCTTATGGTACTCAAGGAGGTTGGGGCTCCGTGAGGTTTAGAGGGGAGAGAAGAGAAAGAATATTTTGAATACTGATTCACCTATACTTTCTTTTTCTTATCATCAAGAGGTGAATTGCGACACCATCAGTAGAATATCGATGTGCTTTCCAATAAAATTCTCTATGTTTTTATGGTTATAGAAAATGTTTTATTATCTGTTACAGACTGTATTATTTTAGTTTAATGAAATTATAAGTATAAAGTGGATCCATAATAAGGAGGCAGAATATAGATGTGTCTTGCAGAAAATTCGACGGTGGCGAACTGGCTTGCCTGTATGAAGGTGGCGATATCTTTCGATATTGTCTTCGAGTGTTGAGGGGTTGATGTCTTCTGGTCTATTCTGCCAATGTAAGATTGATTTGCTGTTGATTTCTTTGAGAATAGTATCGTTTTCATGCACATGAACTGTGTTGTACGCAATCGTTATCAATGCCGGGCTTCTTGTGTATAAGATAGCATACATTTCAGTGTATATTTAGCATCACGAGCTTGTCTGGTGCAGTGAACATAGTTGAAGTGTCTGCGTCATTGAGGACGACACCACACTAATTAATCTCGAGGAGATCATGCACGTATTTCCAGCATACCAACCCTCTATGATTGAGTTCATTTCCAGGCAATTTATTTCGTCACGATATTGGCTGGACATACGTACGTGGCGTAGGATCTACTTGGCCCAAAGGGTTCATAACAACCGTCGGATCTACTGGTGGTTGCTCCATCACCCCACGATCTTACCTCGTACACATGTTTTGGTAGGTAAGGTGAATAGAATTCCAGGTCCAGCTTCACCGACGATGATGCATACTATGTCGATTTGTCAGAGAGTGATTTCTTCTCTCTTTGCTGTGGGATTAGACAACGATTCTTCTCTCTGCCTAATAAAAAATACAATCTGAGTCTTTCTTTTGCATTTTATTTTATGCACGCAGCATGCATTGATTCTGCCACATTTCAATTACACGTAATATAGTATTGGGGCAAGATCCTTTGGCTGGTGAGACGTCGGGCATCTCTTCTTTTCTAGCCTTGCAAGGAGTAGAGGCTGCAAACGCAAATGGATTAATAGAATAAGCAGCAGTCGTCGGGTATATCCCCTTGCCTCCTTTGGTATAAATGGGGAACGCAATCGAAGGCCTCATTACTCAAGACACAGGTCAGTGGAGAGACATGGCTTTGGGAGGAGGAGCTGTGCTGCTGGCCTTCGTCGTGGCCTTGTGCCTGTGCGCCACCGGGGCGAAACCACAGCTCGAAGTCGGGTTCTACTCCTACAGCTGCCCTGCAGCTGAGCTCCTTGTGAAGGAGGAGGTTGAGAGGGCTCTCCAGGACGACCCTGGCGTCGGCGCCGACCTCCTCAGGATGCACTTCCATGACTGCTTCGTGAGGGTTAGTCGTTCGTACTGTGCATAAACTGTGCTGATAACGTGAAATGCTGACCGAGTAACCCAAGTTGATGTTGTATGACCACGTCAGGGCTGTGATGGTTCGATTCTTCTTAATTCGACGAAGGGCAACACTGCGGAGAAGGATGCACGAGTCAACACGGACCTTGAAGGATTTGATGTCATCGACACCATCAAGGAAAAGTTGGAAGCTGCCTGCAAAGGAGTTGTCTCGTGCGCAGACATTCTTGCATTCGCCTCCAGAGACAGTATCGTCCATGTAAGCTTTCTAGCTCCCATTGCCATCTCCCAATAAGGCGTTATGAGATGGAGAACAAAATTATCTTAAGATCCGTTCGCTGGACTTGCTCACCAACATGCATCTTAAGACAAGTTTCTAACTGGGTTTGAACAGTACGGAGGAGTTCCCTACAAAGTCCCTTCAGGAAGAAGAGATGGAAGGGTGTCCATTGCAGCCGACACAAGCATTCTCCCTTCCCCAAAATTAGGCCTCTCCGAGCTCACCAAGTTATTTATCTCGAAAGGATTGAGCCAAAATGACATGATCACTCTCTCGGGTATGTAGAAGCCATTATAAGCACCTTACGATCATGCACGAGACCAACTAATAGTGGCGGTCGCACGCACGTCATTGTTGCGCGCAGGAGCGCACACTGTCGGGATTGCGCACTGCGACGCCTTCTCCAACAGGCTGTACAACGGAGACGCGACGCTGGACAAGAACTACGCAGCCTACCTGAAGACGCAGTGCCCGCCAGGGAGCAACAACACGGTGTCGATGGATCCCAAAACCCCTCGCAAGTTCGACAACCTTTACTACCGCTTAATCCTGAAGAACCAAGCGCTGTTCACCTCCGACCAGACCCTGGTCTCGACGCAGGGCACGGCGACGCAGGTGAAGCGGCTCGCCGAGAGCCACAAGCGCTTCCAGAAGAAGTTCGCAGATGCGATAGTGAAGATGGGGGCGATCGAAGTCCTCACGGGGAGCGAGGGAGAGATACGCGCCGATTGCAAAGTGGTCAACTGAGGAGTGCACTTATCTCGACTTGCCTCCACATGGAATCTACATCGGAATTCCTTGTGGCCATTGTATACTTTGATTTGTTGGAGATTTCCTGTACCGTTTCAGGTGATCTTTCTTAGGTTGTTCAAATCTGTGTGGCATTGTTGAATAAGGGTGTCTAATACACGTCTTGGAGATCATTTGATTTGTTGAATGTTATAAAATTGTGGGTACTTGTCTACAAGCTCTCGGATTGCTTATGACTTCAAACTGGAGAGAGGAATTGGATACTCTGCTGTAGTTGGTGATAACACAACTCAATCATTGATGTACGAGGCGCCGATGGGGGGTTGTTGAAGCTGGTCGGCCCCTCTTCATGTGAGAAGATTTCGTGTCGAATCCAAATGCTCGCTAACTGCAACTTTGACTTTTCCTGGATTTGAAAGGTTAATGAATGATGCCCCAATCTGACTGACCTTTTTGATTTCATCACTTTATGTTTTGGCTTTTCTGATCTGACTCAATTTGGCATGGCTGGATTCTCTCGATGGACGCCAAATCTTCAACTCGTGGATGTGCACGATTTGCTTGGGCTTCAAGCAAAAGAGAAGTTTGAACTATTCCTCTACCAAATCTAGCATGGGTTCTCTCAGTGTCTCCCGGTGGTTCAAGTGCATTTGCTTGATGGGTGCTACATAACACTCACCAATTACCCCATTCCAGATCGTATATATGTCCATCTAAAAGTGATCAAAGGACCCACCTTTCATCTGGTTCATTAGCTCGGGTAGGGGCTCAGAATTCAGGCGTGCAAACAAGTGGACTTAGAGTTGCACTGTATAAAGTTAAAGTTACTCCAAACCCGCTCCGACGCCTTTATTCTTCGTTTCATCATCAAATGGCTTGTTGATGACACATGACGTCCAATCAAGAACATATTCTTTCCCTATCTTTATCTTACTTTGATGTCAGCTTTGCTTTCGCTTGCCTTTTACTTTCTAATGTTATTGATCTCGGTGGTCACCATGTTTTTGTCCCATTTTTGTGCTATTAAACCAAATCGAGTCGAACAAATTTGGCTATTTTCTGCTAGAACATGGGGAAAACCTCAGCTTTTTTCCCTTTCCCATGCATGTGTGTGAGTGGAAACTTTAGTCTCACATCCATGGGAGGAGGTTCCTCTTCTCTCTCCCTCATCAAGCCCACACAGTTTGACTCGTTTTCCGTTCTGGCGCAAGCACGTCTGCTGAGTGCCACGCGACACTTTTCTATTGGCCCGAAGCGGTTAACTCTTGCGCACGTTAGAATTCTTTTCCTAAACTCTCTATTTTAATTTAAACTATTTTTAGCGTATTTACTATTTTAGTATTAATGCTCTAATTAATATATTCAACTTTCTTCTCTACTGCGGAAGAGATGGTAAGAGTTGAGGTTTGTTTATTTATGAATTCTTTCATTAAAAAAAAACATTTTCTTCACACTTTTTTACTTTTATCACTTATTAAAATAATATTTTTACAAGTTCCCATTCTGACTGTTAAATGGTTCTGCAAACATTCTCAAGGAACATACGACGACTCTCTAACATTAAGGTCATACTGATTCCACGCAGGGCAATGAGCTGTTCCTCAAAACTCTAACCCAATGCTGCGCTGGAGCAACTTTAACTGTAGGAATCTGCTAAGTCTAACCATTTCGACTCGGATGAGATAGAATAATGCATGCGTTGAATTCGAGGCCCTCTAAACACTGTTACTTGCACGCATCTTCCCGGCGACTCTGGGAATGGTTGGCACGACAGCCAAATCGATCTGTCTCCCACACACTAATGCGGACAACTTCTTCGCCTCCCAAACAAATCTGAATAAAGAACAGCGCCTCTCGCTATTAATTCGTCAAACGCGCAATTCGGTACCAATTCGCGTGGGAAGTTAGCAGTGAAGACATCTACTCGTATTTATTCTTTCTTCTTCAAGCGGATCATTGACCATGTATACTTGTAAAATAAGCATTTTTTTAGGTCAACTGTTCGTTTCTATATCGATGTGTTCTCCACACGATCAGATACTGTATAAATTTGCCAAACTGTATGATTTTTGGCTGTCTAAAAGTTGGAACGTAAGATCATATGAATTATATTCTTCCTTCGCAACAAGCCTGCACGTCGAAGGTGCACGCATAACCAAGTTGCACATGATCTTTCCTAAGAAAAGAAGCTAAGAACAAGACAGCAATCGAGCGCCTCACACATAAGTCTCGTTCCTAAACACGGCCCCACGTTATGCTCAGACACTTGTCAGTCGGTGATTCGTTTACCATTCGTATGGTGGCGGCGGCGGAGTAGTCTTTTGCAGCAGATATCCTTACCAGCTTTGCATGGGGATCAACTGGTTTCTCTTACTTCCCCTGGCTATAAATAGGGATGCCATGGAAGACCTTGCTGCAGCGAAGCACACATCTGAGCTTATTAAGACAGTGAGGGAGATGGCTTTCAGAAGAGGAGAGATGTTGCTAGCTATCGTTGTGGCCCTATGCTTGAGCGCAATCGGGACAGAAGCCCATCTCAGAGTTGGGTTCTACTCCTATAGCTGCCCTAAAGCTGAAGTGATTGTCAAGAAGGAGCTTAAAAAGGCTCTCAAGGCCGATGCTGGCATTGGAGCTGACCTTCTTAGGATGCACTTCCATGACTGTTTCGTGAGGGTTAGTTAGCTGCTTGACACCTTGATCATCTGCTATTACTTTGGTTATCTGCATCAGATTGTTAACGATGCAAATTCTTACAAGTCTTAAGTTCAGTACATTGGATGGGGATTAAGTATATGCGATTTGTCTCTGTGATCATATCAGGGTTGTGATGGTTCGATTCTTCTTGATTCGACCAAGAAAAATGCCGCGGAGAAGGATGCGATCCCCAACCGAACCCTTGAAGATGAAGCATTTCAAGTTATCGACAAGGCCAAGAAAAAGTTAGAGAAAGTCTGCAAAGGGACAGTCTCATGTGCAGACATTCTTGCATTCGCCGCCAGAGACAGTGTTGCACATGTAACGTTCTTCGACTCTAAAATTCTTACGATGATAAGGAAAAGACAAACCTAAGTCCAAGACGTTGCTTTCTTTGACTTTTAGCTTACCTTACTGTTCTTCAACGTGAAACTTATAGTTCATGCAGAATTTCGTGAAAGTTGTGTAACTTGGAATTGAAACGGTGTTATGCGTGCAGTACGGAGGAACTTTCTACGCGGTCCCAGCAGGCAGAAGAGATGGAAAGATCTCCAGATCAAGCGACACCATCGATCTCCCTCCTCCGACGTTTAACCTCAAACAACTCACTCAGTCATTTGCCTCGAAAGGGATGAGCCAGGATGAGATGATCACACTCTCAGGTAATAAATCAGAAGCAATATTAAGTCCCTATTTGTGGTCGAGGCATGCAAAAGCCATGCATCCTGAGGAGATTGCAACGTCGTATGCAGGAGCACATACCATCGGCGTAGCGCACTGTCCTACGTTCTCCAACAGGTTGTCCAACTTCAGCCGGAAGGCGAGCACCGACCCAACCTTGAACCCCAAGTATGCCGACCAGCTGAAGAAGGAATGTCCTCCGGGGAGCAACAACGAGGTGGACATGGATCCACCCAGCCCTCTCACGTTCGACACCAGCTACTACAGCAACCTCCTCGATAACCGCGGCCTCTTCACCTCCGACCAGACCCTCATGTCCACGCCTGCTACCGCGGGAAAGGTGAGGCAGTTCGCAAGCAGTTCTGTGCTCTTCAAGCAGAAGTTCGCAGCAGCCATGGTGAAGATGGGCAAAATTGGTGTCCTCACCGGTGACCAAGGCGAGATACGCAGCTACTGCAGAGTGGCGAACTAGTGGGCACAAAGTCGTCTCCTATTATACGTTGCATTTTGTTTGTTTGCTTCATCTTTTCTGATATTGCTACGTTCGATCATAAAGGCGCATGCTGTTGTGCTGATTTCCTCTATTATGTATTTTGAAATGTGCCAAAGAAGTGCTTTTTTGAAATTTAATTTGTTTATGTTTCGGTGAAAATGATGATCTAATTGTTTCTGCAAAATAATGAATAAACGTATATTGTTAGATTAAACTGTTATGTGAAAAATGTTTAGTCATGTATACCTTTGTACTTGTATAAGATAACTATAATTAATTGAAAGAATTGAAAATGATATTAATTGAGATGAACTCAAGAAGACACTGAACAAAAGATAAGTCGAGAGAGTCCTCTCATTAATGTAATCAATCCCTCAAGATTAACACTTATTTTTTATCGATCATTAAATTTAATAAACTTAAGTAAAATATTTAATATATTTTATCCTAAATTATTGTATCAATTAATTTTTTATTATTAATTATTTAAATGTTCACTGACCTTAAATATGATTGTTCAATCAGAGATCCACAAATCCAAGATGTTCTCTCTTCTCATAGTTGTAGAAGGATTGCCACTTGGAATCTTCTCTCAGCAAGTGTTAAAATTTCAATAGATACGATGGTTTTAAGCTAATCTTTCGAGGAAATTAAATGTGAATCCATAATCTTTTGGCTATAAGATAACGATCCGTTGTTTAGGACACTGAATCCATAATCTCGGGTCATAAAATGAACGATGCATAGTTAACACATGTAAGATGGAATTCTCAAAATGCTCGATTAGTCTTTTCTTATCAAATAGGAAAAATGTAATATATATAACAGGTAATCCTCATGCGTAAGAGCAGAAGCAACCATTTCTTGCTGGGCTTAACGGACGCCAGGCCTGCTAATCGTTCGTAAACGGATCGGATCTCCATTAAGAACAGCCCATCTACTTCGAAGATGCCTCGTGGGGTCATTTCGAAGACGTCAGGGTCAATCACTCTCTCGGCCCCCTCCTCTCGTGAATTGACACGTCACGATGCTTCTTGATGAATCGTGTCGATCAATCATTGGTCGAGATATCAGGGACCAATCAAGTCGAGGTGGACACGTGCTCGATCAGATGTAGGTCAGCCGCAGATGGGGCCGGGAACAGTCAATTTCGGGCAAGTTGTGATCTTTTTGGGCTTTCTTCGGCCACCAAATCCGTCGAGGCACAAGATTTATATTTCTTGAGGCCTGAAAATATAAATTGAAATTACCAAATTATCCATGATGCTCTTACTTAGTATGAGGGCCCCACCCAACAACCCAACTACAGATGCACATCATTGCTTAGCTCCTTCCAAGAAGGATGAATGATGCCAACAAGAAAAAGGCGCAGGGCCGCTGCGCTCCGGCCTCGTAGCCCGCGCTTAATACGTAACCATCAAAGGAGGGCTGTAAAGCCAGCGCAGGGGGGTTGGAGCTTACACCAGAACGGCATGAAAGCAACGAGGCACGCAGTGCATGCATCAGAGCAGCAGCTCGCTTGGTGGGAGTGCGAGCCCGCCTCAGGCCACGAGAGGCATGCAGGTGCTCGACTCCGTCGCCCGTCCGGCGTCCCCACCCCCAAAAGCCATGGCAGCTAGCAGAGAAGGGAGGGAGAAACTGTAGCGGTACTCTCGCCACCTAACTCTTGGGCAAGCTTCTGCAACACGCAGCTCGCTCGTCTTCCTCAGGGCCACCTTTTTCGCTGCTTGCTGTTTTCCTTTTTGTCTCTAGTTTCCCATGCTTTGTTACTCTCGTTCGAGTCTGCAGCTCTAATTGATATACGCCACTTGTGCTGCAGGCCTGTGAGACGTCAGGATGCAGCTAGCAGAGGCTCCTCTAGTGTTTGTTTTACTGTATCAGCCGATGGGTTGTTCTTGCATTCTCGAACTTTAGATCTGAAGGTTGGGAAGGTAATCTACAATTTTTGGGATTAAGTCCCGCTTACGGCTCTTGAAATTTTAGGGTCAATGATAATAATAACCACGTCAAACTTTGCACTACCATATAAGCGATATGAATCGAGAAACGAGCAACCACAATGCATAAATGGAGTGAAGAAGATGCATTCAAACAGATACCGGAATTTAAGAAGGGGGAAAAAACAAAACAAAGAGAGAGAGAGAGAGAGAGAGAGAGAGGCAACTGCAGAAATAAGAAAGGAGAGCAATATATGTTCCATTAATGAGGCCTCTTAAAGATTGTTTCCTACTGCAAGCACAAGGGCCAGTCGGGCATGGCCAACGACTGAACTCTGAAACCATTCATAAAAGGACGATTATAAGCCCGCAGGATCCCTGTGGACGCATGTACGTGGATGGGAGCGACGTCGGCCTTGCCTCTGATCGAGAGAGATCCCTGGCACCCTCATTGGGCACACAGATCAAGGCCTGACAGATCGGGGCCACTGCCGGAGCAGCTTCCACCGTTGAGAGCTTGCATTTGCAGGATCCTTCATGAGATGTAAAACCCTATATTACCATCGTGTTTTAACCTACGACCCACGGGCGGATTCTGGCAAATCACCAGCACAAATAGCCATTGATCTGTTTCCGTGTAAACCAATCATTCGCTGCCAATAAACCTCGTGTGGATGTGAGCTCTGTCAGAACTGTAGTGCACCGAAACAAGGTAGCGGTTTCTACAACACGAGGCCTGTAGAAACCAGCAACAAGTCTATTTTACTGCTTCTCCCTCCTGCACACGAAACTTTATCGTCCCAACCTTGTCGTAGATCAATAAGGTCAAAGTGATGAAGAAGTTCCGCTGCTAGCTGATGCACAGGAAAATTCAACCTACGTGGTCCCATGCAACCCTTGGTCGTATCATTTTGCACGCATTACCCGCGTCCTTCCCACCCACCCACTCACCAAAGAAACACCGCTTCCTTTACAATAAACAAATCAATGTTGAGAGGGTACGAACCACATAGTTTCTCTTTCTCTCTCTATGCGCTATGCTAGCATCCATTCAGAAAAGAAGTATATAGGTGGACTGATGCAGTGCAGTACTGAGCACTTTAAACCAACTTCGATCAATATAGGTTAATAATGCCATGTTGCCTGCAAGTGTGAAAGGAAATAACCCAACATCCAAGTGGGCTAAGGTGACAGACAAGCAAAGTAATGAGGTCTATCACATATATGCTAAGGTAACAAAGGGTTTGATCCTATCATTCTGAAACACCACTGAGGATCAAGGAGAGGTCATCATCAAGAACATGTGGTGGTGTTGGCGGTAGTTGAGCTCAGCCAAAAGAGAGAGCATGCAGGCATCTAGAGATACGAGTCCAGCCATGGACAGCAGTGGCCGGGCATGAGATTAAAAAAGACAGATGCTTAAGACTCGGTACTCGCTATAAAGTTTTAGCAGCCCCTGGACCACCTTGGAGATGAGAGCAGGCTCATGCACACTTTGCCTTAGCTTACATGCGTACCACATCTGCTCTCTCAGCATGAACAGGGACCAGCTATCTATCTTCTTCTTCTTCTACATTATTGCTTCTACATGTTCGAGCTAAGGTTGAGAGAGCTTGTTGCCACGCCCATGCCGATGAGGGCACCATGTATGGGAAACAGTGGTGCCATGAGAAAGTGCTGCAAGCATATTAGTTCCCTGGCGCCAAAGATCACATGCTATAGATATTGTTGTCTATATAATTTGATTGCATGATATGAGACCCATAGGAAAGGACAATGTGCAAAGAAAGTGATTCTGATCACGTGGGCAATTATTTGCCTGCCAAGTGATCATAGTGGTATGTTGAAACCTTCAACGTATAGCGGCCGGAAACTCTTCATCAGCCGATGCAGACTTCCATCTCAAAAGGAAGAGAAGAAAAGCAAGTCATCTTAAATGTGAGAAAGTCCCTGTTTAACATTATGAAGTTACAGATTTAGAGTACTCCCAAATCGTGTACTAATCAGCCTTTATCTACCATCTTGTAATATTATAATATATCTTATTTCTGCATCGGATACGCAAATGACATGAGCTTCCAAAGAAAGAGGTAGTATGGGTAAATGTAGGGAAAGTATTTTGAAGTTACGTCCTCTTCAAAAGTTAACAGCTATGTTTCGAAGTCCCCATGAGATCTTCCTCCAGTTTCTTTGGGGTGCATTATTCAAGCCTGCATGATGTGATGATTTCTGATCTCGACTGATGAGAAATATCAAGTGGACAGATAGAAATTTCCATCACAATAAATGCACAATATTGACTAAATTCATATAAAAACGAGAGCGGTGACACCACATGAAGACAACGAACATTATTTATAACTACTCTGTCCATCCTTAATTTCCTGTCACTGATTCTGACAATTCAGTCCAAGTTTCATCCTATCTTTCTTTGTTGTTATTGGTCAATTCTACAAATTGCTCAGTTCTAGAGATCAAACTATATGATACCAATGTTCAGATCAGATCAAGAATTACCATCATCTGCGCTTTCTGCAGGTCTTCACAAGAAACCTTCCTTTCAAGGAAAAGTTCTAAATTGTGCTTCAAGAAGCCTCCAGTCAGTACTCTCAGATCTGATCAGGAACACAAAAGAAACTTGCAAGTCTTATAAGCCTGAGCAAATCAAAATCAAATGCTTGTTTTTAGCCAATTATGCTTGCCACATTAGTATTTCAAAAATGTAAAATAAAAATAAAACAACAACATCAAATCAGCTTCTTCCTGCAACTAAACT
This sequence comes from Musa acuminata AAA Group, assembly GCF_036884655.1. Taxonomy (NCBI): domain Eukaryota; kingdom Viridiplantae; phylum Streptophyta; class Magnoliopsida; order Zingiberales; family Musaceae; genus Musa; species Musa acuminata. Next base: position 2,065,047 of record NC_088348.1, on the reverse strand, counting down.
AAATTGTTTTGATTAACATGGTGACTGGAACAGATTTGCTCAAATGCACATTGTACAACTCTCATCTTCATCATTTCTTTAATGCCACGAATGCATACATAAAATGGAATATATATATAATGTACTTTATTTATTTAAATTTCTAATTCCTTTCTCTTTAAAATTTGGGTTAGTATTCAGTGCACGTAAACCAAACATCAGAGAGGAACTCATTGTTGGCCGAGTGCAGTAGTAGCAGAAAATGCACAAGCATATGTTCATAAGGAAAGAATTCAATAGATGAACCATAAAACTTACATCCAACATACGTCGAATTGCAACAGTTTATACGGACACTTCAAGGAGAGGCTCATGATATCTAAAAGATATAAGTAAATTGCTAGTTAGAAAACTAAGACACGCGATTATGATGCTTATTAGTGAGAATAGTTTATAGGAGTGCAAACATCAAACTGAACAATAGGAGTCTTATATGAGGGAATTGGAATCACTCTAATCCAAAGTTTAACATTATGGCCCCAAAGCTATGATAAATGAAATTGACACCATTGTGGCCCCAACGCTTTAATCTCTATAAATTGCAGGTTCTTTAACCATAGAAGAATACCCTATTTCGCATGCTGTGACAATTAGCAATACGGATGATGTTCGTTGCCCAAACATACATACTCAACTGGTTCGCCAAATTAAATTTCATAATGCATCATCATGGCCTCAGAGATGGAGTCATAATTCATGACCAATAGCAATACCATTCAGCCGTCTAAAAGGTCTATGAAAAATATAATATTGTAATAGACATCATCGCTGCTATTATCATATCTTTAGGTTACATTTGCATTTGCAAGTTTTTCAACTGTGCCAATGTATTGTTTCTGCAAATTACATGACCATTTTTTGTGATATTGTGATCAAGACAAAAAGAAGACTGATTCAATGGCTGTCCTATCTAAAGTTGCTAACCATCATCTCAAATTCAAAGGACCAAACCTATTGTCATGTGCATGCTCATTCATCTTGATACATAGTACAATAATAGCAATTCTTCCCCCTCAATAGACGTCTTCAAATCAGATCAATAACATGAGTGATCAATCAAGAGGACATAAGCATACGTCCGTTCTATATGCAAGGATTGCATCTTAATTAGTTTCACAGTATGCTATCATGTGAGAGATGCCCTAAATAAAACTAGCATGCCAAGATGACCAAATAAATAAGACTTAGAAAAAGTACTTATATAAAGCTCGATTAGCATATCAAAGTACGACCATTTGAAAGTAAGTGAATTGATTACGTACAATGCCAAACCTATAATCTATATGTTCATGACCAATATAACATTAATCAACACGAATACCACACGATTTCTTCAAATACTTAGGTATGTATCCGACACTGTACTAGACAAATTGACAATGAGTTATTCCTTAATCAACATCGGTATCGCAAGCGCAAAATTTTCTAAGTCATAACTAGCATTTTCCGAAGAAACAATGAGAAGACCTATATAATATGCATGAATGAACCTTGTTTTATTCTGCGTCGATAAGCACAAGCTATTCATCACTGCATGATGATGTACTCATGTGCACAACCATGTAAAACTAAAAGAAGGTATCTCTTTGTTCAAGTAGGAGCCAATTACGATCTTATTATAGTCCGGAGAAATGAAATAAAATGTTAGTAGTAGCCATGTTGTTGTCTTTCTAACCTTGCTTTCGGTGGAAGAGTTTCATGGGACCAGTCTGTAGCATTACGGTAAAGTGATATAAATGTCACTCTCTTGTAGCATCAGCAATGAATGAACATGGCATGACTGATAGAACAATACCAGCTTTCAATCAGATTAATTACTAATTAACCTTCACGAGATTGGAAGCATTAATGGCTAGTTAATCACTAATTAACATTTTAAACGGAACATATAAGGAGATTTTCTTCTAATGAAAATTGTAAGGAGCAATTTTTGAGTGAAAATTGCTAGAGACAACGAAATACTTGTAGGGAAAAGATTGGGATAAAGCTACTAGACATGTAGATTATTTTTGCCTTCAAAGTTTCATTTACATGTAAATCATATGAACTTCTCCGTTTAATTTTGGGAGTAAGAAGATTAATAAACCAGTAAAAGCATGAAACTATGGAGAACATCGCACCTTTGTGTACATATATCAACAGGTGGAACTCAATAAATTTGCAGCAGAAGCAAAGATAATCCAACTTTAACAGCCTTTAATTAAATGAGGAGCAGGTAATTCATCCTTCTGCAACTTCCTACGGTGACACAAGTTCTACAAGACATTCAGCTAAAAGGAAGGGAAGGAAGAAAATCTATGCAGGTGTATGGAGTCGTGTCCTAAGCTACCCTTAGTGCATGGATGAAAGTATTGTAACGCTGCCACAGCAGACCAAAAAGTAATCCCGGTAAATGCAAGATAGGAAAATGGACAGAGAAGGATTTCGATCTGACCTCTATTTGCTCCAGAACTGTCTGTCCTCCATTTTAAGGAATGCCGAATCGACTACTTTGGAGTCTTCTGAGAGAGATGACGCTGTTAAAACCTGGCTTAGGAGTTGGAATAAACTCCAATTCAAAGGAAGATCAACAAAGACATGAGAGTTTATAGCAAAAGAATCCTATGTTGTGGGCTTACGAGCCTTTGAATCTTCCAGCGTATTTACACTTTTAAGAGAAGATTATGGAGGATTAAACCAGCTCTTGATTTGGATGCACCCATCCGTTCTTCCGTTTTTAAGAGTAAAAGAGAAGCACAAGATTAAAGAAAGAACCTCCAAAACTTTCATTCTATTCGGGTTCGATTTCCATCCCAATTGATTAGCATGTGAATGGCAATATGCTCCCTCGCAGGGTCCTTCCTCCTCATAGGTCAAGATCCAACGACGAATGCTGCTCCTTGCTCATCGAGGACGATGATGCCAAGGAGGACTCGACGCTGCCATGCTGAAATCGGAGGAGATGGAGAGCAGATGTTTCTTGCGATGGTAACAGGCAAGATGATGTAGATTCGCCGCCGCCGCCGTCGCCTTCTGATTCGGGACGGACAAGGTTGACTCCGAATAGCCTTACACGCTTGGCCGTCGCCTGGCTGTGGACCTCCGGCATCGGTTCAAGAACCATGGACAGGCCGCCACTGCCACTGGGTTGCACCTTCACGGGTGGCGGCGCGGTCTCTGGGGAACGAAAGAAAAGAAGCTGTCCCCCGATAGCACTCGGGCTCGCGACACTGTATCCATAGCTTTCGCGGCGGCGGTCGTACGCCGACGCCGGTGGCATGACGAGGTGACCGCCCCACGGTCCTACCGACCGCACAAAGGATACGGCCGGGAGAGGAACGCGGGGCATCCGGGCCGGGTCGTGGTTCTCCGGCCGCCGCTTCCAGTCGATGTAAAGATTACGTTGACCGGAGTCGCCAACGCCACGACTGAAGGAGACGGTGTCCCCGGCGTCGAGCCGCTTCTCCTTGACGAACCGGCTCCATCCCTTGGTCATCACGTAGCTCTGGCTGCTGTTCCAGTAGGAGTACCTGAAGCGCCAAGATTTGCCGGTGCGGTCCTCGAAGCTGAGCAGCAGCCCCTTCTCGTTGGCCGACGCGTCCAGCGGGAAGTACCTCTCGGCGTGTTGCTTCGGGATCACCAGCCGGTTTAGCTTGCCGACGTCGCTTGGCGTTACCACCTTGTCGAACATGTGCTCCTTCTCCACAAAAAGGTTGTCGCCGCTGGCCGAGGAGCCGTCGTTCCGCCTGAAAGGAGCGGAGGAGGACGATGGCGACGAGGAGGAAGAAGGGGAAGGTACGAAAGCAGCATATCTGCAATCTTCCCCTTTCTCTTCTTTCTCGGTGATGGAAAACCTATTTCTTCTTCCATGCGTGAACTCCATCCTCAAAAGAAACCCCAACTAAAAGTGATAGCAGCAGCAGCAGCAGGAGGGCTACTATTCCCCTGATATTAGTATCGTCTTTTCCTATTTCTTCCTTCCTTCCTTCCTTCCTTGTATTATCCTGATCTGCGATCTAAAGAAAGAATCAAAGGGGGCGGGGGGTCGGTGCCTCAAGTTTTGACTGCAGAGTAGAAAGGTTTGTAGATTAAGCGGGATGCCATTGACCCCTTGGGAGAAGAGATGAGATGTTGAGTGCATCGTAACACCACTATATTAGCTTGGTTTCGTGGCTTATTCTTTGTCCTACCAACCGAGACCGCCTTAGAAGTTTCCCAGAAGAAGGATGGTGGTATGTTAGCCATGCTGCTGTATGTTAAGAGAGCAGCATCCTATACTGTGTGTGTGAAAGAGAGAGAGAGAGCGCGAGAGAGAGAGAGAGAGAGAGAGCAGTAAACGTTGAATAGTTAACAGCAGCAAGTTTATAAAGGAGGGAGAGGAATGAATTGTCAATCTGACCGGGTTCATGTGGCCTTGTCCCTTTCGTCATACATTTACAGAGATGACCTGTGACGAGCCCCACCAGAGCAAGTCGTTCTAAAGAACAAAGGCCCTCAGCCTGGTTCTCCACTGCGTCGCAGAGACCAGAATCACCCATATATAAACGTCATCTTATCCGGCCTATGCATTTGATGTCACATCTCCTGTTTGGTTACTCTTCGTTCGTTTGGGCTGCTTCTGTATGATATTGTTTGGTAGGGTAAATGGCAGAGCAGAAAGCTTGGCTTGGTTTGACCTGACCAGAGAAGAACTGTGACTTGAGCTTTACACTGATAACTCAACAACGGAGGGGGGAAAGTTCAGACTGTAGCAGCTGGTCTTTCTCCTACCCATCAGACTCCTCCTCGACACTTCTGAAACCCATGTAGAGAAAGAGAAACATGAACATGTGATTCAATCTGAATGTGAGCTTTGATACTGATCTCGAGTTCAAATTAGGACGGAACATTAAACACCCAGGTGTGCTAAATTTCCATCTGCTTTCGTCTGGAGTGGCCAATATCATCGTCCCAGTATTATAAATATTCAACTCTATATGGTAATTGATACAATTCCAAAAACACACACATAAATTATTAATCGATACAATTGCAAGAACACATACATATAATTATGCAAGAATTGAGAACTCCACCTCTACTTTCTTAACTATCTCCACTCTCTTTTCCTAGAGTGGCAAAGTTCGAGTCTTTCTTTACGAAAGGATCTCCTGACTTAAGCATTAGAAGAGGAATATTGATTTAAATATCGGAAGAAAAATGTTGGAAAGACTATACTATCTCCCTTGATTTAAATATCTCTTTCTCACATTAGTGAGGAAGGTGAAATCGACTTCATCCATCATGTATGGACAATCTTCGTCTAATTGACAGAACTGACAGAACGACACCCATCAACATTACATGATTTGGTGGGGATGAGCATCATGGACGGTAGCAATAATAATCTTTTGGACCCTACATTATTAGTCGATCACATGCCCATTTGAACCCAGGAGGTGGATATTATAAGAATTAATTACAGATTATCCTTATAATTAATTATCTTTAATATTTTAATCCTTATACTTTCAAAAGTTAAGTTTAGATTTCTGTACTTATACGAAGATAAAACATCTAATCTCGTTTCTTCTTATACCATCGATTCTGTTAACGAAAATACCGTAACATTTATCATTTGGATTTATCATTGAGCACTTATGGTATTTTAATTAATATAATCGACGATGTAAAGATAAATAAGATTAAATACTTTACTTTTATAAATATAAAAAATTTAATATAATTTTTTTAAAAAAATATATAAAAAAATCAAAAATATTAAAAATAAATAAATTAAAAAATATATAATTAATCCATATTATAACGGCTCCCAATCCCCAATTTAATCTTACGTCCACCTTTCTTAGCTCAGGATCTTATCCCGTGGCAATCATATGCTATTATAACCCAGTAAGCATCAGCTTCTTTCTTTCCTGTTTCTCTTGGTCATGCCTCTCCTCATCTGTCTGCTTTCCAAGCTCTGAGACGCAAACCTGAGGCTGGATGCGTCGAAAGGGTGAAACAGTGTGGTAATTTGGACGGCTCAGATGAGCTTGTGACGAAAAATCAGGATAAGAGAAGGAATCTTAAAGATGTCCCCATCAACCATCATGGACGTGATACCGTCCTCTTCGATCCCTCCTATGCGCATGGCTTCCGCACCCAGAAGAAATGAAACCTGTCGACTTCCTGAGCACGATATCACGTGGTAGCCAAGAATGACCGCCATCTATTTGGTTAGCTGCCATGTTCCCATCAGAACAGCGACCTCAGCGAGCTCTGTCCTCGAGAGACACCTCCATCTCCATTTTCATCGTCATCTCCGGTAGACGCTGCAGCATTCCATGTGCATCTTCCTTGGCCTACTCGACTTCTATGAGATGGTGGCTCCCAAATTAATCTGTGGGTCGAGGCACTGTTTGATGCCGACCGAGACAAACATGTGAAGGGAACGCTTCTCGTTTTGAGGTCGTAATTGAATTTGCATCTGTTTATTCTGATACAGTTTAGACAGATCCCAAAACATGACACACACAACATCTTTACTTTCTTCCATCCGAAATCTATCATAACAATTGCTAACTCATCACAACTTACACGTGTCAGTTGCGTATAAAAATCGTATACCGAATAATCTTAATATTAAGAATTAAAATCAAATAATCATAGAATAAAATTTAGATGTGTATCTTTCCATATCATTCAAAAAAATCTTTATCTAATCTATAAGCGCATCATCATCATCCGATCCTAAAGGTACAATGACATCGATATACAAAGAAAACTAGACTTGTTTTCAATGTAATCTCTCATTTTATTCAATCCCTCATAAATAATATTATTATAATCGAAATTTTCTTTTATTAATCGATAATTGTAATTAGAATCTAATCATATTTATAATATATCATACCGAATCAAACATAATACATAATCTAATATTCTCTCACTTGTCCATTCGTAAGACATAACAAAATTAAAACTGAAATTTTATTAAAAAATAATTTTACTAAATTAGATTCTAAAAATTTTAAAAAATATTTTACAACCTATATACAAATTTTATAAAACAGACCAATAAATCTAATAAACACAATAATACTAAATTAAGTCTAACTATCAATGTCAGTCATAGTGGTATATTATACTCTCTTATATATACTACAATATGGTTAGTTTTTATCAGAGGATAAGGTTGAGTAAACGAACATTGTTACCACGGAAGCTAAGGAGAACAGAATTGGTGCAAACCTTACAATATGAAAGTAGAGCCCATGTATGGGAGTTGCAGTTTATTTTTCTATTGACCAAGGGGAACTGCTCGGAGAACACAGAAGTGTTGAAGTAGGGGGTCAAAAGGGATGAGGAAGCGACGACGAATCTAGAGGGACTTAGCTACTCAGAACAAAGCATCAATTAGAATGAATATGGACTCAAAGATGTATCATAGTGTCATAGAGGCAGATCTACCGATTACGAAAAAAAGAACGAAGAGTAGGGCCATGGGCATGGCAGCACCATGGTACCATAGAGGTGGGACTTCCGTGAAGTCATTGATCCTATATTCTCATAGAGGAAAAATGCTTGGTAATGAAAGGGATCGAGGAGGTAGAGAATACAAAGGCAAAACTCCAAGTACCGAGACAAGACTAAAGGGCAGAGGCTAGAGAACTTCATAAGATCGGTGTCAACGAGCTTCTCACCAAGATAGCCAAAAGTGAAATTCTTCGGGTCAAAACAAGAATGCATAACTAAAGAATAAAGTAGATAATAATTTATAATTACCTTTTTTAATTTATCTTGTTAAGATAATCATATTATTATATTAATTATAATATGCATATATATAAATATAAATATAAATATAAAAATAGAAATAAATATTTAATTAAGTAAATAATAATAATAATAATAATAATAATAGTACCTACTTAAACATGCATCATAAGTTGCTCACAAGCTCCATTCTAAAAATATATTCTTTAAATACTTCATGTTGTAAGGCTTAGATTAGCACTCATCAAGATAGTACTTAAGTTCTCAATTGATATTTATTTTTACTTTTTTTTCTCTAACTTTTAAGTATTTTATTTTGATATGCTTAAAACTACTAATATAGATATAAATCCTGAAGTAGATTTTCTATTGTCAATATAATTTATAAAATCAACATCTGAATATCATGTCACTTCAAGTTAATCTAATCTCCTCTCGTGTGTACGTAAGCATGTGATCTTTCATTCTATATAAATATCTCATCAATTTATTTATGTTCAATGTTCCTTTCATGTGTTGCTCTAGTATCTACCCAACATTTCAACTTTATAACTAATATCTGGTCTCGTATATGCTTGAGCATGTTCTAGATTTCTAATTTTTTTCTAAGTTATTCTTAGGATAATGACTTTGACTGAATCTTTTAACTCTAGTAATAAATATATCATTAGCCGAATAAAATGAAAAAATATCATTATTAGTATTAATCGAAAGAAATTATGTAGCGTATCACATATGCTATCACTCACGTGATTGGCTTACAGGGCACCTATAACTAACATGTTTTACATGGCTTGTGAAAATTATAAGGGATCCCTTTTGATTCCTATATTGTAATTTATTCATATAGATATATCATATAATCATTAGAAATTATACGTCTCCTTTCTCTATGAGATCTTCTTAAAACTATCGATTATAGTTATTTTACAAAGCTATTAGTAATTACATCAATATCACATGGGAGTTTATTAATATTATTTTATTATCTATCCTCATCCATTTGTTTCATGATTTAAGAAATAATAAACTCTCGAATAAGAAATGATAAACAAGCATAATCTTATATCTCTTTTATAATCAAATTAATATTTTAATATTTTTTACTCTCATTAATTTTATCATTTTATATGAATCTTATATTATCAGATTTTATTATCTTCATATTATGATTAGGGTAATAAAATATGTATTAATTAATTTTTTTATAACAAATAAAATACATAGAAATAGTTATCGGATCCAATTTCTTTTCATATAGATTGAAAACTCTTATCTCTACGAGACAACTCTAAATATATAGATATCGCAAACTAGATTTCCTATCCGTCTATATCTTAAATGGGGTTGATGGAATCGACTTACTAGAACCCTATTTAAAATATATATAGTTATCCTAAGAGCTTCGTCCTACATCAACTTAAGCAGGAAAAACTCATCATACTCTTAATCATGTCTATAAGAGTATAATTTTGTATTTCAATAATATCATTATATTGTGATGCACTTGATAATGTATATTAAGTACACATTTCACATTTATAGGAATTTAACAAAAAGACTCGGATTCTGACTTAACTCATCATATCTATTAGAAAATTTATCACCTCTATCAAATCTAATAATTTTAAATTTTTTATATAATTATCTCTTCACTTTATTTGTGTACATCTCAAGAGTATTAATAGCCTAAAACTTTTCATATGTTAGATACTTATATTCATATTTTAATAGATCATCTATAAATATAAAAAAATATTCCTCATCACTAAAATGAAGAATATAAAGTGGTTCGTATATATTAGTATAAATAATCTCAATGAGTTCTTTACTTCTTATGCTATTTTTTTTATGTGTTTATTTGGTGAATAATGCTTTAACGTTCTTTTCTTGTTCTCATAATCAAAACATTATTAGATTTTTCTTATCTTAACTTTAATTCTCCCCGAATATATAAATTAATTAACTCATTCAAGTCTCATTTATCCTTATTTATATTATAATAAAACTTAAATAGGCCAAATTAAGGAAAATAATTAAGAATGGACGAAAAGACTCATCCATATTTATGCCTAATACTTTATGTTTCACAATCTTGTCAGTCATATTAAAGATATGATCCTAAATCCTTTAAGTGCAACTATGCTGAGTCATAATCAGTTCTTTCATTAATATGTTAATCAATGACTTATTAGTATATTTAAATATATCTTCTATATCCCTCAAATATTCTTATGTTCTAGTTGCAAATAGTAATAAAGTCTTTATATTATTTATAATTGTTAGAGATATAAGTTATAAATAATATTCACCAAATATATTTTAATGTAATTTATGCAAAAATAGTTTAATAATAATAAATAATAATAGTAATAATTATTAAGCATTAATCACCATAAAAGAAAAAACTCATATCATAAATATAATTATGATAAAATATAAATCATGCCTTTATATTTAAAAAAAATATTATTTTATAATTTTAAATATATATGTGAATAACTATAAAAATATCAAAGAATAATATTAATAATAATTTAACTATCACAAGTAAAAATAATAATAAATATGTCATATGAGAAAACAATAAAAGAAAATCATAATATATGTTTTTTAAAGATATAAATAACCTAAATGGGCCAATCAATCTTAACTAATTAGACATCTTAAAATTGAGCCAAAATTAAATTGCCAAGATTAGACCCAACAATCAAATCAATTAAATTAATCATTCAATCATAAATCCAATTTAGAAACAGATTGATAAAAAATTGGATTTCAGTCAAAATTCGATTAAAGTATATTAAATTAGTAAATTTAATAATTGAGGACATAAGTTAAAAACATTTGATTTTTGAAAGGTAACATTATAATTTAAGTAGGATATATATTGAAAACATCTTATTTCTAAATAGCAGGACATCAATTGAAATTAAAAGAATCTAGAAAGTTAAAGTAATCATTTAATGGGTAAAAAACCTTAATTTCTTTTTTTTTTTCTCAATTGTCGTAACATGCATGAGGCCTATGGCCTCTAGGTGCGCGATCATTTATTGCCTACTTATCACTAGCCCGAACTCCTTCCATGATCGATCGATGACCCCAATAATCGATGTGACGTTCTATCACACCCTAGTGCAACTATCATGATTATACGAGTCTCCATCGCCCAACAAAAGTTATTTCTCTTAACAATGATGCTACCGACAACAAGCTACCAATGATAGCCCATCAAATAAATATAGACAATATACTTCTGTCATGGTTCCGCTTGTATTATATCACATGTAAGCATATGAGGAGCATGAGAAATATATTCAAAGGACGAACATAATACATCATATATTAATTTAAAAATAATATTAATTTGAGATTAAAATTATAATTTAAAAGTTGAATAGATCTAATCATATAAATAGATCTAAAATTCCTTGATGAGCTAAGTTATTTTGATTTCAAAAATATGGTTTTGATATTAATTGTAAGCATGAAAATTAAAATCACGCTTTTGTTAATGCCAAGAACTAAACTCAAGAAATTATAAAATGAAGTTTAGATTTATGTTTATTTTAATGTCATTTAAAAAAAATTATTTGGTCTACAAGTGTAAGAATAACTAAACTCGCAATATATTTTCTTTCTATTTTTTCACACAACCATCTACAATCTATTTTTTTATGTTAAATCACGTGTTGAGTCTCGAGAATCCAATTGGAATCCATCGAAATTTATTAGTTAATAATAATTATTATTATAATCAAATAAAATATATAATATATATATTATTTAATTAAATATAATTATATAATTTAACATGTAAAATTTAAGATTCAGAATGAGCCACGTCAGTCTTATAAAACATCCATTATTCTATGTCATCTCCTCTACCAACGGCAACACATCATCTTCTCGAGAAGAGTCTACACGTACGTCTCTTGCTATTCACGGGATGTGATTCGTGGAGCTCACCGAAGTCGTATCACATTTTCATTCCTTCTTCCCCCTCTCCTCTCTCATCGATCGGTGAATCCGCCTTAAACTAACAGTAAATGTCAGCTGCCAAGCGACGCCTTACGTCGGCCGATGGACCGAATCGAAGGGGCGGGAGAAGTGGGGATTAGTTTAAGGGCACCACATGGAGGTTTAATACGTAAAAGGGAAGGCTGGCTGTGGCTTTCTCACGGCCGCCTACTTGTCTCGTGCCCTCTAAATGAGCTGCAGAATTGTTTACGCCCTCTTGTCCATAAAAACTACTCCCTCTTGTCCACCATCGAATTTATTAGGCTGTGGGTTTCTACTTTTGCTTGGGGAGGGAAGATTTAGGTGTGTGTGGTGGTTTGAAAGAGGAAAGATGTGCTACAGGATGCTGCTACTAAAAGAATTCCTTGTGTACGGACCAAGAACACAAAGGTGTCCCAAAAACAAAATAATATGGGTCTACGGAGAGCTATACAGTGTGCACTAAGACCTAACTCTTCTTTCCTGCTGCTTCTTTCTCCTCTACCATGCTCTTGTGCTGTCACTAAAAGGGGAGATGAGACAACGTGCAAGCACAAACTCAGCGATTTGCAACATGTGAAGTGCTTGAAGCAGTAATAGCTAGAAACCTACATCAGGTCATGGAGTAAGAAAATTATGTGCAACCTTATCTTGGTTTTTAGTTTATTGTCACCAGAACATATTGCAGGACCAGTAAGCACGTTGGATTTCAGTGTGACAGTGATCAAAGAGAGACCGTCTGACCGATAGAAATTTCCAGAGAGGAAGTCAACCTTGCTTCATAACAAAAATGAACACCTCTCTCTCTCTCTCTCTCTCTCTCTCTCTCTCTCTCTTTCGATCTGTACTGACAATGAGATCAATTCTCATAAAGAAGAGAGAGGATGAGATCACTGCAAATGAACAGCTTGCTTGGTAGGATAGGCTTACTTAATTAATGTGTGGTTGATGAATACTAAAGAAACAAGCAATCAATATATGATCATCATCGTCTTCTCTGGGGTTATACACCAACATGAGTTAGAAACATTCCAAGTACTCCATGAAGCTGTAACTACAAGAAAATTAGATTGTGGAACTATATCTAATGGGAAGCCTTTCTATTGGGATATCTTCGTGAGTGATCATACTCTTCTTGACTAATTAAGGATAAAAGCTCTTAGGTGTCACCCTAATCCACATGCATTAGCTAACATGATGAGGCTTTTAAATCAGTTTGATGCTATCAAAAACAACTATTAGGTTTAAAACGTGTCCTCTCTCTCTCCAAGATGCAACTTTATATAATCATGTGTAAAGTTTTTCTAAACTTTTAGGTACAGTGACAATCAATTTTAATGATGGGATATTTACAATCAATTACTATAAATATATACAATACATTGGTTGAAATTTTGCCAGGATTTAGTATTGTAATTTTTGAGAATTTACTAAATAATTATTATAATTTTATCATCAGTAGGCGTGTTCAAATCGAACCGAACCAAACATTCATCAATGATTTAGTTTTAAAGATTATAAATAGTTTTTTTGGTTTAGTTAACCAATTTGATCTGATCGAATTAATTTTAATTTAAAGGATATTAATCTTATTAAGTTCACTATCCTAAGCCCTTAATTGATTCAAATTGATAAATCAAACTAGTCGAAAGACCCAATTTTACATATAGCATGAATTTAATTTCACAGATCTTATTGTATGACTCAATTGAACCAAAATTCTCAATCGATTTAATTGAATTAAACTAATTCATTTAAAAATACATATATTTTTTTAATTACGTAAAATTATAAACTGATTAACTTGAATTGGTTTGATTAGATAAATCTAAATCGATTTTAATTCAGACTATTTACTTTAATTGAATCAAATCGAAAAAAAGACTCTATTTGAACACCATTAGATTGATGCCAGTGGTGAATCAACAAGCAACAATATTGTTAACTAAAAATTAATGTCATGTCTTCGACATGAGGAAATGTGATGATGTGATCAGAACAAATATATCGAATGTAGTGACAAAATCCACGTCTATGTGTTTTGTTATTTCTGAAGCACAGGACAAGTAGCAATTGGAATGCTACTCATGTTGTTATCAACATGTAGAGATGTAGGAGTTATTTGAGGAAAACTCAATTAAAAGTGAAGTTGTCAAAGCCAAGTGATTTCAGAATAAACATATGACATAGCTTCTGTAGAAGATTTAGATACTGTTTCCTATTTTTGCATTTTCCTTGAACAAGAAGAGTATCACAAAGATACATACATCAACCTATTGTAGATCGACAAGAATTTTGACACCCTATCCAATCATTATAAGCTTGGAGGTTATGAGAAAACCCAACCTTGTAAAATAATCGACCATTAGAAGTCCCAAATAACTAATGAATTGTCCTTTTTAACTATTGTCATATGTAAATATCTAGGTTGATGCATGAATTGACTCATTAGGTTTACAACATAAGAAATATCTTGTCGAGTACTTATCAAATAAATCAAGATTTTGATAAGTTGCTGGTGTATAGTATGTCTTCCTTATCCTTAGAGGTGCTTTTTGGAGCTCACGTGAAAGGATGAAATCATGCGAGTATACCCATCGTCAAAAATAGATAATTCCTCGTGAGTGTACGGGCCACACCAATAGCTGATCGACTAAATTATCCCTTATCACTGAGCAACTAATGAATTTTCTTTTTTAACTATTGTCATATGTCAATATCTAGGTTGATTCATGAATTGACTTGTTAGATTTACAGCATAAGAAATATCTGATCAAGCACTTATCAAATAAATCAAGCTTTTGATAAATAGTAGGAACAAAGAGTAGTTCTCCTTGTTTTTAGAGTATTTCACATTGATTTCCAATGGAATATTAATTGGAGTTGAATGGTCAAGTCTACCTAAAGCAATCAAATCCTTGATGTATTTATGTTGATTATGAATATATCTTGAGTTGAATGATGAATTTTCAACAAAAATAAAATTTCTTTAGATATGAATATAATGAGCAATAGGGTCATAACAAAAAAAAATCTTTCTGATTGAATGTATATGCAAAAATTGCACATCTTACAAATTATGCAGTCAATTTATTTCTATAAGATGAAGGAAGATATGCATAGCAAGGTCATCCAAAAAAATGTAATTGATTGTAATCAGGATGTTTATTAAATAAATAAAATTATAGAGATTCATTATGAATATTAGGTGACGATAAGCAATTAACTAAATGTGTCAATTTTTCCTCTCTACAATTTTATTTTATTAGAGAGTCGACATGCAAGATATTTAAGAAATGAATCCTTCACTCTAAAAAAAGTTTTGAAATTCATTAGATATTCACCTCAAGATATAAATCTCAAAATTTTAATAGATGTAAAAAATTAATTTGTTTTACGTATGCAAGAAAATTCTAAAAGATATCAAAGACATTAGATTTAAAATATAAAAAAATAGATTCAAGTATGATGACAATAATCATCAATAAAGAAAATAAAATATTTATGACAAGAATTAGAGTTAAAATGTGAGTGTCATGAAACATTTGAATGAATTAGATCAAAATATTTCTAAACATTATTTTGATGGATAGACACTAGAAGAGTTTTGCTATCACTCTCTACTAAAGAAGGGCTAATTATATATTATCTCCCACAATTAGTTATATTTGGTATCTCGATCTTTACTTTTTTAAAAGTTATATTAGGATTCCTGTACATAAATGTGAAATGTTGAAATCTCTATATAGGGTTAAAAAAGTAATTTTATAAGATTAAAAATCAAGAAATAGAGAGGAGTTTTGTTGGAGCAATAGAATTAAATATTTCACTTTCTTTGTAACTTTTGAAAGTATATATATCAAGATATTTAAGATAACTAATTATAGGAGATAATATGTAAATATAAGAATCAAGATATTTAAGGTAACTAATTATATGAGATAATATATAATTAGCTTTCATTTAAATCTCATTACGCAATACCTTTACTATTAGTGTTAACTTTAGATTTTGTGATGGATCTATCTAAATGCCCCCACTAAGTCTTTTCCTTTCACAATCATTCAAGATTGAAACTCCCAAGAAAAATATTTTTTATTTAATTTAATAGGTAAGATTTTTTATTTATTTTTTAGACATTTTAAATACAAACTTAGATGGGCGCTTACTTGAGATGAAACACTGATTTGATTCCACAAGCACAACATTTGCTTGAGATGACGCACTAATTGGAGTCAATCTCTTGATCAAGATTCAAAAACATACATTTTGCACAACCAAAAAAACCACGGCTCCTGCTATGATCCCTTTGCATAACCAAGATAGAAGCTTTGAAGGACAAATCAAATGGATGAAGCACTGATCTCTATGCAAGAATGGATGTCGAGGACAACAAATGTTGTAGATGAGGGCCACATATCTCCTCAGACGTCATATCTCCTTTGGGAGCAAGAAGAGAGAGATCTGATAAAAGGTATTTACAATCAATGCACACCATAATAAATTACAGTTACAACATATTCCAATTATTGGGTGTTTACAATCAATGCACTCGATGACATTAGCAGAATGTTTAAAATTTTGAAATGACAAGAGAAAGAAGAAAACGACATTTTCATATTATCCTTTTGAATTATGATGATAAGATGGATACAAGCTTAAATATTCCGGTAGCAATAAAAGAGAGTAAAGTCGATAAAATGTAATGTTCATTTATTGTCCCTATAGTTTTGCTTGAATCTTATCGAGATTCCAATTATTCACGTCATATGTGGCTTATCTAACTTATAATTTCCATTAATAGAACAAAACTAGTCTTAGAAATAACTAACATCAGCTTACAAGGTTAGTGTTCTTCCATGAATATCACCAAGTTATCATATTCATCCTTCGTCTCTTAGAACTTTAGACAAGTAATACAAACTAAAAAAATCTATCAAGTGCTTGTGATCAAATTTGTTCACATCAATCAAACTTCCTAATATATAGTAATATAGTAGTCATGTGGTCGATACTTCGATATCATATGATTAACACTCAATAATATATGATTGATACGCAATTGACACCTCATGACCAATACCTCAGCATACGGCTAAATAAGTCAAAAGTTATCACATCTCGAGTTCGACATACCACGATCGTAATTAAGAAGAGACGCACTATCATCTCTATAACTGAGCTTATTGCGGAAGTAATATATTCGAAGCCCGCTATAAAAGGGCTTCTTACGTGTATAAGAGACAAATTTTTTTTTCTTTTTGAGAAATATAAATCAGATCCTTCAAACCCTTTACTAACTGAGGAATCATATAAACATTGTCAAAAACATCCTGACGTAGTTTTATAGGTATTCGGCTCGATTCGATTTAGACGATGATGTTGGTTAAAATCATTTTGGGATAAACGTGAGATTGATCCAGATTGGTTCCGAATAAACCTCAAACTCGGACAACCAAATATTGCCTTAAGAGATAGGAATATCGATCATCAAATTAAGATTTTTGATAATATAGAATGAAAAATTGATCTTATCAAAATAATAATAATAATAATAATAAAAGGTAAAAGTTTGGATCATTGTTCTCTAACGTTGGCATTCATATAAGACTTTGGTACATAAATTACATTATTTCTTAAAAAATAGATACTAATTAAAAATAATAATGAGTATAATCGTTCGTATCTGAACTATTTCCCGTCACAGGCAAGAAGATTTATTACAGCCAATCAGTTTGCAATAGTATTTTTCTTATGAAAAATATGAGAAATAAGATAATCGGTGAAATAGCAAAGTAAACTGCGAATGTCCGTACAATCGTCACTATTTTCTACGATGGGAGAGCATGCTCATATGGGACGGCATAGATCCCGAGACATTATTCTGCGAACACACAAGACAAAAATGGCCATCACGATATTGGATAATAATTCGCATGCGTGAAGTTGGATAGACAGCGAGTGATGGGTTTGCGCCGAAGAGGATAAAGGCATAGGGCACGCTGTGGTTAATGTATGAAGTAGACGTACTTGTGTTCTTGAAACAGTATAAGAAGGGCCAATTCATAGTTGAGAGTGGGATAAGAGCTTAGGCCAGAGGCCTCCTCGATGATTGCACTGCTCTCTTCACCGATTACTTCAAATCCTACTTATTTAAACTTTTTTAGATTTTCTTTTTTTGTTAGGGGTGCATTGTCGTGGTCGATATCTTGATAATGACATATCATATGGTTAAAATCTCAGCATCAATTCTTAGGTCTCAAGTAGTAGAACGTTAATTTTATTAGTATTCAAATGTTCTCATGTTTTGAGTTCGATGCACCACGATGATAGTTAAACTCGGGAGAAGAGCATCATATTCTTTATGACTAATATTCACTAAAAAATAATTTATTATGTACTACGATGATTTCAAAATCATCGATTTTGGCTTTGGAATTATCGATATTAGTTTTTCAAAATCAAGAATCGAAACTAAACCACTTATGATCCGTTCTAAAACTAGAACCATTAGTACCAAAGTTGGAATCATCCGTTCTAGTTCGAACAGTTTTAGTTAGGGGTTTAAAGAATCAAAATTTTATTTTTAACTTAAAATAATAATGATAATTTATTTTTAAAATTATTAAAAAAAATTGATGTATAACTCTAATGAGTGTTACAACATAAAAAAATTGATTATTAAAATAAAAAATTATAATAAAATAAATAATGATTATAAGATTTAAACTCAAGTTATTTAGTCTGAAACCAAGTATTTAACCACTATACCACAAGAAATCTATATGTTATATTTTTATTTTTATTATACTTAACCATTTAATCATTATTTTGATTTTATAAAATAAAAATTGAGAACCGAACCACCCGAAAATATTTAACTCATCATTGACTTGGAGAAAAGACTTCAAATCGATTTTCAATTCCAACAATCACTATTTCCAAACTTTAAATTAATTATATGTTTGCTTTCTTCAAATATCAATTTTGCTTCGGTCTTTGGCAAGTTTATATATTCTATATGCTACCTGTTTCGTGCCTACAACTAAAATCCTACTCTTTCTCACATATTTTTCATTGCACCTTATTCCATAATTGAGATACATGTGCAATGTGTGGAAAATTTTATCAGATAATAGAAACCAGAGAAAGTACTTTTATTATTTAAAAATAAGAAATAGTATTTACTTAAGTTTGTCATCGTTACTATATCACCGTTCCCAACATCACACTTGCGCCATCATTCACACTATTACTACTAAATACAATCATTATTAGTATATGGTGCCATGTCGACTATCATTCATCATTTTCACTATATCATTGTCATTATACAGTCATTACCATCATAATTACTACTATTATAAATAAATATTGTTACATAAATCATGATTTCATTATCATAGCTATCATCAATAAAAAAATCATCAAAAATTATAATTTGAATTAGTGATCATGTTCTCAATATTTTTTTTTACAGAGACGAGATAAAATAAAAGAAGATTGTGATTGAGAGTCTAATTTCATCTCTCTTTTCTTCTACTACTCTAATGATCGCTTCCTTATAATTGTTAAATATTCACCAAGATTTTTCAGCAATGTACCGTCACACCTAAATAATCAACCCATTTTAGAAAGGTATTATATTCACAACAAAATCTAATTTAATTCAGGAACTTGAGAGCTGAATGGAGGGGATGTGTGCCTCGTGATGTGTGCCTCGGACAAGCAGTGCAGGGGACCTTTGTGGAATGTGACAAATGAGGTGGAGCTACCAAACGCTACGGTGCCCACCTTATCAGTACGACCATACGTATATTGGATGCATGGTGTTATATTCCACTGATGTTTTTGTACGTGTCGTATGTGAGTCACAAATACACCAATGTGTGGGTTGTATGATACTAGAAGACGAGGTGCAGAGGCCGGACCACCAATTATAGCTACCCCAGATAGGCCTGTCCTTCCCATGTCAAACGTGTTGGGAACGCCATCAGACGTAGACTCTCAAACAATATGTTTCTACTCCTCGCGGACAGCTGAAACCATCATGCGGTAGATGCCTACGCGTGGGTACAGTCACTTTAAGAGGAATGGGTCGAGGTAATATTGGAAGCCGTCTCTCCTCCGAAGTGAGCACCTACGAAGCTCGGTGGAGAATGGCCTTAAAGATGATGGCTGGTTCAAGGGAGGGGACCTCATCGGGCTAATTCCACCCCTCACTTTGCTCCATCCCTATGTCAACATTGATTCAGATGAGGAAAGCCTTGTCTGTGGCAGTGTGTACTACTATGTTGTGCTATCATGTCCAATGGACACAGGCACAAGGCAATAGGGAAGAAGCCGGAGGACCATGCTCCTCAATGGAATCGGCCTCAACCCTCTTCTTGGCTTTTCTCTTTCTTTCTTCCTACACACCTCCACTTGTCTTCTTTTTCTTCCCCACCAGTATTCCGGCAAGGCCAGCAGTCTCTTCATGGTCTTCCTTCCATTTGCCACACTGACAAGGTCCATTGTTTCGGTGGTATATATCATGACCTATATATGCAAGCCAACCATTCTAGTTAAGAAGAGCCAACTGTTACCGATGAAGTCTCCCTGATTCATTTGCCACTGGCACAACCATGCATAGGCTGGACTGAACAAAAGCATGCAGAATAAAATGATTCCAGAATGCAGAAACAAAAAGAAGGTTAGCTGCGCATGCAGCTGCCCATACTTCGTCTCTGCAAACCCCCGAGTGATACCGTTGAGACTTCACTGTTGGGTCGCTTTCCGAACTCATCAGATGCCATCAAGAGAGAGAAAGAGAGAGAGAGTTTTACAGGATTCTAACAGGGGATCGACTCTCTGCATGCATGCATCAGTTCATCTCGTGTTTTATGTTAGGTATATTGGAAGGAAGCACAGATAGCAGCAGCAATAGCTGGTCCTGCTATTGTTCCGTGCAAAAAGGAGAGCTGAGAACAGTAGCTCTTTCCGTGCTGCTGCGGACGTGCTTCCTTGGTTAATTAGCTACTCATTAGATTGACCAAAGGCTTAAGAAAAAGACTACAAAGTGTCTCATCTACAGCCTCAGATCAACGTTATTGTTAGCTGGGGCAAATGATAATAATAGTTAAGAGGAACAGAAAGGTTGCATTGTTCTGTTGTGGACTTTGGAGTCAAACAGCCGGAGACATGTTAATGGGCCGTCACAGTTACATGGTGTGGTGCTGCATCCTCACAGGCCTCGTTCAAATCATTGGGCCGACTGCCGGTGGCTCTAATGGACATCCCTTATTTTATGTTTGACTTCTGATGCTTCGATCCAACAAAATGAGAACATCTAGGATTGTACGACCTTTGTCCCACTAGAATTATTGGTGTCTCATTTTTCGTAGAGATGTTATGATGTCAAATCCGCTTTGAATCCATATCTGAATTATCACATTTTGATTTAATCTTCCACGGAAAGTGAGCTAACTTAATCCATTTACAAGTGCTCATTAGCTTAACCGATAAGGACTTTAATAATGGTGATGCTATGCGATCGATAGGGAAAATATTCGTATCAACATGTGTTCGAAGCATTTTACTTATGTATCGTACTAAACCGTTGTCCGAAACCGCGGCACTTATGTATCGTTATCTAACTTGGGACACGACACGACATTGGGAACGAATACCGTCGCCCGAAACCGCGGCTTCAAATCAGTCTTGCAAACCCCAAACCACTTCCAGAATCTTCTCACCAATTGGTGCGGATAAGATCAAAACGCGACCCTCCACGCGTCCACCCTCATCGAACAAGACAAATCAAAACGATCGGTGATCGAGAGAGATCTGTTCCCGTCGCTACCGCCGTGTCGGTCTCTGTCTTCCCCCGCCCCTCTTCTTCTCTTCCCATCCCAGCAGCGGCGCACACCCGGAAGTATCTGCCCCTCCCCTCCCCATTTGCTTGTCTTGCTCTGAGTTGTGAGAAGAGAATGATACTGGTGGCGATAGTGGCGGAGATGCTGGAGGAGTACACGGCACTGGTGGCGCGGGTGCTCGAACACCTGCTCCGCGACGCGCCCTTCCCCAGGCGGATGCGTTTCCTCATGCTCCGTAGCCTCCCCTTCGCCGCCCCGCCCCTGCCCCTGCCCCTGCCCCTCCCCGCCGCCCGCACACGGTGAATCCGACGCTGTTACGGCTCGGATGACGTGCATCGGCAGCCTCCTTTCCTTTTAGCTTATTAGATGTTGGCTTCTCGCTTTTTCCCCCAATTTAGTTGATATTCTGTATATATGTTTTCCCGAGATTAGAGTTGTTCGTATGAATGTATATATAATTTTATTTTCGCTTTCTATTTAAAAATTTCGGAAAAAGAATATTTTCCATAATTATCGAAGCAAAAAAAAGTGGGTAATTTTTTGTTTTTTTAAAGCAAAAACAAACCATTCCATTTACTCAAAATTAAGATTAAGAATATTTGGAGATTCCACTCCCCAAGCGAAGATGATTTGAGATCTTCTGCTGAAGTTAGCAAACTATGAGTCAAAATAGTGGATTCTCTAAAAATATGATTAAAATTAATTACGTTTACTATTTGGACTAAATCCTAAATATCGATAAGAAGATATTTATTTAAGAGGCCAACGAGGAGGTCGAGAAGATATTTAGCCAACTCCTTGAGGATCAGATAGAAGATATAGTGGGCCCTCAATATGTGGATGTTATCTTTCTTCTTGATCCTTTTCGTTGGTGCCCTCCGCTAGACTCTTCGTTTGATTGTAATCCTATGTTTTTACAACATCTCTAAACCAAGTGGAGGAAGGTTTGTCCGACGAGAATTATTTCGATTGTTTTGAAACAGTGAAAGTGAATTGCCAATTAAACTGAGAAAAGTCTCGCACTATTTGCCAAGTCGGTTGTATAATTCTCACTGTTTTGTTTTTGGTTAGATCGTATGATCTTATTTAATTAGATAAAATATATTATATATTTTATTAGATTTTGATTATAATTTTAATTAATAATTTTTTTTAATTATGATAAGTTATCTAATTAGTTATCTCGGATGTCTCTCTATTATTTAATTATGATAAGTTATTTAATTATGATAAGTTATCTAAGTTATCTAATTAGAGATAATGTTGATGGGGAAATTTCTAATTAGTTATCTCAGACTCTCTCTATTATTCAATTCAATACGTGATGATATTAAAAAAAATTATATATCTTTATTTTTTTTAATTTTTATTTTATTATTTAAAATATTAAGAGAGAGAGAGAGAGACTCGAAAACGAATCTAATTCTTCTTGTGTATTAGTATCATTATAATTTTTAAATCGGATAATAATATATTTACAGATCAGATAATTTTTTTTTAATAACATTAAAAGATATAGACGTTTAAATCTCGATCTATGATTATTTCATTTTAATTTTTGACATTGATATTTTTTCGCATAACAAAAGCATGATTATAGACTTTGATGCTTTTAAATTTTTTTTTATTAATAATAATTTTATTTTTAATTATTGTCATTAAATTATTTAATTTAAATTATTTTTATCATCTTCAAAATAAAAGTGAAGGGAGAATGGGTATAATGAATGTAACTACAAATGTGAAAAATAACGTGTGTGTGTTTGAAAGTGAATGACGTGAGTAATGAATATATATTTTACTTATTTTTTATTTTATTATATATTTAATATTTTTTATTTTATATTGTATATTATATATATTTTTAATGTTCATAAATTTATGTAATGAGAATCATATCGTGATGAGATCATGATAATGAGACATATTCGTCTTTAAACATATATCATAAATAATTTTGATCATATATTACTCGAGAGGGATATCGAGATAATCAGATATACTGATGTACTATATATCTATCCATATGATGGAGGCGGTTGATCTTATAATTGCTTGTATGGAGATACTAGGGATATAGTGCAGATGCTTATTGGAGAATGAGTTCACTGATCAATCAACTTACAAAATGTTGGATGGCTATCGATCCTTATTGTCAAACAACGATTCTGTCGTCCCAATGATATATTTGGTCCTTAGACTTGAGACACCAATGATGTATTATATGAGTACTTCACTCTTTGATGCCAGACTTGTAGGTTTGTAAGTTCCAAATTTAACATAGCCGGTTATCATGAGTAGTAGTCAACCTTACGAGAGCTATTTAGTATCGAAAGAAAATCATCCACTCTTTGTGTCATGAGAAAAATATCTTATGTGTTCTTGCTCATACAAATTCATAATTATGATCATTCTGATCGAAAGAGAAAGAGTTTTTTAGAAAAATTCAATTAGAGCGAGGCTTGAGTTCTACCGCAAGTCATACTTTAATTAATGAGTTATGATGGATCATAAATATCCTATGATTGAAGTGGTGGGCCAATGTACTAATTGAAGATGGCACTTAGGAGTCCAGTGAAAAAGAAATTTTTAAAATTTATTATTGCTTAACATCAGTTTCCATGATTTGAAATTTAATGGTGTTATCTTTATATTTCAGCCTCAAAATTCACCTAACAATCCCCCTTTAGGACCGACATGCTGTGTTTGTTTGTACATAATCAAATAACAATGCACTCTTCCGGTGCTAAGTTTCACGTGTCTTCCTGTTTTTCGTAGTAGCAATCAATAAAAAAAATATAATGAAAAAATGACAAAGTGAAAAATGATTAATGAAGTAGTTAATTAATCTACAATTGAGACTATCATAATAATCTCAAAACCATTTTCTTGGATATTCTCACCATTTTCTTTACGAAGCATAAACATACGTGTCTAGTCATCCATCGAATCAAAATAATTGGCCAAGCCAAATATTGTGTGAGTCAGACAAATTTTAGATATGGGCATTTAAAGTCCTTTCAGAGTCTGCATGGAGTCTTAAGAGACCATCTTTCTTATCACCTTTTTCATGCCATTTCATATTGAAAATTATTTTTGAAGATGTGAACAACTTAATTTGAAGCCTGGGAATTAATGAAAAATAATTCAAAACCTTCTTCTATTTATTTTTCAAATTATTATCAACATATCTTTTATTTACTTTCCATCTAGATACACCACATTTACAACATGATTCATCATTTTCGTTTTTTCAGTACAATATATAATCATTATGTAATCCAACCCCTCATGGTAATACAATATTTATCAATTCGTATAAAATGACTTATTACAACACCTATGGAAATAACATCCTCCGATGCAATTCTTCTATATTTTGTGAAGGTGTTTTATGTTGTTCTTGTGCTACTACTTCTATAGAAAATTATTCATATCGAGTATCATATGATACCCTTTTACATGTGTGGTATTAAAAGATAAGAATATAAATTCAGACTTTAATCTAGATTCTTTATTACAATCCCAAGTAGTGTATGGATATACATTCTTTTTATCTCGAGCTACTCGCTTAAATACAAAATTGTTACAATCCCTTATAGATACTCTTTACAAACTTTTTTATTTTTATTTGTTATCTAACTTTTATTCATACTTCACATCAATAGAAAAAGTGGTGAAAATCCAATGCGTAAGAACTCATTCAAACTAAAGATAACATGAATATCAACATTTATACAACATAGAGATAAAAAATTAATTTTATAAAGATATCTAATAATATGTTTCATGTTTTTTCAACAATTTGAAAAAGGGGTTATATATTTTTCATATATATATATATATATATATATATATATATATATATATATATATATATATATATATATATATATAATTCTATTGATGTAGAGATCCCTTACACTTTATGGCACTATTCAAAAGGTTAGAGTCAAAAATTTTGACAGTATTCATTATAACAATGCCATCAGAAACTCTAAACCCAAAGTACTTTGATCAATGTATCACATAGAATAAAAAATATGATTGAGAATGAATATGATGTGATAACATTCTTGTTTGGTGAGTTATGGCTTGTATATATCCTAAATACTATCATCCCTCTTCCTATCCATACGATATCAAAACATCAAAAATATCATAATAAAAATAATTTCTGTCCAAACACATAAAATCCCTCAAAATATAGAAAAAAAGATGAGGAAGTGAAGAGTTACAATGAATACAACGAATACACTTCCTAATACGTTGTTGTTTTTAATTTCATAACGAGTGTTTGAGTCCTTATATTTATGAAAATGAAGATAAGATATATACTCTTAATCTCTCTCAAAAGGATTCTAACCTATAATTTATATTATCAGAATGCTTTACTCTAATCATCACGGATCTAATGTCAAATATATTTGGTTTAAGATAATCGAGAAATCATTATCGTTCGATAATTTAATTGAAAATTATAAAAATAATAATCGAGATATCATGATTACACGAATCTCGAGATGGTGATGGAGGCTCTGATAGATGCACCTGAACATATTCCTCTTCTTGCTTAGCAACAAAGGAACTCACCGGTGGATATTATTCTCGAGGCAGTAGTAGTGCTTCGAGAATCCAGTGAATTCGTCTTTATCTAAAGAGAGAGTGAGGGAGCATCACTTTGGCATTTATTCCATGCAATTCTGGCCAAGCATGACTCAGTTATTTAGAGCGAAGAAGACAGCATGATCGAAGGAAATGGAAGATGGACAGTGGTCGTCTCTCCTCTCTCCTAGTCGGAAAAGAAAGATGCAGTGTACTTGGTTTGATTCTCTCTCGAACTTTTGAGTAGACACAATGTGAAGTACGATTCATCATCGTCACATATTCTCTTGTGGTAGGGCTGTAAAGACCGCAGAGGAGTCGGCCACAATTGGCCACTTCGAGAGAGAGATCTCTTCTTTCTACATCTGCCAATTAGATTCGGATATGAGATCGTAGCTTGAATAATCCCTTTAGTTATCGAAGATAAGATTTTGGGATCAATGAAATAAATTCACAAGAATTACATCATTTCATTACCAATAGATTGATTGTATATTCTTTCTCGTAATTTTGAAGAATTGTTTCTCAAATTTGAATCTATCATATGGTCAAGCAAAAGTCTTGAGCTGATTGAGTAGAACAGTACTGGATCAGGTTGCTTGACTGCTACACTTCAGTGTCCTCAAAGTTCCGGACGATTAGAATATGTTTGTCTGGCTGCAGCTGCAGGGGGAAGCAAAGTGTTATATTCGCTTCAATACATTAGAGATTAAAAAAGGCATAAAACAGTATCCTAAGCATAATCATATTATTATTATCATTACTAAAATATTTAATATCATAATTTAAAATTAAATAATAATAGTCGTTAAGGTCTATATAAATAATTAGGAGAGTTACTCTTATATTCGTCTTAATAAAAAAATTTATTGGACTTTTTTTTTATTGAATGATAACATTAATTTATGTAATTAAATATGACTATATAATCTAATATCTTATATTTTTTTCGATATGCTAAATTATTTATGGAACGTAAGTAGCAAGAGAACTTGGCATGCGCAGGGAACCAAAGAATATTAGTATATTACGGAGGAGATGGAATATAATATGATGTGATGTCGGGATGCCTTGAGCTTGCTCTCATTTAAATCTATCCCTGATGTGCTTCCTTTAAAATCCACAACCCTGTAAGCCATGGCAGCATCTCTAGCGACGGCACTGCACTCCTTTCTGTCCACCATTTACCCTTTCCGCTACCAGAGAAGCCACCCTAAGAGTTACAGCAACACATACTACTATAACAGCACGAGTAGCGGCAGCAGCACTCACTCCTACTTCGACGGGAACCTTTACACCGGGAAGATGACCAAGGGAAAGCCTCTTTCCTTGCAGGTTCTCTTTCTTCCCATGAGAAACAACTCCCTCCACCCCCCCCCCCCCCCCCTCTCTCTCTCTCTCTCTTTCACACACACACACACACACACGCAAACACAAACATGATAATTTAGAAGGGGAAAGGCTATAGCTTTTGTTGAAGAAAATATGATAATTGAGAACAACTTTTGCTGCATGGATACTATTTGTAAGAATCTACCAAGAAATCTCCTACCTACAAGAATATTTTGATTATTTTCCTGTAGTTTGATGCGAGAATTTTGGGTTTACTCGCTTGATTCTTCGAAGATGGATTCTGTCTCGTTAATGGCGAGTTTGTTCCTTGGCTTCTTTACCCACCGTGTCTCTGTTCTCATAGCGTTAAGAATGGTGCACCGTTGTTACCATCATCTCACGCACAAGTCAACAAGGGAATCAGCTTGTGCTGTCCTTGCACCACTATCAAAGATGAATCAGAGAATCTTTAAATCTTATCTTCTTAGTAACCATGTCATTATCTTTATTAAACAAATTGAGAATCAAAGATCATAAAAACTTGTCACGGACAACCTTCTTCTTGAGGGCCAAAAATCCCTGTCGCAGGTATTGAGTACAGTTTCTACTCTCTCTTCTGCAGACGGTGGAGCTCAAAGTGAGGATGTGCTGCACAGGTTGCGAGCGGGTTGTCAAACAAGCTCTTCTAAAGCTCAGAGGTGATTGTTGTGTTTGGACCAATGGGGTTCCAAAGGCCTTAGCTAAGTTTGCTAACAAATGGGAGCTTTTCGTGCATGGTAGGTGTCGATTCAGTGGAGGTGGACTTGGAGCTGGAGAAGGTGACGGTGACGGGGTACGTTGACCGGAACAAGGTGCTCAAGGAGGTTCGCCGGAGCGGCAAAAAGGCGGAGTTCTGGCCCAACCCGGACCTCCCGCTCCACTTCACCACGGCGAAGGACTACTTCCACGACGAGGAGTCGTTCCGCGACAGCTACAACTACTGGAGGCACGGCTACAACGGGGACAAGCACGGCCGTCTCCCCGTAACGCATAGGGGCGAGGACGCTGTCAGCAACATGTTCAACGACGATGACGTCAACGCATGCAGCGTCATGTGAAGGTGGGAGACAGACGACGCTGGTGCATGTACATGTTGTGAAAGGAAGGGTGGTTGTACAATAAGTATGTGTTTGTGGAACTACTGTGGACTGCTTTCCCAGTGTTGGGAATAATACGGCTTAAGGCTTAAGCTTGCTTCGGTTTGACTTGCCAACGCCCATCGTACTACTACTATTGACTCATACACGGAATCGGTCAAGGGATCATAATTCCACATCCAACAATTCCATTAAGAGGCTACAGGAGAAGCGGCCCATTACACAGATCAGGGCCCAATGGGCATTTCAAGTCCTGCAGGAAGACTGCTTCGTTTCGGCATCTGAAGTCGCTATTGATGACGTGGCTCACAATTGAGGGACGGAGCGCCACGTCACCAACTCATGCTTTTAACACGCACCTTAGGAAACCCTAACATATCCACAGCCGACCAGAGATCGAGAGAGAGAGAGAGCACCGCCGCGATGGGCCGCGTTCGGACGAAGACGGTGAAGAAGTCCTCACGGCAGGTGATCGAGCGATACTACTCGCGGATGACGCTCGACTTCCACACGAACAAGAAGATTCTGGAGGAGGTGGCGATCATCCCTTCGAAGCGCCTCCGCAACAAGATCGCCGGATTCTCCACTCACCTCATGCGCCGGATCCAGCGTGGCCCCGTTCGCGGCATCTCCCTCAAGCTCCAAGAGGAGGAGCGCGAGCGCCGCATGGACTTCGTCCCCGACGAGTCCGCCATCAAGGTGGACCAGATTGTGGTCGACAAGGAGACCATAGACATGCTCGGCACCCTCGGCATGGCTGACCTCCCCGGTGTCGAGAAGCAGCCCGATGCGCCGGCGGGGACTGGGTACCCGACCCGCCCTGGTGGGTACGGCGGCCGCAGGATCTGAGACGGTAGCAATCTTTAGCTGGTGTCACTTTTTTTTATGTGTTTGCTTCAATCGATGGAAAGTTAGTCTTTTGATCGATATTTTGGTTACTTTGGATGTTCGGTACCGTTGGAGTCTTCAATAATTTGGACTATTTAATGTTCCTTTAATTAGTTGATGGTAGTAATGTTCTAGTCTTTATGATGATTGTCTAATCTATCCCATATATCAAATGATTCACCATTATCTACATAGATGTTCCCCCCTGTTCTATCTGCAAGGCTTTGAAAGATCGGTACTTGTTGACATCTGAAGGAAATATAGGAGCCTATTATGCTAAATGCATAGTTTTAATTTTAGTAAAAGAAAAAACGTGATTAAAGTAGCCAATGTACATGACATATATCATTTATTCTTAGTTTCAATTTCCAGCTATTGGTCCATGGTTGATGAGCTCTGGAAATTCCATAAGTCATTGAAGTCTCACAAGATACTTGATGTGATGACATGTCTAATAAATAATAACTTCAATAATAGCATTTGTTATTTGTCATGTGATATGGTGTTATATATAGTTAGTAGTCAAATGAAATTGATTTTACTAGTTAGGTTATCAAAATTGTTTTAAATTTCTTTCATAATGAATGAAAGCATTAAGAATAAAGCATTAAGCATGACATTAAATATTTAATATTTCATGAAACATAATGTATTGGGGCCTTTTGTCTAACATATATATAAGCATATGGTTATCCATCAAGATATAGACATTCTTGATGATTCAAAAGGCATAGACTTCAAGATACTAATTGTTTGTGAGTGTATCAACCCAAGGAGTAGTTCTGGTTTTGGTGTGTGCATCCGAAGATTGTTCTTGGACAATTATGATTGAAGGTAATTTTATATTTCGTTGTATATTTAATACATGAATTTTTTTGCTAGCATTAGCGGCATCAGAACATGCGTCATCCATGCTGTTCAAGACAAAGTATAAATTTGAGATGTTTCTTTGATGGAATTGATTTAATTGCTTCGTTTATGAATTTTATTCAAACGGGTATTCCCTTATAGTTTTTATGTTCTTGTTTCACAACCAATTTGTCATGTTTATATTTTTTGCTTTCAACCATTATAATTGTAATATAATGGGTTTAAATATTTTGATGGTTGACTTTTTGGTTAATGAGATAATCTTCTTCAACATATTGTAGTTGATTTTCATTATATGACTTGTAATTGACAAGTTTTTTTTTTTTACAATTTAAAGTTGTACTTTGCTACATGTGTTTTGATTCTCTTAAGAGGCTTATGTGGCTTATTGTGCATGTATGTGCGATACGTGATTTCAGTTATTTCTTGTATTATGCATCAACATGAGGATTGTTGATGAGATTATTATGAGATGTCATATAAGGTTTCAATATTTGTAATTTAGGAGTAGCCACAACATCCTAAGTCATAATATAATATTGGTTGATTGATAGTCACATCTATTGTAAAGTAATTATTTTAAAATGATTATAAAAGGTTATATGACATTAAGTAAGATTATAATGGACTTGTGATAGGATAAGCACTTGGTCCTAATGGTTTAATCGTCATAAGATGGTAACTTGAGAATATAATTTTTCTAGACCCATAGGTATGAAAAATTGTTTTAGTACTCTTGTTATTGCTTTGATTAATTAAAGTATTAAAACTTGATGTAGATTCTATGCATGATGCACGGCTACCTATAGGAAGGTTAGAATTTGCATTAATATAGACTATTTGTTTCATAGCATAAAAGTTGATTATTATTTTATATTTTTTCTTTTTTCTTTTGCTCTTTTTTATAATTCTCTTATTTTAAGTGGTGATAATTTTTTGATCGGGAAAAAAAAAATCTTCACTCTTGGGTTGGGTGCATGGACTTTGGCTTGGTGCTTCGTGTGGATGAGCCAGCCATTCTCATGGAATTAAGTATGTCACTTGAGAAAATGACATAGGAGCCATAAGAGTGATCCAGTCACATAAGTATAATGCTCATTAGATATTATGTCGGGAAGTGGTTCCATTCTTGAACGCAACAAGGTAAAAGATCATATAAAAGTCATCAAAGAATAATGTGATTTTAGATTAAGACACTCTCTAGCACCCTAATGAAAAGGTTTTCAGGCATGAAGTTTAACAATTTTAATGTGTGGGTGAGCTCATAATGTAAACAAGGGATATTGTTGTCCAACTTAAGTCTTTGGAGGTTGGGCTATTCGAATCATTTTTAATCCATTTCATATTGAATTTTCTCTTTACAGAATTTGGTCGATTTAAAATACCTCATAACACAAATAAGGAAAAATGACCAGGTAATGAACTTTTGACCATGTGTGTACAAGGGGAAGAAAGGCTGAAACATGAGAAGTTTGATAAGAAAAGGGATAGTGGTGATCTAAATTTCACAAGAAGGGCTACAAGTGTAAGTAAACTGTGTCCATAATGAAAAGAAAAATGAAAAATTATCAATACACTGTACAGTATGAAGCTAATAAAGTTTATCCAAGAAGGAAGGTCAAAAGAACAAAAGCTGACTTGAAAATAAAGATACTTATGTATCTTTAGTGTGTTATGAATCATTTCTTGTTGATGCACTAAATAATGCATGGTGGATTGATTTTGGTTTATCAATCCATATTGTGAATATCATGCAGGGCTTTCTGGAGTTAAGTTGATACAAAATCAACAACATAATTTTGGTAACCTTCTCATTTGTGACTAGTAAAATCAAATTTATTTAGTCATTAACAATCATGTAACTTCATATTATTATCATGACAAACGTTATTGAAGTTATCATTAGACATGTGGATCATATCAAGTGTTTTGTGATATTCCAATGACTTATGTTCTCAATATTTTTCCACTTGGTCCATTTATTATAACCTCAAGTGATAATATCTTTATATGATTGTAAAAATAAATATAATCATATACAACTCTTACTCATAAAGATACGAACGCATGAATACAACCACTATCACTGTGATTCATGTGTTGCATCCTTTATATGATTGGCAGTTATAATATTACTTGATTTGTTTTTTATGTTTATATGGTGTTATCACTAAGCCATTGGGAATTCTGTATACTAGATACGTGGACCAAATGAGAGAATGTTGGGAATTCCATAAGTCATTGGAAATATGGTCCACATGTCTAATAATATCTTCAATAATAACATTTATCATGATGGTGGTAATATGTAGTTGCATGATAGTTATTGGTCAAATAAAATTGATTTTATTAGTCACAAAATAAGGAGGTTACCAAAACTGCTTTAAATTGATTTCATGATGGACGAAAACATTATATATATAAAGCATTAAAGCATGACATTAAATATTTCATGAAATAAAATGAATTGAGACCCTTGTCTAGCATATATATATATATATATATATATATATATATATATATATATATGTACAGGCGTATGATATGAACATTCTTGAAGATCCATAAGGCATAGATTAGAAGACACCAATTATTTGTGAGTGCATCAATCTAAGGAGTTCTGGTGTGTGCATCCAAAGGCTTGTTGTTCTTAGATAACTATGGTTGAAAGTAATTTTATATTACGTTGCATATTCAATACATGGATTCTTTTGCATATTTCCGTTACAGATTTATAAATTTCACTATGATCGCACTTACCACCCTTAGTTGGCCCATAATTTGGTATGTGAGTTTGTTTAGTATTCTGGGCCTTTCCCCTGTTACCTGAAACATATATTTTTGTTCCGTTTGTTTAACATCAATTGACGATTGGCTCCCTGTCTTTGGCATGGCAATTCTTTATCCATTTTGCCGCTATGGTGTCTTGCTGTCTTGTCAATTCATGGATCATTATCTTTTCCTGTTCATGTTACAGATGTTGTAGCAAGCTTAGATTCATGTAAGTCATAGCTGAGTCTTTGGCTTCTTTAGTAGAAGTTCAAATTATTTCACTGATTATTTCTCTCTATTAAAATGATAAGCGAGTTAACTGATTTTGTGCCTCCCTTTCTTTGGGATAGTTGAACTTATTCTAGTTCATATATTTAATGAAGTTCAGATATTGACAAATGCCAGAGACTGTTAGTTTCCAATGTGTTTTTAAAGATGCTTAAATGTCTGGGTGACGATCTTTACTTGAATGCCAGCATCCATATGTTTAAATTCCTGCCTACAGGGAAATAGATTTAGTGAACTCTGTGCATGTCTTGTTCCTTGGTGCAAAAAATAGCTCTTTCCAACAAGATTAAATCCGCAATGATGTTGGTCAATGCTCATGCTTGTTCTCTATCCTTTCTTGGGCTTTTCCTTTTGGTCACAGCCATTTATATCCTTGAGTGTTTGTGTCCAGGTGGGTGTTTATCATCCTATATAAATGGTGCCACGTGGTGCTCTTGTTTCTGATGTGGCACTTGATTGATGATGTTGGGTCCTAAATTTGATGTATTATTTGCCACATAGATGACACTAGTGCTGCATGTAGCAGCGTTGGATTCGATTTGCAAACACAACTTAGCATGTTGTTTTGGCAGGTGATCTGTATGGCTCATCTTGTTGGATCGTAGATTGTGTTTTGACAGAATTCGATGATACATGTTTGAAGCGACCGATAGCCACTCAATAATAATAGCCTGTGGGGCAGCTGAAGTCGGCAAAGGGACCAAACACTTTTATGTGTCACTGCTCGACTTTCTTGCTTATGTGAAGTAAGAATAGCGGCAGCCACTAAGTAGCAACGGATGGAAAAACAAGAAGCATTTTGTCAATGTGGTTCCCACTAAATGTCTCATGACTTTTCCATCAGCAAGCAAGCAAGTGAAAGAAACCCATATGGTCCCTCCACATCCTATCATCGTCTTCCCATGATACTTTTTTCTCTAGTGGTTGGTTCGTGGACTTATACTTCACATCGTCTCCTCATTGGCAAGCTGTCGATGGCAACTATTCCAAGACATACGATGTTGCACTATCGCCAGCTCTGCATCCCCTTTATAAAGTGGATGATGCTTTAAGAGTTGGCTATCACCTCATCCATCCAATACCAACAACAACATCTGCGTGATCTCCCTATCCTCGGTGATCCACTCTCGCACGCCTCCTCCTTCTTCGTTTTCTTTCACTGCCAACAGTTTAGTAATTCCACTCAAAAATCTATCTGAAGTACATCATCACTTCGAAGTTCAATTCTTAGAAGATTTGCACTTGATCTTCGATTAGATTCTTTTTCCTGAACATTTTTTCTCTCTCTCTTTTTTTTTGTTTTTGTTTTTCAGTAAAGTGGACTAAAAGATCGAAGCTAAAATTGCCAAGATGATGAGATGAGATGATGGCCAGGGAGCAAAAGGATGATATCAGTCGACCAATTTGAACTCCTGCTTCGTCTTTATCATTCTATAGCGTGCCAACTCCATCCACGAACTCCTGACTTAATCGGCTTGGAATAATAGTTGGTGATGTATTTCTATTCATAATTAACAATAATTGGCTACCTTTTTTATAATTTTATTTTGGATTAATGATAGCTAAAAATGGAAACACGCATTGAAAAATGAAGAAGAAAAGGTAAATTATTTTATCGCACCATTTCGATCAAGTATTTACTAAGGAATATACGAAAAATAAAAAAGGAATGAGAGCATTAATTATCTCTCTCTCTCTCTCTCTCTCCACGCCTCCGTTACTTCGTCGGAGCCCGGCCTAACCGAACTGAACCGAACCGAACCGGCATTATAAGGCCCGCAGATCCCTTCTCTCTCCTACTTTCTGCACTTCCAAAGTGGTCTCCTCTGCCGCACTTGGTTTCTAGGTTTTCTGCATCGTTTCCCAGGTAGAATCTCTTGCTTTCCCGTGGGATCTGGGGATTTCTGCTGTCTTTTCTAGGTTTTCTGCATCGTTTCCATGTAAATCGAATACTGACATGGATACCCATTACAAAAGAATTAGGTGGTGGAGGTGATCAATACTTAGAAATAAATGGATTGAGGATGGTAGGAAGAAAAAGAAGTCAGTTGACTAGTCGACAAGCCCAGTATTTTGATCGTGAGCACCAGGAACCGCCCTTTTTATCTTGTAGGATAGGAGTATAGGAATTCTTGGGCTTCTAAAAATCTGCTTATGTTTAGGCTTTAGAGTCTCTTGCTTTGCCATGGAATCTGGGGATTTCTGCTGCGAAGTTTCGATTTTGCTGTTACGGCGTCTTCTGATTTGTCACTTGGTCTCGGCGCCGTAAGTTAGTCCCCAACTCCGTCTGATTTATTGGCTTTCCCATAAAGTTCTGTTTTCGGTACACATTCGCGGACCCGTGGCGTCGGATTTTGAGGCAAGTGAGATACCTGGTGGTGTTTTCTGATTCCGAAGCTGTCGGCCTCCTATTGAAGTTTAGATCTCGCTGCCGTTTGAGGCAGTTTCTCGAAACATGAGATCGATATTGGTGCCTACGTTTTGGTACTGTGTTCTTGATTGGTGGTCCTCATCGACAGGAAAATCTCATTAGCATCTCTTCGTGTGGTGAAGTTCTCGACTTTGCTTTCGTTTGAGGTTAACTTCGATACTGAAAATATTTGATGTCCTTGTTTGGTGATATCACTTTGTTCCAAGATTATATGAGGAGAGCTTGAAGGAATCTTATTTAGTTTTTTTGCTCATCATTTGAGGTGCTTTTTATGTGTCATGGCATGATCGATAGTTCCTACCTGGCCTTTGTTTGTGATTTTTGAGAGCAGTATACTTGTGCAGCGGAATCTTCCAAAGCTTGATTTGTCATTGTAGCAGTTTCAGCAACCATGTCAATCCTCATAATCCTTTTCTTATTTTCTCTCTCTCTCTCTCTCTCTCTCTCTCTCTATATATATATATATATATATATATATATATATATATATATATATATATATATATATATATATCTTGGTCTTTATTAGAGGTTTTATTGAAGTATGAAACCAATACAATAGCATTTACATGAAATCTCTCTTGTTGCACCAGTCCATGAAGCACTTGGGGGAGAACGCAGAAACTGTGAAATTTTAAGTACCAAGCAAGGGTCAAGTGGAAGGCTGAAGACTGGTTGTGTTGCAGAGGATCGATGCCGAATGATGAGGGTGGTGGAGCAGAGCAGAAAAGACATGAGGGTGTTTCTGAACCAAATATATATTCAACCTTGAATTTTAGTGGCAATGAGAGAAGAGGAGCAGGTACAGTTCCGCAGGAGGGTCCTGTGGACGGATCCGTGCCTCCTTTGGCACTGAGCATCACGATCTTCCAACCAGATGACATCTCAAAACCCAACATTAGTGCCTCGAAGAGTGCAGCAGCTTCTGAGGCAGGTGACAAGATTCCTGGGATGGCTGCCTCAAAGAAGGGTTTCCTATCTAGGAGTGGGAGCTATCAGGAACAGTGCAGGTAAAACATGATTGATGTTTCTAAGTCTGTTTCCACATTAGATGCCATGTTTTGTGCATGAATGAATTGATGAATAGGAATTCATTACTTTCTGGAAGTAGGATTGTAAAATCGACATTACAGAATTCTTGGTTGCAGCATTAATATGGCCATTTGTCTCCATATGTTCTTTGATGCAAACATATATCTTTGGATAACATCTATCTCACTATGCTTCTCTCCTCTGGCCTTCACCCTGTTGAATCTCGGATTTTGATGATGAAGTCAATTGTCATTTGTTATCTAATCTATGTGTTGAGATAAGTGTGCAGGATTAACTACGATGAGAGTAAGACAAGCAGCAGGTGTTGCGCCGGAGTCAAGATCATGATCACGTTGGGAGTTCGAGAGTTCGACGGAAGTTCGGACGGTCGTCGGAGGTTCAGCGAGAACAGATCCGAGAAGTCCAGAAGCTTGCCAAGCGAAGCTCGTCGGAACTCGCCAAGTGGATCGTCGCAAAGTCCAGGAGTATGCCGGATGTCCGCAGAAGGATCACCGAGGGTTTATCGGATGATCGACGGAAGTTAGCCGGAAACTCGCCGGAAGAAGCGATTGACGCATCGGAGCAAAGCTGCAGAAGTTGTCTTAGAGTTAATCGTAGTTAGCATGATGATTAAGCATGAAAATGGGAGGTGATCCCATTAGCTTAATCTTGGGGCAATTGGGCCCCTGAAAAGATTCAAATTGGGCCGAATGAAGTGAACCATTCGGACCCTGATTGCACCAGGAGGTGCAACCGCCCCAGCCAGGAGGTGCAACCGCCTGGGCTGTGAGGTTGGGAGGTGCAACCGCCCCAGCCAGGAGGTGCAACCGCCAGGGCTGCGAGGCTGGGAGGTGCAACCGCCCCAGCCAAGAGGTGCAACCGCCCAGAGCTCAGTCTTCGAGCTAGACTGGGCGGTGCAACCTCCTCTGCCAAGAGGTAGCACCGCCAGAGCTCAAGTTTCGAGCTCTGCCAGGCGATGCAACCACCGAGCTCAGTCTTCGAGCTCTGGCAGAGAGGTGCATCAGCCTGAGCTCAGTCTCGAGCTCTGCCAGGTGATGCAATCACCGAGCTCAGTCTTCGAGCTCTGGCAGAGAGGTGCATCAGCCTGAGCTCAGTTTCGAGCTCTGCCAGGTGATGCAACCACCGAGCTCAGTTTCGAGCTCTGCCAGGTGATGCAACCACCAAGCTCAGTCTTCGAGCTCTGCCAGGTGATGCAACCATCGAGCTCAGTCTTCGAGCTCTGGCAGAAAGAAGCAATCGCCTGAGCTCAGTCTTCGAGCTCTGCCAGGCGGTGCCACCTCTCCAGTCAAGAGGTGCAACCGCCTGATCCCAGAATTCTGGGATTTGATCGATTTGATCGTTTTGAGCTCGAATTTTGAATTGGGTTGGGGCCTATAAATACCCCACCCATTCAGCACTGAAAAGATACAGACATACACCGAAATCTTGATCTTTTCTGTGATTCTAAGAGCTCAAAAGTGTTGTAAAGCCTTTAAGTCTCCTCCTTCTGTTCTTCAAGTTTTCAGTTGTAAAGTGAGGAGAGAAAGGTCTGTAAAGGTTGTCTCCTGAGCCTGTCAAAAGGAGAGAAATTGTAAAAGGGCAGTTTGGCCTTCGCCCATTGAAGGAAGGCACCTAGTTGACGTCGGCAACCTCATCGGTGGAGGAAGCCAAAAGTGGAGTAGGTCAAGGCTGACCGAACCACTCTAAATCTCTGGTTTGCGTTTATTTTCGAGCACTTTATCATTACTGCAAACCTCCCTCATTACTACTGCTCTCTGCGCTTTCACGAACAAGTTCTAAGTGCTGTTCTTCCGAATCTGCATTCAGACGTAAATTCGTATTTTCATACATTACAGTTTACGTTTACGTTTGATTCTGCAGAACTGTTTTCCGTGCTTTTACGAACGAGCTTCTTTGCAGTTTACACTTACATTTTAATCCTATTGATAACTGCAATCTGTCCTCTACGATTTTACGAACGAGTTTCAACATTTAGACGTAAAACTGCATTCAGACGTAAATCGGCTTTCCTCGCTCAATCATCAGATCTCAGTTCACGTTTACGTCTTGATTTCAACTGCATACTGCCTTCTGCGAGTATACAAACAAGTTTCAAAGTTTAGACGTAAATCTGTGTCTAGACGTAAAACTGCGTTTAGACGTAAATCTGCGTTTAGACGTAAATCTGAGTTTAAGACGTAAATCTGAGTTTAGACGTAAATCTGCGTTTAGACGTAAATCTGCGTTTAGACGTAAATCTGCGTTTAGACGTAAATCTGCGTTTAGACGTAAAACTGTGTTTAGACGTAAATCTGAGTTTAGACGTAAACTGCGCTTAGACGCAAAACTGCGCTTAGACGCAAACTGCACTTAGATACAAACTGAGAATTTGCTTTTGCATCATAATAGTTTTTGAACGAACGCAGCTTTTGGTTTTTAATCGCTGTAAGATTTCCGCTGCACTAATTCACCCCCCCCCCTCTTAGTGCTCTCGATCCTAACAATTGGTATCAGAGCAAGGTTAACTCTCTAAAGGATTAAAACCCAAGAGAGATGGCATACGCCGGAAACCAAGAGGGGCATTCGATTACACGTCCACCCATGTTCAGTGGAACGGACTACACTTACTGGAAGACCCGAATGAGGATCTTTCTTATTTCTATGGATTTTGAACTGTGGAACCTTGTTGAAAATGGATTTTCAAAATCTTCTCTTCCAATGATCGATTGAAACGATTTGGAGAAGAAGGCTTTCGCTCTTAATGCAAAGGCTATGAATGCCTTATTTTGCGCACTTGATAAAAACGAGTTTAATCGTGTTTCAACTTGCGAAACTGCTTTTGATATTTGGCACACACTTGAAGTGACCCACGAGGGCACAAGTAGAGTGAAAGAGTCAAAAATCAATCTGTTGCTGCATTCTTTTGAACTTTTCCGAATGAAACCGAGTGAAACCATTGGCGACATGTTTACCCGTTTCACGGATGTCGTCAACGGTCTAAAAGGACTCGGAAAAAGTTTTTCGGATTTTGAACTCGTAAATAAAATACTAAGATCCCTTCCTAAAAGTTGGGATCCTAAAGTCACTGCCATTCAAGAGGCAAAGGATCTGCGCAACTTCCCTCTTGAAGAACTAATCGGGTCATTAATGACCTACGAAATGACTTGCAAAGCTCATGAAGAGTAAGAAGACATCCTTCCAAAGAACAGGAAGGATATGGCACTTAAAACTTCTGAATGCCACTTGAGAGAAAACTCAAGTGATGAGGACTGTGATGATGACTTGGCACTTTTGACAAGAAAGTTTAAGAAATTCTTCAAAAGAAACAAGTTTAAAAACGATGTGAAAAATAAACTTGAAACCAAGAAGGACCAAGTGATCTGCTACGAATGTAAAAAGCCGGGACACTACAAAAGTGATTGTCCCCAAGTCAAGAAAAGAACAACACAGAAGAAGGCGCTCCAAGCAACATGGGATGATTCGAGCGCATCTGAGGAAGAGGAGTCCAACACCGAGCAAGTTGCTCATTACGCCTTTATGGCCATCGAAGAGGAGGTAACGAATTTATTAGATGCTGATTTATCTTTCGATGAATTATTAAATGCCTTCCATGATTTATTTGATGAATGCAAAGTTATAAATAGAAAATACAAGTTGCTAAAAAAGGTACATGATAATCTTACTTGTGAGTTTGATAAGTTAAAAGTCGAACATCATGATAGTTTAAATTCATGTATCAAATGTCATGATTTAGAAACTATACAAAAAGAAAACTTGATACTTAAGGACACCTTGAAGAAATTCGAGGTTGGTAGCAAGTCATTAAACATGATCCTTACAAACAAGGGTCATGCTCCCAAAAGAAGTGGGATTGGATTTGTGAGGAGTCCTCACCGAAATCCAACTACCTTTGTAAAAGGCCCCATCTTACATGTTCAACACCAAACCAAGTGCAACTTTTGTTGCAAATCTGGACACAAGACACATTGTTGTCCATTCAAGAAAATAAGTCCAAACAAATTAATTTGGGTTCCTAAAGGAACCATGATAAACTCTATGCAACATGATAGAAAATGTAGATCTATTTATGAGGCACCCAAAAGCAAATGGGTACCTAAACATCATCCTTTCTTGTAGAAAACTAAACAATCGCAAGCTAGGAGCAAGAAATGGTACCTTGATAGTGGATGCTCAAGGCATATGACCGGAGATCCATCTCAATTCTCTAAGCTCTCTAGCATAGACGAAGGATATGTCACCTTCGGAGACAACAACAAGGGTAAAATCATTGGCAAAGGAACCATAGGTAACAAATCCAACCTCTCTATTGAAGATGTTTTACTAGTTGATGGTTTAAAACATAACCTCTTGAGCATTAGTCAATTATGTGATAAAGGATATATTATAAGATTTGAATCTAATGCCTGCATCATTGAAAAACCACACAAAAATATATCTATGATTGCATTAAAACAAAACAACGTATACACTATTGACATCAATGACTTATGTGATGAAATGTGCTTTGCCGTTATGAATGAGGATGCTTGGCTATGGCATAGAAGATTAGGTCATGCTAGCATGAAACTAATCAATCAAGTATCATCTAGAGAACTTGTAAGAGGAATTCCTCATATCAAGTTCATCAAAGATAATGTATGTGATGCTTGCCAATTAGGTAAGCAAATTAGGGGTAGCTTCAAAGCTAAGAATCAAATAAGCACCTCTAGGCCCTTACAATTGATCCATATGGACTTGTTCGGACCAATCTCTACATCGAGTCTAGGAGGTAGCAAATACGCCTTTGTCATTATTGATGACTACAGCAGATATACATGGACCTACTTGTTAAAACAAAAAAATGAATGCTTTAGACATTTTACCAAGTTTTGTAAACTTGTTCAAAATGAGAAGGAATCTATGATTTCGTCAATTAGAAGTGATCACGGTGGAGAATTTCAAAACCATGACTTCCAAGAATTCTGTGAACTCAACGGATACAACCATAACTTCTCTACTCCAAGAAATCCTCAACAAAATGGGGTAGTAGAAAGAAAAAATCGAAATTTACAAGAAATGGCAAGAACCATGTTGAATGAACATAGCCTACCCAAATATTTTTGGGCCGAAGCTGTAAACACTGCATGCTATATTTTAAATAGAGTTCTAGTAAGACCCTTACTCACCAAAACTCCTTATGAGTTATGGAATAACAAAAAACCCAATGTCTCATATTTTAAAGTCTTTGGGTGTAAGTGTTTTATCTTGAATGAAAAGGATAACTTAGGAAAATTCGATGCTAAATCTGATGAAGGAATCTTTCTTGGTTATTCTTCGGTTTCTAAAGCTTTTCGCATCTTCAATAAAAGAACCTTAATTATTGAAGAATCCATCCATGTTGTTTTCAATGAGATTTCAGAAATTAAGAAAAATGATCTTGATGATGATGTTAATTTTGATTCCTTGAATTTAAACGAAACCCCGTCTCCAACTAGCAACTTGGTTGCATCCACTTCCAAAACATCCTTACCCAAGGATTGGAAGTATATAGATGCTCATCCT
This sequence comes from Musa acuminata AAA Group, assembly GCF_036884655.1. Lineage (NCBI taxonomy): Eukaryota > Viridiplantae > Streptophyta > Magnoliopsida > Zingiberales > Musaceae > Musa > Musa acuminata. Next base: position 2,022,502 of record NC_088348.1, on the reverse strand, counting down.
AAGGAGCTAATCCTAGGAGACACATCAAAGGGGGTTCAAACACGATCTTCTTTTAAAAACTTTTGTGCCAACGCCGCTTTTCTCTCCCAAATTGAACCCAAATGTGTTGATGAAGCCATGAAAGATGATTCATGGATTATCGCAATGCAAGATGAATTAAATCAATTTGAGAGAAATGAGGTGTGGACGCTTGTTCCTAGGCCAAATGACCATTTAGTAATTGGTACTAAATGGGTCTTTAGAAACAAGCAAGATGAAAATGGTATCGTGGTTAGAAACAAGGCTAGATTAGTGGCCAAAGGTTTCAACCAAGAAGAAGGTATCGATTACGAAGAAACCTTCGCACCTGTGGCTCGATTGGAAGCCATAAGGATGCTCCTTGCCTACGCTAGTTGCAATAATTTTAAGTTATTTCAAATGGATGTTAAAAGCGCTTTTCTAAATGGTTTCATTTCCGAAGAAGTTTATGTTGAACAACCTCCTGGATTTGAAAATAATGGCTACCCTAATCATGTGTTTAGATTAACTAAAGCTCTCTATGGTTTAAAACAAGCCCCAAGGGCTTGGTATGAGAGACTTAGCTCTTTTCTCATTGAAAATAATTTCATAAAAGGCAAGGTTGATACTACATTGTTTATCAAGAATTTTGAAAATGATTTTCTCATTGTTCAGATTTATGTTGATGATATTATCTTTGGTTCTACAAATGAATCTCTTTGTGAATCCTTTGCGAAAACTATGAGTCATGAATTCGAAATGAGTCTAATGGGAGAGTTAACATTCTTCTTAGGCCTACAAATCAAACAACTAAGCAATGGCATCTTTATTAGTCAAACCAAATATGCTGTGAGTTTGCTAAAGAAGTTCAAAATGAATAATTCAAAAGCCATTGACACTCCTACGAGCACCTCCACTAAGTTAGAAATTGATGAGAATGGAGAAAGCTTCGATCAAAAAACCTATAGGGGTATGATAGGAAGTTTACTTTACCTCACTGCCACCAGACCAGACATCATGTTCAGTGTAGGACTTTGTGCTAGATTTCAATCAGACCCTAAGATATCTCATCTCAAAGCAGTCAAAAGAATACTCAGATATCTTAATGGAACTACCAATCTAGGATTGTGGTACCCAAAATCAGAAAATTTTGAATTAACAGCTTATGCTGATGCGGACTTCGCTGGCTGTAAACTAGACAGAAAAAGCACATCAGGATCATGTCAATTTTTAGGACATGCCCTTGTATCCTGGTCATCTAAGAAACAAAACTCGGTTGCCCTATCAACAACCGAAGCTGAATACATTGCAGCAAGTGCATGCTGTGCACAAGTTGTATGGATGAAAAACACTTTAGAAGATTACAAAGTGAATCTTAAAGATATTCCCATTAAATGTGATAACACGAGTGCAATATGCTTAACTAAAAATCCTATACAACACTCAAGAACAAAACACATTGATATTAGACATCACTTTATACGTGATCATGTCACTAATCATGATGTAACCATAGAGTTTATTGATACCAAACATCAACTGGCTGATATCTTCACAAAACCCCTATGTGAAGAACAATTTGATTACATAAGAAGAGAATTAGGAATGTTGATGTGTCCGAATACTTAAACTAGTTAAAATTATCTTTCGGATGTTATTACTATTACATGCCTTGACAACGCTTGATCAAATAACATGTTGCAAATTATGTGACAAATATTTTTAACCAAATGCATGTAAGAAGTTCATTTTTCGATTTGTATGGGATGTTCTTGTACACTCTTATGAAAACTCTTTGAAAAATGACTTTCCTCCGTCAAGCAACAAACAATAAAGAGTTATATGTGTCATGACTTCCTTTATATGCTTGATAATGCTATCATGCTTTTTGTTGATGACAAAGGGGGAGAAATATATGAATTGATAAACACTATGTCATAGCTGAACTGCCATAATCATGTCTATGTCATAGTTGCAAATACTTGAGTGATGCTATAAACAATGTTATGCCATCCTTGCATCACCAAGAGATATGTGAACATGTGCTATAGTTTGCATCATATCTTGATTTGATATTCTATAGAAAATGCAAACTTGCTAGAAAATCTCAAATGTGTGCATCATGTAAAAAGTCCTTCGTAGCTTTATATTATTACATGATGAATAGCTACAAACACTATCATACAAACTTGATGATGTATGTCATGCCTTGACATCATTCTTGAAGAGATACATCATGATGGGCATCATGATGGGAGCATTGATAAGTTTAACTGATCTAACTTATCAATACGTCACTTGAATTCTTAGGTCTTGAATTCAAGGTTGACTTATCTCAACTATGGCATATAGATAGGGGGAGTTAAGGACAACTCCTTTATCAATTGATTGTCATCATCAAAAAGGGGGAGATTGTTGAATCTCGGATTTTGATGATGAAGTCAATTGTCATTTGTTATCTAATCTATGTGTTGAGATAAGTGTGCAGGATTAACTACGATGAGAGTAAGACAAGCAGCAGGTGTTGCGCCGGAGTCAAGATCATGATCACGTTGGGAGTTCGAGAGTTCGACGGAAGTTCGGACGGTCGTCGGAGGTTCAGCGAGAACAGATCCGAGAAGTCCAGAAGCTTGCCAAGCGAAGCTCGTCGGAACTCGCCAAGTGGATCGTCGCAAAGTCCAGGAGTATGCCGGATGTCCGCAGAAGGATCACCGAGGGTTTATCGGATGATCGACGGAAGTTGGCCGGAAACTCGCCGGAAGAAGCGATTGACGCATCGGAGCAAAGCTGCAGAAGTTGTCTTAGAGTTAATCGTAGTTAGCATGATGATTAAGCATGAAAATGGGAGGTGATCCCATTAGCTTAATCTTGGGGCAATTGGGCCCCTGAAAAGATTCAAATTGGGCCGAATGGAGTGAATCATTCGGACCCTGATTGCACCAGGAGGTGCAACCGCCCCAGCCAGGAGGTGCAACCGCCTGGGCTGTGAGGTTGGGAGGTGCAACCGCCCCAGCCAGGAGGTGCAACCGCCAGGGCTGCGAGGCTGGGAGGTGCAACCGCCCCAGCCAAGAGGTGCAACCGCCCAGAGCTCAGTCTTCGAGCTAGACTGGGCGGTGCAACCTCCTCTGCCAAGAGGTAGCACCGCCAGAGCTCAAGTTTCGAGCTCTGCCAGGCGATGCAACCACCGAGCTCAGTCTTCGAGCTCTGGCAGAGAGGTGCATCAGCCTGAGCTCAGTCTCGAGCTCTGCCAGGTGATGCAATCACCGAGCTCAGTCTTCGAGCTCTGGCAGAGAGGTGCATCAGCCTGAGCTCAGTTTCGAGCTCTGCCAGGTGATGCAACCACCGAGCTCAGTTTCGAGCTCTGCCAGGTGATGCAACCACCAAGCTCAGTCTTCGAGCTCTGCCAGGTGATGCAACCATCGAGCTCAGTCTTCGAGCTCTGGCAGAAAGAAGCAATCGCCTGAGCTCAGTCTTCGAGCTCTGCCAGGCGGTGCCACCTCTCCAGTCAAGAGGTGCAACCGCCTGATCCCAGAATTCTGGGATTTGATCGATTTGATCGTTTTGAGCTCGAATTTTGAATTGGGTTGGGGCCTATAAATACCCCACCCATTCAGCACTGAAAAGATACAGACCTACACCGAAATCTTGATCTTTTCTGTGATTCTAAGAGCTCAAAAGTGTTGTAAAGCCTTTAAGTCTCCTCCTTCTGTTCTTCAAGTTTTCAGTTGTAAAGTGAGGAGAGAAAGGTCTGTAAAGGTTGTCTCCTGAGCCTGTCAAAAGGAGAGAAATTGTAAAATGGCAGTTTGGCCTTCGCCCATTGAAGGAAGGCACCTAGTTGACGTCGGCAACCTCATCGGTGGAGGAAGCCAAAAGTGGAGTAGGTCAAGGCTGACCGAACCACTCTAAATCTCTGGTTTGCGTTTATTTTCGAGCACTTTATCATTACTGCAAACCTCCCTCATTACTACTGCTCTCTGCGCTTTCACGAACAAGTTTTAAGTGCTGTTCTTCCGAATCTGCATTCAGACGTAAATTCGTATTTTTATACATTACAGTTTACGTTTACGTTTGATTCTGCAGAACTGTTTTCCGTGCTTTTACGAACGAGCTTCTTTGCAGTTTACACTTACATTTTAATCCTATTGATAACTGCAATCTGTCCTCTACGATTTTACGAACGAGTTTCAACATTTAGACGTAAAACTGCATTCAGACGTAAATCGGCTTTCCTCGCTCAATCATCAGATCTCAGTTCACGTTTACGTCTTGATTTCAACTGCATACTGCCTTCTGCGAGTATACAAACAAGTTTCAAAGTTTAGACGTAAATCTGCGTCTAGACGTAAAACTGCGTTTAGACGTAAATCTGCGTTTAGACGTAAATCTGAGTTTAAGACGTAAATCTGAGTTTAGACGTAAATCTGCGTTTAGACGTAAAACTGCGTTTAGACGTAAATCTGCGTTTAGACGTAAATCTGCGTTTAGACGTAAATCTGCGTTTAGACGTAAAACTGTGTTTAGACGTAAATCTGAGTTTAGACGTAAACTGCGCTTAGACGCAAAACTGCGCTTAGACGCAATCTGCGCTTAGACGCAAACTGCACTTAGATACAAACTGAGAATTTGCTTTTGCATCATAATAGTTTTTGAACGAACGCAGCTTTTGGTTTTTAATCGCTGTAAGATTTCCGCTGCACTAATTCACCCCCCCCTCTTAGTGCTCTCGATCCTAACACACCCTCTCTCATTATCGCTTTTTCTCACCATTGTCCTCTCTTTCTCCTGAGTTTGCTCTCTCTTCCTCTCTTTCCTTAATTAACCCGTGAGGGCTCATACTTTTATTTGCTTGGCCAATGAGTTCTACGGATTCCTCCAACCTTTTCAAACAAATCATTTTAATTGTTTTTATTTTTTTGTTATAAAAATGTTTTTATAATTTTATATATTTTAACATGACGGAAATTCATTTTTTTTATTTCACTGTTGTCTAACCTTGTTGATTAACCCATTTGATCAATGGCCCAATTGTTTGAGGCTCAACCGGGTCACTGCTCGGTTCAGTTTTGAGAACTACAGAAATTATAGGGGAGCAAAAAATAGGGAAGATGATGAACGAGATGAAGGGGCAAAAGAATAGATAAGGATCTCAGGGTAAAAGTGAACCTTGCTATTCTCATTTGCTGCCTCTGTTAGCATTAAAACTGTTCTCTCCTTCGTCCAAGGCTCAATTGCAAGCAAGCTGGGATAGGTTTTGGGAACTTCACGTTAGCTGATATAAACCACTGTTGGCTCGCTATAACTTTGCATGAAGGACTGCCATGTCCTGCTTACAAGGACATATGAGTACAGCTACTGGATCCAATTTTGAGTGGAATTAGTTGCAAGCTGCTTTCAGCACTAATTGAGTTTGGTACATTCCATGGAACATGAAGCCATCATATCCTTTTTGTTGCCTGTTCACCTGTTATTAAAAAAATTCATTGATGGAGATAACGTAACTGCAGTTACCCAAACAAAATCTGTAAACAAATAGACTCAGATGCTTAATGTAAGATTTCCTTCTGTAAACTTGTATTTCTGAAATAGCCAGGAATCAACTTTTGCTTAAATACATTAACTTGGGCATGCACATTTAGTAGCTTTTTTTATCATTTTGGGAACCACTAAGACACGATTATGGAAATTTTTCTCATCCTCCATTTTTCTAATGCTACTTGTATCCTCTAGTTTTTTTCTTTTACAACTCTTGTATCATTTCTGATACCTGGAAGACTTTAAGTTTCTTCTGGTTTCTAAGCTTATATTTTATCAAGCTAACTGACATTGACTTCCTGATTGCTGCTGCTCCTGTTAGTGCCATCCCATTCCATGTTTAAGGAGGATGAATTTGATTGCATAAAGCATGAACCATTGACTTCAGCTTTTGCTAATCTGTATCAACAGTTAATCCACACCTTGTGTTAATTGACTTTGCATTGTGCTTTTGCTGCTTATATGTTATAGTTAAATATTACAGAAGAAGTTTCAACTTTTTTCTTTGTCATTTTAGCTATTGATTTTGTGTTGCTGTAAAACTTGTGCAGGGTTTGTCAGCAGGAAACAGAAGAACCACTGATCGATCTAGGGTGCAGATGCCGAGGTGAGCTTGCTAAAGCTCACCACTCCTGTATTGATACTTGGTTCCATACAAAAGGTTCAAATAAATGTGAAATATGCCAGTAAGTGTTTTACTTGCGAAGTGATTTTCTCGGTTCTGTATGTTGTAGATAAGGCTGGTTTCTTATTTAGATTCCTTTCTGTCCAGGCAGATAGCTGCAAATGTACCATTTCCAGAATCAGGACCAAGTGTAAGTATATCGAATTAGAAAGGGTATAGTTGGTTAATTCTGAGTAACATGAAGACCACTTTATTGGTTATTGGTATCACCAGTTACTTGTTATGAGCCACAGACCAATTTACTTTTTTTTTTGGTACTTATCAAGACTATTAAACATATGGAGAACTTAATAACTAAAAGTTAGTTTTAATATCATTCTCAATATATTGGCATGTATTAGCAAAAAATTGTTATATGAACCTTAGACTTCCTGAAGATTACTTTTTTCGATGTAGTTAGCACCCTATGTTACAACTTTTAGATATTATTCAGGTTAGAGGTTTGTTATATTCAGGAAGTTGCTGGGTAATCTAGTAAGGTTTATTTTGTGTTTTCCTTTTCCATTTGCTGTATAGGTAAATAACTGGGTCTGGAGGATCAACACAGCTTACATCATGGGACAAGAACGTGAAAGGGTATTTATAATTCTAAGAATTTAGCATTGCATGATCTGCATCATTGAGTACTCAATGTTCATGGAATAAATTTCCTATTTTCCAGCACCAACACCGTGATTGTTGTTGCCATTTTGCCATCTTCATTGTAGATTTCATTCCATTGCTTATATGTACTTGTTTGGTTCTTTGTGCTGTCAGGGATGCTTTAGCCCATTTTGGGTTGCATTTGCCATTTTAGTTGGCGGACTCTTGTTGGATGTGCTAGTCTCGGTTTCTCTTGGTGTTTCTGCACTGCCTGTGAACATCATAATTGGTAACATTTGTATCCTACCAGAAGCACATATCTATTTAGTTCATCAATTTTATTTGGCTGTTTATCTCCAAACTGTGTGTTTGATCATCTTAAACAGAACATTAAGTTGATTGGATGAATACATGTTGTTCTTTAGGCAACAATTTAGAGAAAGAGATTGAAAAAATTGTGATGGTGAATTGCCTGAAAAAAAAGAGATATGAAAACTTTTTTACTGCTATATAACTGGCTTTCTGATAAACTCCTACAGAGATCTATTGTTTACACGATGCAGACAACTGCCCAAAATTCTGGAACTTTAGACTTTAGGAGTCATATTGATTTGATTCATGAGATAAAAGGTGAGCGAGGAAGTCTACTTATTTGCTGATCCGAAGTTTCTTGCATAAATTACCTCAGATATGCACTGGGAATTTTTCTGAAGTGTTTATTTTAAGTTAGCCAGTTGCACATGTCTTCTCTATCATCCAGCTCTTTGCTATTAAAATCAAGCCCCTTTTTCCTTTCCCTTCCAGTTCGATGGTATCATTTTGAGTGGCTTCTCATGATCCTCGTACATGTATATAAGCTTTGGATTCATAACAGCTACAATAAATTTATTTGAACACCATCCTCATAGATCATCCATTAAGAATTAAATTGGTTGAAACATGGAAGAAAAATGGTGCACAAGTGGGCAAGCGATCAGATTATTCTATTGTAAGTTGTAACCAACTGGAATGTCTATTCTCACAAGGAGTTTGCTCAAATCACTTATTGTGAAGCTATTTTAAGAGTAAGACTGAGAGTCTAGATTAAAATGATTGAGAACCCAAGGGTGTGGTTGAAGCATTGACTACTGTAATGAGAAGTGTTTTATTTAGATTGTACATGACCATGCTAAGATGGACACTTAGATTTGTGTGATTGTCATATAATACATTTAATTCAATGTTCCTTTCATGCACATGATTTCCCCGAGGAAAATTAATTGTTGAGTGTTTACCAGTACAAGAATGAACAGGCAGAACCCTTCTTGACATTGCTGTTTTGTATTATTTGGAATCTAACTTCTTGTCTTCTTATATTCTGAGAAAAAAAGTTAAAGAAATTATGTACATATGTGTCATGTGATGTAGATAGCAAACGCTGCAGGTGTTCTTATCGTACTCGGATTAGGCACTTCCTTTCGGCTCGCACTAGAATGCTGTCAAGAGTGGGGTGCGAGGAGAAACCTCCAACTGACACAAGTGACCCTAAATCCTGGATACCATCCAACAGTGTAAGACCGTAAATAATGTATGACTACAGTACACTTGTTTCCAATTTTTTTTTACCTGTAACATGCAGAAAATTTGTCGCCATATATTATAGGCTGAATACCAGGCATAATTTGTGTACAGTCAAACATTTTTCTTTGAGTAAATACATCCGATCTGTAAGAAAACACCTTAATAATCAGCTTGTATTTTATATGCTATAACTTGAATGAATGAATTTGTCTGTTTGATTCTGATGCATGTAGAACTTTTCTATGCTTAAATCCGCTGTTGGTTAACATTGGTGTTCATGTCAAGGTTTGGCTTCTTGTTTCATGATCCTTATGATACAAGTCATTTAGGCTTGAATCATATGGTTTGGAGCTATAGTCATGTAGTTAAATTATGAAATTTCTTTCAGCGTCAAATTTTGTTTTTTTGATTCCGAATTTGAGCTACTATTTCTCAATTAATATTATGAGGTCACCATATAAAGCCTTTCTCATTTTTCATGGATGTCATCTGAACTAAAGGATTCATTTTGCTAGAATATGTGGAAATACAACCTTTTCTGTCAGCATCCAAGAATTGTTTGTGGTGAGCTTCTATTATCTGTTCAGCTGGATGTTGCCCTCTATCTTGGGTGGGTTTCATATCTCTATATTTCATGACTGGTTAATGTGTGGTCGTTCATTCACGTCACATGGATAGCAGATGGTCGGTCATGATTGGTACTGATATAGCAAGGAAATTGAAACAAAGGAAAAAAATTTGCATCAGGAAAAAACAAATTATACTAGAAAAAAAAAATCTCCAAAAGAGTTAATTTATTTTGCAAAAGAAAACAATCAATTTCCCATAATCAAGTCACTGTGTCTGCATTAACTTAGATCAGTATTTTATATAAACACATTGGATTTGTTTATAGGTGTCAAATGAGGTGATCATAAACTACAACATTACACTAAGGTTGAGACCAGGTTTCTGTGATACACACCGTTATCATGTACTAAACAGTTAATTTCTTTGATATCTCTAGTCTTTTATTCATCTTTTTACATACGTTTGTCACCTTTTACGAGAGTATGTTCATCTCATCATCTTCATTATAATTTTGAATTAAAATGGGGTTACTAAATTGCTTTCCATAGCTCGATCTGTCACGCCCTCGCGCAAAAGTTCTACAAAACTGCTCCTTAGGACATGACCTGTTCACATGCAGTGAAACTTGACATCCAATACCTATTTAAGTATTGCTTTTGACATCCGTTTTCATGTGATGCCTCCGAGTCGTAGAAATCCACAAGTTTCATAAGGGCTGCAGAATCCGACAAGACGACCAACCTTAAGCCTAATTATCTCACAAAGGTTAACAGGGAATCTATTTTGCTTAATGCATTAAACTCCTCTATTTTGATCATTATATTCATTTCTCATCAGGTTCTGGCCTTTAAAATATCCATTTCACCTTTTCTTTCTCATTTCACATAAAAGTGGGTCACATGTCTCTCGAACACGAGCCAGCATCAACTCCACCGATGCTAGGACTAGATTTCTTTTTTCCCTTTACTAGATTGATTGTTCTTTATCTTTAGTGGAGCCCATGACAACAGACGCTGCCAACAGAAGAGGGCAGTATATTTTAATCTGGATTCCACCAGAAGGAGAAGAAAACTGCAAATTATGTGCACCCCCCTTCATAGGAAAGCTATAGAAGATTCTTAAACTGTTCATCTCACTTCTTTTGTTGTTCTCAAATCTCCATCTAATTGGATCAAATAAAAAATTTAATATTTCTTCTTTTTTTTCATTCACAAAAGGATGAACGTTTGATTTTAAAAGAAAAAAAAAAAGCATCTTGAAAGGAAGTCATAACCTGATGGACTGACAGACCACCAAGTCAACGACGGTATGGGCGGCTCAGTGATGGATGGAGGGGCTCTCTTTGGCGTGGAGTCCCTCAACTTTGGGCACCTCTTCTTGCCTCCACTCATATGCTCTCTGACGATATCTTTTCTACCCTCACGGGGTGGGTTGTCGGGAGCGCTCTTTTAATGTGCTACATGTGGTTCACAATGATGCCTTCCACATGAAATCCCTCAGGTTTGGTTTCAGAGACAATGATGCATCCCGGCCATAACCGATGAACCATTGAGACGATGGAGCGTAAGGATGACGACTGAGAGCTGCAATTTCCCTTCTCAAACCTAAAATCCGGAGACCTATTGATCGACGAAAATGTCATATGTCATTTACGAATGTGTTAGATTGCAATGGAGCGTAAGCATGGCGACTGAGAGCTGCAATTTCCCTCCTTCAACCTAAAATTCGGAGACCTATTGGCCAACGAGAATGTCTTTTCCATAGTAAGTACCGGACCGAACTCAATTTGGGATTTCTTGCCGTCCGATTTGGAAACTTCCAAGCATAAGATGCGTTTCGAGAAACCACCGGCCGTCGTCTTCCCGCTGCGGGCCGCCACCCGTTTACAGAACCGCCCCCGGCCCTGCGTCCCGACACGTGTCCTTCAAGTCGGCAGAACCGGAATCGTGTCACCACTCGGAACGTACTCAATCATGGATCTCGAGGACCCACACGCGCCCCCACCGACATGTGAACCCCTGAGCCGAACAACCGCTCCGCCACCTGGGCCGTCCGTTACGAACCCTTCGTGTCGGCTCGCGGCACCCTTCCATTTATGGAGGAGAAATGTTTTCGCTAGACCACTCGGGTCAGGATTCAAGCCACGAAAGACGGGGACGGCGCACCGCCTTTGCGGGATTTCGCTTCTGGAGCCGCCAGTTTTTTCGGGACATGATTCGACTATCTTAAGAGAACACCGATGTGGGCGGATTACCCGCTTGTGATTGGCCGAGAGTTCCGGGACCCAATTTATAGGTCCATCATTCTTGCCACTAATGGTGTGGGTTTGTGATAAGAGTCATTTTTCCTGCCACTCGCCAGATCGGATTTGCCCTCGGCGTACGCACATCGAATCAACGGTTCGACGGAATTCAATGGTTCAAAGTTTTACGCAGTCAAAAATAAAAATCACCATAATATGACGTGGGCCAGCCGTTGGATCAACATCGGTACACCATCGGGGCTTCTTAATTCTTATCCCTTTTTAAAGGCCACGCTATATAATAAACTCCTCCCTCCTCCGTCCCCCACTCATCTCGATATTACGCCAAAAGCGGAACACCTTTCCGTCACATTCTCCACCCCAATTTCCCTTCTTTTATTCCGTTTTCTGTTCACCTTTCGTCTTCTTCGACGCTCTTCGCCTCTCGTTCCCGTTCCAAAATGGTACGCAGAATTGGATCTCTCGTCCATCTCTTTCTTCCCAGATACTTCTTTCTGCAAGGATCTCGGCGTCGAACCAATTAGCTGATTGCATGTGTCGTTTGTTTGGAAACTGAGAGCAGAGGAAGGAGCGAAATGATGAACCGGGCGTCGACAGTCTCAAACAGCGGCGGCAGAGGATCAGGAAGATCAGCGACAACAAGAAGAGGATGCGGATGGGGTGCGGCTCGATGGTGGGCTCCGAGCGTTGCGTCTCCTGCACCACCTTCAACATTCTCGCGCCCATCTACAAACGGCTCAGCGAGGAGGTGAGCAGCCGATTCCCATTCTTTGTTTCCTCATTGCCGTTTGCCTTCGCCCTCAATCTGTTTGACTTTTGGTCCTCTATGTTTGACAGGATCAGAGCTGCAGGGAGAGCCAGTACAGAGCGTATTGGTTGAGCCGGAACGAGAGGATCATCGAGCGGCTCTTGGGCGATCGTTCCTCCATAATCTGCCTCCAGGTGCGATCGATGTTCCTTGTAAGAATGATAATCTGGATTTCGGATGAGAGATGCTGCGAATCTGATCAGTTTGGCGTGAATTGGTTTAGGAGGTCTGGTTGGGGAATGATGAGCTCGTTGATATGTATGAGAAGAGGTTAGGCGAAGCTGGTTATGTCAGTTTCAAGCTCGCAAGGACGAACAATCGTGGCGATGGTATGCATGTCTGATCCTCCTTTTTCTTAGATCTCTTTCGGCTTTGAATGGAATGTTTTTGATGTATTGTGACTGAGGGCACCTTTTCTGCTATTTAGATTATTAACATTGCTTTTTAAGAGAAAAAAAAAAAGAGGCTTTCATTTACGTTAATTTATTTCTTTTGACGATGTAGTTTTGCTTTATTATTTCCAGAGATCTGATTGTTTAGCGTTTTGATTCCAAACATGAGAGATGGAATTCCATGACCTAATTTTGTAGATCCCTATACAGGAATGAGAATTTAGATTCTCCAGAATTTTTTCTATTATGGAGCGAGAATCCCTTTCTGGAAATTGGACTGAAACAAGTAGTAGTGAAAAAAAAAAAAAGACATTTGTTTGATTCCTCATTTTTGTGTTATCTGTTGCAATTGCCAAGTGGGATGATGGTGCACTTGCCAAAGATCTTTATTTGTTATTTCTGTCAATTTGCTTTATAGACGTGTTATGTTCTTCCAGTTGACATTTGAGAGAATTCTCCAATAGACAAATTAAATGAACAGAATGTCGTTTGTCATGTTAATCAGTGCAGTTTTCTAGAGGAAATTAGGGTTATTGTGCTATTTAATTACTGCATGGAACCGTCATTCCAATCAATGCACTTTGGCTTTCCTCAAGAAAAGAAATTGAGAAGTTCTTGGACGGTAATGACCAACAAACTTTTAGCCTTGCTGGCCAGCAGAGCCTATCCTCTTCCCTAGTAATCTTTTGTGTTCTTTGCTTAAATATCTTTTGTTTTAGGTGTATGAAAATTTGACATACCTATCAAGGCTATGGATATTTTACATTTTGGACCACAATGAGACTAATTAGCTTATGATAAATTTTGTTTCAAGTGATATCATCACTGTAAAATCTTCCTTCAATCTCTCCCTTGCACAAATTAGTCTTGATTGCCTCTTCTTTTTATTAATCCAACAAAATAACGTTGAATAATTAACCTCCCAAGTCCTATTTTCCAAGTGTACTAGATGTTAAAAATAGGTACTTTGAGTTTTAGACACATTTTGAAGATGTGCAATCTTTGGAGAGAAATAGCAGAATGTAGCATTATTATGTAATATATATGTATATATATTTAGTATTATTATGAAATATTAATAGCAGAATGTAGCATTATTATGTAATATATATGTATATATATTTAGTATTATTATGAAATATTAATAGAAGAATGTAGCAGCCTTTTAGTAGTTACTTTTGTTAGCTGCACTCTTTTTCTGCTTACAAGAGATCTATCGACTTGTGTGCAGGACTCCTCACTGCTGTCCACAGAGACTATTTTAAGATAATAAACCATCGGGAATTGCTCTTTAATGACTTTGGAGATCGTGTTGCTCAGCTGTTACATGTTGAGTCAGTTGATCCTTCTTGGCAAGAGCAAAAAAGCAGCATTCAGCAGCAAGTCCTCATTGTGAATACCCATTTATTATTTCCTCATGATTCTAGCTTGTGTATAGTTCGTTTGCAACAGGTAATCCTTTCTGTTCTTTGCGTTGGATTTTCTTCCACTTTTACCTACATGTGACTTGACTTTGATATTGGCTTGTTACCGGCAGGTGTATAAGATCCTTCAGTATATAGAGACATATCAGAAAGAGCACAATCTTGATCCTATGCCTATCATACTCTGTGGGTGAGTACTATACACACGCATTCATCTTTAATTAGTGAATAGTATGAAATTTTCTAATCTTATACTCTACTTTCCAGCGATTGGAATGGAAGCAAACGAGGGCATGTTTATAAGTTCCTAAGGTCCCAAGGGTTTGTATCATCATACGATACTGCTCATCAGTACAGTGATTTTGACGCTCACAAGGTTTGTCATATTTATATATGCTAAATTTGATGCCATAATTGTCAATTTTTTAATGTTAGTTGACATCTCTCTTTTCTTTCTTTCTTTTTTTTTCTGCTTGCAGTGGGTTAGCCATCGCAATCACCGTGGGAACATCTGTGGAGTTGATTTTATATGGCTTTTAAATCCAAATAAGTGCAGGAAACCCTTGAGAACTAGCTGGAATGAAGCTGTATTTGGCATTATTAAGGTGAATACTTTATTTGGATTAACTGTACCGACGATGCCTTTATGCTATATTCTGTTGTTGTCCAGTGATATTGCATCTGTAACCCATATCATGCTCTTCTTAGAGATCAAAGAGTTTCAGCTAAAAGGAACTCATTTTTCCGACTTAGGCAATGGCAGTAGAAAGATCTTTCCGTGATCCAGTGGCACTTGAATGCTTCCTCTGCTTTCTCTACAATCATAGTTATGTTAGACCCTTTTCCTCGAGGAAAAGATATATACATCTGAAGGAGCAATGAGCATGTCGTTTATTCTAAATTTCCATAGTAAAGAATCATGACATGTTATTTGCAATTTTTTCACATATTTCTGAAAACATTCTGATGTTTGTCAAATTTATGGCCCCCCCATCTTTTACATCTTATCTTGAAAAGAATTCATAGGCTGACTTGAATTGTTTCATGTTCAGTATCTTCTTCGAACAGCTTCTCTTACAGAGAATAATGCGTTTGCATTCCTTAAAGTGGACAGTCCTGGTGACTACATTACCTACTCTGGTTTCTGTCAGGCACTTTGTCAGGTAATTAAAACTTCTTACTAAGTTATCATTTATTAAATCATTAATCTAACATGTTTAATGCATCAAATCAATTCAGCTGGGTGTAGCTGGCCATCCTCATTGTCTTGGTCCTAAAGATACAAATGATCTATGGGTTCAAGTCGACATTGATGGAAATGGTGTCGTGGACTATGAAGAGTTTCAGGTATATGCTCTAGAGACGTTATTACTAAGGTTCCTGAAACCCCACTGCATTAACTGGTTGAATGACATTATATATTGACCGGTGTTCTAACTCGCAAATCTTTAAACCAAGCATGCTGAGTCAAGGAAATAGAACTATTGGTCGTTTGCTGCCTGCCTGCCTGCCTGCCTGCCTTTTGAGATGTTAAGCCCTGCATGCATATCATATCCTCATGGAAACAACTTGCTCTTGCAGCAGCGAATTTGGAATCATAAATGTTCAGAGCCACCCGAGGAGAAAATAGCACCGGGAATCGACGGAACACAAATGATGGGAGGGAGACAGCAGACCTTGGGTTTTAACGTGAAGGACGCTGTCCTCTTCCCACCAGAAGTCGAGCGAGGGATGTGGCCAGAAAATTATTCTCTCTCCGACCATGCACCACTGACCGTTGTGTTTTCACCTGTAAGTGTTCCATGTGGTCAACCAATTTGCTAATCCCCGATCTGGGGATTCAGATTCAGGTGTTACCACGGCCTCTTCTCTGTGTAAAGCTCGCAGAGCTATGAGTAGGGTATTTGACGATATACACTTGTAACTACGAGAGAGAGAGAGAGAGAGAGAGAGAGAGAAAGAGAGAGAGAGGATGAAAGTGAAGCAGTACAAAATAGAACACAATGACAAATGTCAACGGTTTTGCCAATCTTCTGAGAGACGTCTTTCTGTCCCATTTTCAATGCGACAACATGGCCTCTCTAATGTGAATATTGTATAATTCTTTGCGTCTTTCCAAGCGTTCACTGATTGATGCTTATAATATATGGTTATTAGATCTTAGTGGCCTTTCAGGCTTGACTTGTTGTCGCTGACCTTTTCTGTCATCAAGCGACAAGAGTAGATGTTCTCGAGCCAAATGCTGAGCTCCATTTCTTACTCTTAAAACATTGTCCCTTCCGACATCAGACAGTCATTAATGCTCACATCTGCATTTGTCATGTTACAACTTTTGTTTTCTTCTATTACCAATTTATCGTTTACATCGTCGGCAAGAAGAGACAAATTTCTCAAGCATACTAACTTGCTATCATGCAAGCTATAATTTTCTAATATGCAAGTCGATGGAAAGCTTTAACCATCGGTTAATATGGAAAATCTATGAAGATCCAAGTCGTTGTTTTGCCTTTTAGGATGACTCTCCTTCAAACAATTGCCTCAAGCTTTAGTAACTGGTAGATAGTTATTCTACTTATTTGCATTTTAGATCCTATTATTATTATCAATAAGTGTGAAGTGGAAGAAGACTTGAATGAATTGAATTTATAAAAACTTATTACTAGTAGTTGAGTTCAAACATTTTGATAATTGATTCATGTTAATTATCTCGTTACATCAATCGTATATCATTTAATATTAAAATTAATATGAATGAGCGAGAAAAAAACATGATAATATTTTTCTCTTTTTAGTGATTAGTGTACTATTATTGTTAAAAATATTTTCCTTCTAACAAAATAGAGTGGTTGTAGGGCCTTTCCAAACCCGTGCTATAGCTTACTGTTCTTCTCCAACTAAATGATAGAACTGAGGACTCCTTAGTGTTGTTGGGCTGATAGCCCATACGTTCAGCCCATAGTGGGTTTTAACAGTCCATAGTCCATCCCCTTTCATCTAACCCGATCTAATAAGGGGAGTGTGATGGCTACGAAAATTGCATTAACAATGCATCAAATTGCAATAGCAACTTGATTAAAAAAGAATGAGAAAAGAATAAAAAAATAAGAGAAAGAAAGGAAAAAAGACAAAGACGACGCAAAGAGAATTTAGATATTATGCACAGTAATATGATCCTTGTATCTCAGTTATTCTCTTGAGCTTGTTGCCTAGTTTTGAACAAAATATTGAGATTTATACTTTTATTATTTGTATAGTGGATTATCTTTAGTTTGTTGTATGATTTTTATTTGATTATAATTTTTATTTTATTGGAAGAGTTTTTCACGTAAATCTTGATTTCATATTTGATTATAATTTTTATTTAATTTCATTATATATTATGATTTACAACTTATATAGATGTATTTCCCCCTTGACTTAAGTATTGGAGGAAACATATTGAAATTCGACTTGGTGAATAAAGATGAGATATGTTCGGTAGCAGTATAAATGATCAACCTATAGTTCAAGACTAATTTATGATTTTAATATGAATGCGTGTACAGTTTTGATAGACTATTAATGGGTGCAACGACTTTAGATTAGGAGTTTAAGGTTTTAGATCTAAAAAATCAACAGAATACTCTTTTAAAAAGAAATCTTTTGTATATGCTGCAGTATTTTTCTCCAATACAACGAAATCTTTCCTTCAAATCTCTTCTTTCTTCCCAACATAAAACCGATCGGTACTTGTCGAGATTGGCATGCTACTGAACACCAACCTATTCGTGGCTTCGAAGGGCATTATTTGTGTGCTGTGCCCTTCAAATCTGAGTTAGAACATCGTGTGACCAATAATATTCTACTTAGCAAGAGAAGTTCACAAGATTGTTTCATGACAACATTATAAGCAAGCAAGCATCACTGCTTCAATTTTAACCAAGGTGGAGGAGATGGACGCAATAGTGAAGTCATGCCATCTCTGCTTTAATTCGGTGTCATAGCAGCAACTTGGTGGAAAGAGTCCTGCGAAATGGCTGCTACTCGAGAAACCAGTTCCAGGTTTCACTTGTGCTCTTGTACAGCTCCCTCGCCAGCTCTTGCATGCGGACCTGCAAAGAAAGAAATGGTCGACGGAGTCTTCACTGCTCTTGGCGTTAGCAGCGTGCCAAAATCTGTAGCAGGAGCTAAATCTGTCAGTTCTCTGCAGAAGCAAGGACAGTCGCTGATGAAACTACATCTGCGTTACATTTAGCTACCCAACAACAACCTTAAACCCATGATGTCCTGTCCCACTTATACGTTTGTCCGAGGAAGACTTTTCCCAACTATTTATCTCTCATTTGCTTGTATGGAGAGCACTTGAAGCTTCGACTGTCATGTTGTCGTGTTGGCTACCTTTGCCGACTGAAATATAAGCAGCAGAACACGAGATTGTCATGTTGAGGAGTCCAACACTTCATTCCAAGATTAATTCATAAGATTTCTTGGGTGTTAAGCCATGGCAATCGCATCCTTGGCGTCCAACCTTGCGACCGGAATATGCAGTTCGGTCCCTTGTCCGCCATGCAAGCTTAAATCTCGTTACAAGGTAAGAATAATTCCATTCCATAGCAAGCTCAATCTCCGTTATAAATCTATCGAGCTTTGTCCGACACCGGGTGTCACCACCGACCGACCGACCGACGGTGACTAAGATTTCACCTCTATTCGACCATGGTTCCCAAGTCGAGCAGCCGAGAGCACGCCGATGCCATGGGCCTCGGCCAGGAGGGCGGCGATGGCACGAGGATCGTCGTGCTCGCGGGTGAGAACAGAGGCGCGGTGACAAGGGTGAACTCGCAGGAGATGGTGGACACGGGCGGAGTGCTGCGGGCTGACGAGAACGCACTGGCCGCATGCGCCAACAGCAACTACCAGGCCGTCAACAACTCGATCGTTCTCGGCGGAAGCTGCACGGCGGAGGACCCCGGCGTCCACATAGCCATCTCCGACCGCGAGGATGACGATGACGATGACGATGACGATGACGAGAGCGGAGAGGGAAGCATAGACAACTCATAGCGTTCCGGCCCAGAGAAACCCAAAACAAGCAGCATGTACATGACATGTATTAGGCAACCGTATCCTGGAAAGCGTTTCGTGACACAGCTATCGCTTGTTTGTGTCGTTGGCTTCTGTAGCTCCTTGAAGGAGTTGTGCTTTCTTCCGTTCGCCGCCAGTTCATGTTGGAGTGGTAAAGGATGCGGATAGCTACAAGCTTTAAATTTATCATGGTATGAATGATTCTGAAAATGATATATAATTTATTAGTAAAACATACCAAAGGACTGACTACACAATTTCACAGTCATGAAATCTTTGAACCATATCCCATGCTCTCCTCCTAACAAGTTGACTGACAGAGGAACAACATGAATAGCAGAGTTGCTAAACTAAAACAACAGGTATACGTACAAAAGCCAGTCTATGAGCGTTATCCACAAGCTTTAGGAGATCACGACTTTTGGATGGTCGCTCTCGCCGTCCTCGGCCGTGTTTCCATCTTTCACGAATAGCATCACCAAGACAGCTAGTAATGGGTAGCTCACCGTGGTGAGAGACCAGTTCACAATCAACTGCGATAGCAGGGGGACCTTGCGCGTGTCGACCTGCCAAGCAACTGCGGCACCCGCGCTCTGCACTCCCTTGTAGAATCCGCTGTACCTGCAATTGTGTACAGGACAAAATGGAGATGATGGCGATGCTCACGAAGCAGACACGTTGTTTTGAAGCGGAATTGAAGCGAGACGAACATGATTGATGGAGGAGTAACCTGCTAAGAGTCTGGGAGTCGTCGGCCAGCGCGCCGATCATCCAATAGCACAGGCTTTGGAACATGGCATCCAGCAAGCCGTAGCTGAAGTAGAGCACGAACGGTCCCGCGTAGTCGGCACCGGAGGTCTTGAAGTCGAGCTCGTCCTGCCATACGCCGTCGGTGTACCGCAGCTGGTTCGCGAGCCCGCCGGCCCAGATGGCGGTCCCGAGCACCGCCACCACCGTGATCCCCACGTACCCCCTCGTCCGCCGGCTCCTGAAGCTGAAGTCCAGCACGTAGCCGATGGCCAGCGAGCCGACCATCTGCGCGCCCCAGTAGAAGACGTTGTTGAGCCCCTTGGTCCTCAGGGTGAAGAGGAGGCCGTTCACGTTGTTGAACTGGTAGCTGTAGAAGAAGTTGCTGGCCCACGCCGCCGGCACGATGAGCAGCATCCGCCGGTCGGCGAATAGCTTCAGGATCTCGACGGCCTCGGTGCTGACGTCGGAGTAGGCGACGACGGTGGCGCGGGTGCCGTTGTCTCGGACGACGCGGGAGGGGGGCAGGATGCCGAGGGAGAGAAGGGCGCCGGCAGCCATGAAGCACATGAAGGCGATGTAGGTGCCGTCGTTGACGGAGCGAGCGTCGGTTCGGTGGTAGTTGAGAAAGAAGGGGATGAGGCCGCCGATAACGCCGCCCATGTTGAAGATGGCCCAGAATAGGGAGATGTAGGTGCCCTTGCGCTCCGGCGGCGGGTAGGAGGTCATGATGGCGCCCTGGCCAGCCCATAGGAGGCCAGCGCCGATGCCAAGGATCGCACCCGCGAGGATCGCGAAGAGTTGGTGTTGGTAATGGTTGTAGTAGAGGAAGGAGCCGGCGTAGAGGGCGTAGGTCGAGCAGCCGGCGAACAGGGTGAGGCGGGGCCCGAGGAGGTTGTAGAAGCCGCCGCCGAGGATGCCGAATACAGCGAAGGTGGTGTAGAGTGCGGTGTTCGCGTTGTTGGCGGCGGTGTGGTCGACCTGGCCGCCGCCGCCCATGCCGGATAGCGCGTTGAACATGCCGGGGCAGCAGAAGCACACCAGCCCGATCAGGCTCACTTGGGCCAGCGGAGAGTTGTAGCGGAAGGGCGAGGGGCGGACGGGAAAGGTGTTCGGACTCGCCACCGGTTCCCCCACCGATCCCATGATTCCCCCTCCTCTGGATACGGACGGAGTCGGCGGCGTTGGGAGAGGAGAAGAGCGACGGGATTTGGGAATGGGTTGGAAGAAACAGCGAAGGGGGTTGGCTTCTTGATATATGCGCGGAGGGGGGAGGAATTATCGGGGAAGTTTTTATTGGATATCTCCAACGGGTTTCATTAGTTTGGAATCTTTTCCATCACACACAAAATTTCCGGATTAGAAAATTGGTCCAGATGGAGGAATCTGAATGACCATCGTTCGTGTTTGGTGAGCTAAGATTAGGAGAAATGAGTATGTTTGTTGTTGGGTTGAAGAGAGAGAATTCCTGTGTCCCGTTGCATGTTGCTATCACTTGGTCACACTCTTTAGTTGCCGGCTTTCGCCTTTGTCTTCTGCGGTAGCAAAGGAATGGCAACTCCAAATCACATGCAACTCGTGGGTCCCGTTTTTCCATTGCATGTCTTCGTCTCCACGTCTCCATCATCGGGGGAAGTTTATACGAACAAAGCAGCAGCATCGGCCGGCGAGTTTTCCTGTTCTACCAACGTAATTAAGGCTCACATCAGGCGACGCCCTCACTTTGACTCGAAGAATAGACTGCGAAAGCGAAGCATGGCAGGCGGTCCCACAGAAAGAAAGAAGACGGGACGGAGGAGTGGCCAATTGGTAAGGAGTTTGGTTGGAATTGGAGGAGAATGATCCAAGTGTCAATTTGTCACTACAGCTTGGACTGGGCAATAGCTGCCCTTTGAAGGAAGGATCCAAGGAATCCGAGTTGCCGAATGAAACAAATGCGTTGAGTTGAGTTGCTTATATTTATCTTCGTGTTTCCTCTTAATTAAAAGGAGGAGTTGTTGAGCGAGCAGTTAATCAAATCAATTCAGAGATTGCTCTTTGATGAATATTTTATTTTGGTCTAATTAAACAATGATATGTGGATTCCATGAATTAAACAATGATGTAGAGGCAGTCTACTATCATTAAGGGTTTGATTCGATCTGGCACTAGAGGCCCAAATTAACGTCAATCCCCAATGGTCCGAATCTAATCGATCAATCGGCGCTCACGGAAGAGATGAGATATGGGAGATGATTGAGGAATTAATATACTAATCAGATTGATCGGATTTAATGTGTTTGATTGTGGAATGATATGGAATCAAGATATAGTAGTATTTAAAACTCAATAACTGAGCACAATGTAACTTGAAGGCGTTAGATAGCTTGAGTGAAAATGGATTGATAGAATTTTGTTTTGGATAATTGATTTTTAAGGAAGTATATTTATTCGATGATAAAATAATAAAGTTATTTGATAAGGTCATTTAGTCTCATATTGATTGAAGAGTATGAAATGACTCATAAGTTCGTTAAATCTTTTTTACTACTTGAATATTAGAACTAGACAGACTTTTTCGATTGCCTCTGATTTAGATTGTCCTTCTAAAATTGATGAACGATCTTTACATTTTGAGCGTGGTTGATTTGTTTGGATTTGTATCCGATTGATTTTTATCTATTCCCTTAAAATAACAAGTTTGGATCGGTCCTCCCTCTTTTGGTTTCTTCAAGTAGTTTCCTATAAAAAAAAACTTCTGACCATGTGCTTTCTTTGTAAATATATAGGTCATAAGTTTTATGAATGCTTTTTCAAGTAGGTGAAGGTGGCTTCAACAACACATCAGGCAACATTGTCCAAGATGAGTGCTACCTATGTTGTTTCAAAGTATTTAATTTCGAATCATACCATTCGTACCAAATGATACATACCGATCCGCTAACATATTGATATGCGAATCGTCTGCTATCGTCGATTGAGGTTGTCTCCACCTCATTACCATCTGAAATCGATCAGTGATGGTTGATTTTGATTATTGCCGCCCACTACCGAATGGTTTTAGCCAAGAGAGAATGAAGAAAAGGGAGAAGAAAAGGAAGAACTTAAAGATCTGGCATCTCTCTCCCTCGATGACCCTGATCCGTCGTCGCCCTCTCTCGCCGGATGCTATAGATGAGATGTCACCTCCTCCTCATTTGAGGTGACGAGGCCTCGATGTCGTCGACAACTTCTCCTAATCTACATAGGGAGACGAAATCTCGACATGAGGAGAAGAAACCTCGACGACGTCGCCAAAGCTTCACGGGGAGACCTCAACGTTGTCGACGACTTCTCCTAATCCGCGCAGGGAGAAGAAACGACATGACATCGCCTCGACAATGTCACCCTTTTTTTAACTTTTATTATTATTATAATATATATATATATACAAATATATATATAATATACAAATATATATTGGGTCAAAGGTCAAAATACTTCCCTTGATACGGGTAAGGACTTGATTGATTTAGTTTTCTCCTTTAATGTTTTAGCTCAACAGTTGTTGTGGATGTCTTTATATCTCCACATGTGGCTACCTCAAATAAATGACCTGAAAGTCTAAGATCAAGTTTTGGCTCACCTTCTTCCTCTTTCGGATGGGCGTAAAGCTTTACCTTCCAAAAGTTCCAAGGTGGTTGCTGCCCATGGCAAGAGGGTTAATGAGACTACAAAACACAAGAAAGGGAGGGTTAAATACCTTCAAAACATACTATAGGAGGATCTCTCTTCTTCTCTCTATGAATCAGATATGATTCTATGCTTCTTTGTCCATAACATCTTTTCAAATTTTATCAATGGTTATTGTTACGGTAAGTAACTGTTCAGCCGTGACCTCGAGGTCGTCGCGGCTTGGTTCGGGCCCGGAAGGTGGTGGTCAATCGGGCAGGTAGACTCTTCGAGGTCTCCCGACGGCCGAGTTCGATGGTTCGGGTCGGGAGGTCGGTTCGGCCGCAGCTTCGGGAAGGGGCGACACCGTCTCGCACCTGCACACAGGTCGGGTCGGGGGCTCGACCCGACCCCTCCGACGATCAAGTTAGAGAAGGATGTGGAGGGGATTGTGGATGAGGCAGAAGAAGAGCCTCTGAGTGTTGTGTCTGAGTGAGTTCTTCTCCTTTTGCTTAGGGCTCGGGGGTATTTATAGATGAGTTTGATGTTACCTGATGTGGCTGCTTGCAGGGGCAGGACAGTGCCCCACGTGGCATCTGACATGGCCACTGGGGCTGCGTGGAGGACCGAGCTGCCGCAGGGTATGGGCGAGCCTCGGTTGACGTGCTCCCATCAGTTCGGCATTGAAGCTTCCCACCTTGGGTAGTGCGTCCACCGTGCGTAGTCGGAGGTCGCCGTCAACAGCGGGAGTCGTCGGGGCGGGTCTAGTCAGCGTTATTGCTCTTCCAAGGGGCTGTCGTCACGGCGCATCGCCCGACCAGTATTTTCCCTATCATATTCCCCCCCCGAAAAGGAGCCATGCGTCGATCGGGACAGGGGAAGGGAGCTCGAGGCATGGCTGCGTCTCTTGGTGTCGAGGCGGTCTCAGGCGGTGGGCGGTCCCGCTTGTTTTACCTCGATGGGGTTTTTGGGTGTGCCGACTGTACTGGTGGGTCTCGGTCACTTACGCGAGCGAGGAGGAAGGCCCTGCCGGGCTAGCTGCGTAGGAGCGCCTCGGGCATTACGCGACCGAGGGGGAAGGCCCTGCCGGGCTAGCTGTTCAGGAGCGCCTCGGGCATTACGCGACCGAGGGGGGGAGGCCCTGCCGGGCTAGCTGTGCTGGAGTGCCTCGGGCATTACGCGACCGAGGGGGAAGGCCCTGCCGGGCTAGCTGCTCAGGAGCGCCTCGGGCATTACGCGACCGAGGGGGAAGGCCCTGCCGGGCTAGCTGCTCAGGAGCGCCTCGGGCATTACGCGACCGAGGGGGAAGGCCCTGCCGGGCTAGTTGTGCTGGAGCGCCTCGGGCATTACGCGACCGAGGGGGAAGGCCCTGCCGGGCTAGCTGCTCAGGAGCGCCTCGGGCATTACGCGACCGAGGGGGAAGGCCCTGCCGCGCTAGCTGTTCAGGAGCGCCTCGGGCATTACGCGACCGAGGGGGGAGGCCCTGCCGGGCTAGCTGTGCTGGAGCGCCTCGGGCATTACGCGACCGAGGGGGAAGGCCCTGCCGGGCTAGCTGCTCAGGAGCGCCTCGGGCATTACGCGACCGAGGGGGAAGGCCCTGCCGGGCTAGCTGTTCAGGAGCGCCTCGGGCATTACGCGACCGAGGGGGGGAGGCCCTGCCGGGCTAGCTGTGCTGGAGTGCCTCGGGCATTACGCGACCGAGGGGGAAGGCCCTGCCGGGCTAGCTGCTCAGGAGCGCCTCGGGCATTACGCGACCGAGGGGGAAGGCCCTGCCGGGCTAGCTGCTCAGGAGCGCCTCGGGCATTACGCGACCGAGGGGGAAGGCCCTGCCGGGCTAGTTGTGCTGGAGCGCCTCGGGCATTACGCGACCGAGGGGGAAGGCCCTGCCGGGCTAGCTGCTCAGGAGCGCCTCGGGCATTACGCGACCGAGGGGGAAGGCCCTGCCGGGCTAGCTGTTCAGGAGCGCCTCGGGCATTACGCGACCGAGGGGGGAGGCCCTGCCGGGCTAGCTGTGCTGGAGTGCCTCGGGCATTACGCGACCGAGGGGGAAGGCCCTGCCGGGCTAGCTGCTCAGGAGCGCCTCGGGCATTACGCGACCGAGGGGGAAGGCCCTGCCGGGCTAGCTGCTCAGGAGCGCCTCGGGCATTACGCGACCGAGGGGGAAGGCCCTGCCGGGCTAGTTGCTCAGGAGCGCCTCGGGCATTACGCGACCGAGGGGGAAGGCCCTGCCGGGCTAGCTGCTCAGGAGCGCCTCGGGCATTACGCGACCGAGGGGGAAGGCCCTGCCGGGCTAGCTGTGCTGGAGCGCCTCGGGCATTACGCGACCGAGGGGGAAGGCCCTGCCGGGCTAGCTGCTCAGGAGCGCCTCGGGCATTACGCGACCGAGGGGGAAGGCCCTGCCGGGCTAGCTGTTCAGGAGCGCCTCGGGCATTACGCGACCGAGGGGGGAGGCCCTGCCGGGCTAGCTGTGCTGGAGTGCCTCGGGCATTACGCGACCGAGGGGGAAGGCCCTGCCGGGCTAGCTGCTCAGGAGCGCCTCGGGCATTACGCGACCGAGGGGGAAGGCCCTGCCGGGCTAGCTGCTCAGGAGCGCCTCGGGCATTACGCGACCGAGGGGGAAGGCCCTGCCGGGCTAGTTGCTCAGGAGCGCCTCGGGCATTACGCGACCGAGGGGGAAGGCCCTGCCGGGCTAGCTGCTCAGGAGCGCCTCGGGCATTACGCGACCGAGGGGGAAGGCCCTGCCGGGCTAGCTGTGCTGGAGCGCCTCGGGCATTACGCGACCGAGGGGGAAGGCCCTGCCGGGCTAGTTGCTCAGGAGCGCCTCGGGCATTACGCGACCGAGGGGGAAGGCCCTGCCGGGCTAGCTGCTCAGGAGCGCCTCGGCATTACGCGACCGAGGGGGAAGGCCCTGCCGGGCTAGCTGTGTAGGAGCGCCTCGGGCATTACGCGACCGAGGGGGAAGGCCCTGCCGGGCTAGTTGCTCAGGAGCGCCTCGGGCATTACGCGACCGAGGGGGAAGGCCCTGCCGGGCTAGCTGTTCAGGAGCGCCTCGGGCATTACGCGACCGAGGGGGAAGGCCCTGCCGGGCTAGCTGCGTAGGAGTTTTTTCTGGGGAAGGTCAAGGGGCCTTCCCCTTTCGACGCTCGCCGGGTTCCGAGCTCGGCATGATTATGGCTAGGCGTGATTAATGTATTTAAGCCTGTCTCGATTACCGTCCCCGAGGCATGATGATCTCCTTGGTGCCCGTGCCGCGCCGTAGCCCTTCGCCATGTCTGGCTGTATTTATGGTGAGGTGACGTCTTCCTCTTCTGCTACGGGCTTCAGAAGAGGAAGGGTCACCGCCTCCTGGCAGGATGTGGTCTCCTTATAAGTGGCGTGAGGCTGGCTGCTGAAGGAAGATCTTTTTCTCCGAGTGTGCCGTGTTGCCTCGTATTTGATCGCCTTGCCCGTGCCCACCGTTCCTCCTTCCTTTTTCGTAGGTCGGTAAGAATGGCGTCCTCCTCTTCCTCTTCCTCTTCTTCTTCGTCGGAGGCCGGGGGGGCGGCGGCTCCGTCGAGCCCAACGTCGTCGTCGGACAGGAAGGCGTCCAGGGCCCTTGAGGCTTTGATGTGGCCTCACGACCACGACTCCATCGTGGGCGAGTCAATGCTGCTTCTTCTCCGGGATCGCTATGGTATCCCGGGGGAGTTTGTCCTTCAAGCCCCCGAGCCGGGCCAACGTGCGTATGACCCAATTCCTGGGGGCTTTGCCCTCACCCTTGACGCTTTTGAGGCCGGGCTCCGCCTCCCTCTGCACCCTGTCATAGTCTCCTGCCTCTCCTGGTGGCGTATCTCCCCGTCTCAAGTGGCGCCGAACTCGTGGCGCTATTTGGTGGTGTTTCTGGGCGAGTGTCATTACGCCAACATACTCCCGACCCGTTCTCTCTTCCTCTCTTGCTTTCGTCTTTGCAAGGGGTCGGGGGGTTATTACCTGTCTGCTCGATCGGGTTTCAGGGTAAGCGGGGCCCCTTCCAGTAACAAGGGGTGGAAAGAGCGCTTCTTTTTTGTTAGTCGTTCGGGAGACTGGGGGTTCGGCGTCCGCTGGGGGGCGCGTTCGGTAGACAACACCACCCTGGTCTTGGATGATGACGAGCGCCTGGGGCTTCGGCGGCTCAGAGAAATCCTCCCGTCCTCTCAGGCTATCCGGAGCATGTCTGAGCAGTGGTTAGTGGAGGCGGGTCTTAGCCCGGCCTCTTTAGGTACGCTCCGAGGAGCGGTTCCACTGGGGGGTTTCCTTTCCTTTTCTTTGCATGTTGTCGTTTGACTGACAGTCATCCCGATCCTTCTTGGCAGATATGGTGCGTCTTGAGGCCTTTCGTGGGGGGAAGAGTTCGGCCGTGCCGGGCCGTTCGCCTTCCGCCACCACGGTGGGCACGAGGGAAGCTCCTGTGGACGTCGAGGCGCGCAAGCCTCGGAAGAGGGCACGGGCATCCCCAGGGGAGGGTCTTGAGGCGGTCGCAGCCCAGGCAGCGGGGGTCGTGGTGCCGCCGGCGGTTGAGGGTGCCACAGGAAGCTCCGGAGAGGTCGGGGCCGGACCGAGCGGGAGTGCGGCGATCGAGGCGCCTCACCAACCTTCCGTCCGCGAGCTTCTCTGCCTTCCGCTGAGGGAGGATGAGCCGTACTTGGTGCGAGAGGTGGGTGCTCTCCCCCGCGGCGCGGTCACCGACCCTCTGGTAGCTCGGTGGGATGGTCTTACCCGGGGCGCCCGGGTATGGGCCGACGGGGATATCGCGGGCCGGTTCATCCGAGGCGGGCTTCATCCTGATATGGCCCGGGACCTGTACTCCCTATCTTCCGACGTCCTGCTTAGCAAATCGGCCAAGTCCCTGTTATGGGTAAGCGCCATTTTGCTCCTGGGTTTACCTGTCCGGGGACGGGCTTGGCTCTAACTCTAACAAGGACTTGCTCTAACTCTCAGGGCAACCATTATGCCGCCGCCCTGATGGACCGCGTTCGAGACGCGGGGCAAGTTATCGCCGTTCTGAGCAGCCGCAATGCCGAGCTTCGTCGGCAGGTGGATATGGCCCGAGCCGGGGCCGGCCCCGAGGCGATGGTTGCGGCCGAGCAACGTGCCTTGAACTCGGAGGCGGAGGCGGCTCGGCTTAGCTCTGAGCTTCAGGCGTCCTCCGAGCGGCTTACGGAGTTGCAGACGCTGCTGGAGGCGTCCGAGGAGCGCAACACGGAGTCGCAGGCTCGCCTGAAGGCGGCGATGGCGGAGTCTCGTTCGGCGAGGTCCGACTCCGTTGAGCTGGTTCGGCGTCTTGAGGAGGCACGGGCCGAGGCGTCGAGGGCCTCCGAGGCTCTGGAGGCCGAGATTCGCCAAAGGCCGGAAAAGGACAAGGGGTTGATCGAGGATTACAAAGCTTCGTCGGGTTTTCAGCTAGGCCTCGTTCGGACCGGGCGGGTCTCGTACGAGTACGGGTACCGAGTTGCCCTTGCCCGCTTCAAGGCACTCTATCCCGACTCGGAGGTGACGGGGGATCCCTTCTGCTCCCTCCCCGAAGATCTGGGCGTCGACATGCCCGCCGATGTTCCTTTTGACGACAACCCGGACGCCGCTGAGGATTAACGTCCCTCGTATCACATCTTTTTTGCTTTTTCCTTTGTAACATCCTCCTTTGTTTTTGAATGAATATGATCTCCTTTTAATGATCTGCGCTTCGGGACTAGCCGAGTTTTTATGAAAAGAACTTTTTGAGATTTTGTGCATTCCAGGTTCTTGGCAGGGGCTGACCTCCCATTGTAGCGAGCCGGAACGCTCCGGTTCCGATGACTTCGATCACCCGATAGGGGCCTTCCCAACTGGGGGCCAACTTGCCTCTTTGTCGGGTCGGGTCACTGACCTCGGTCCGTCGCAGGACCAGATCGCCCAATCTGATGGGTCGAGGTCGTACTTTTCGGTTGTAAACCCTTGCGATCGCCCTTTTGTAGGAGAGGACTCTTATGTGTGCGTCGGCGCGTCGCTCTTCCAGCAAGTCGAGGGCGGTTCGGAGTCCTTCCTCTGAGGCTCCCTCGTCGTAGCCCTTCGTGCGGAAGGTAGTAATGGCTACTTCGGGGGGAAGTACAGCTTCGGTTCCGAACGTGAGGCTGTACGGGGATTCTCCCGTTGCTGTTTTTGGAGTGGTGCGCAGCGCCCAGAGCACGCTCGGGAGCTCGTCCGTCCAGTTTGTCCGAGCTGCGGACACTCTCCTTTTGAGCCCGTCCAGAATGGATCGGTTGGTCACTTCTGCCAGCCCGTTCGTCTGGGGGTGAGCGACCGAACTGTATTTCAGGCGAACTCCATGTTTTGCGCAGAACTCCCGAAACCTCTGGCTGGAGAACTGGGGCCCATTGTCCGTGATGATGGCTTCGGGCAGCCCGAACCGGGTAATCAGGTTTTTCCATACGAACTTCTCTACTTGCTGTGCTGTAATTGTTGCCAGTGGCTCGGCCTCGACCCACTTTGTGAAGTAATCCACGCCGACGATAAGAAATCTCCGTTGTCCTGCGGCTAAGGGGAAGGGCCCGAGGATGTCTAAACCCCATTGCGCAAACGGCCAAGCGCAGTCAATGGGGGCCAGCGGGGTTGCGGGGAGTCGAGGAGTGCGGGCGTGCTCTTGGCATGGGATACACCGCTGTACGTGTACTCTTGCGTCCCGACACATGGTCGGCCAGTAATAGCCTTGGCGGAGAGTTTTATGCGCTAAGATCCGCCCGCCGATGTGTTCTCCGCAGGTGCCCTCGTGTATCTCTGCCAGGACGATTTGCGCCTCGTCGGGCTCCAAGCATCGTAGGAGGGGGTATGAGAAGGACCGTTTATAAAGCCGCCCGCCCGCCTCAACATACCATGCGTGCGTGCGGAGCAGGCGCCGGGCCGCCGCCTTGTCGGGTGGGAGAGTTCCGTCCCGTTTGTAGCGCAGTAGTTCTTGTACCCAAGAGGACGCGCTGTTGGTGGCCGTGACCGCGATCTCGAAGGCGCGGGCAAGTAGCTCCTCGACTTCCGGCCCGACACCGGGGGCAGGTTTCGAGGCTAGCTTAGCTAGTGCGTCAGCGCGCTCGTTCTCCACCCTTGGGACATTAGATAATGTAAAGTGCAGGAACTTCGCGGTTAAGTTCCTTACCTGCGCCAGGTATCTCGCCATGGTCGGGTCGCGAGCCTCATATCCTCCGCTGAGTTGCTCGGCCACTAGCCGGGAGTCTGTATGGACGTGGAGGGAGTCTACCTGCATCTCGAGGGCCAACCTGAGTCCCGCAAGGAGTGCCTCGTACTCTGCTTCGTTGTTAGAGGCACGGAACCCAAAGCGGAGGGAACGCTCGAATGACCGTCCGTCGGGGGCTCGGAGCACCAGCCCCGCGCCCGCACCCTTTGAGTTGGCTGACCCGTCGACGTGCAAGAGCCAGGCCTCGGGGGGTCGTGCGAGGCTCCCGCTCTCCCCTTGGGTTAGCTCCGCGATGAAGTCGGCCACAGACTGGGCTTTGATGGCCGTCCTGGGTACATACCGAATGTCATGTTCGCCGAGCTCCACTGCCCATTTGAGGAGCCGTCCCGCTACATCAAACTTAGACAGGACCAGCCGGAGTGGTTGGTCCGTAACTACCTCCACGGGGTGGGCTTGGAAATAGGGGCGTAATTTCCGGGCGGATAGCACGAGGGCGAGCGCCAGCTTCTCGATCGGGGGGTATCGCTCCTCCGGGCCGCTGAGGACGTGGCTCACGTAGTAGACCGGGAGTTGGCCATTTGAGCTTTCTTTGACCAGGACGGAGCTCACTGCGTGCAGGGAGGCAGCCAAGTAGATGCTCAGTTTCTCGCCAGGAGAGACTGAGGTGAGCCGAGGGAGATTGGCCAGGTGTTTTTTCACTTGTTGGAGGGCTTCCTCGCACTCCGTCGTCCATTGGAAGCCTTTCGGGTTCTGCAGTGCTTTGAAGAAGGGGAAACAGCGATCCCCTGAGCGGGCGAGGAATCGGGACATGGCGACGAGTTTTCCGTTGAGGCGCTGTAGGTCCTTGGTAGTCTGGGGCGATTGTATGTTGATGATTGCCCGGAGTTTCTCTGGGTCGGCATCGATCCCTCTTTCATGCACGATGAATCCGAGGAATTTTCCGGATGTGACGCCGAAGGCGCATTTCGCGGGGTTGAGGCGCATGCCCACCTGGCGGAGTGTAGCGAAGGCTTCGGCTAGATCAGCCAAATGAGTCCCGGTTTCTTGGCTTTTTACAATCATGTCGTCGACGTACACCTCCATGTTTCGACCGATCTGGCGGGCGAATATCTTGTTCGCTGCCCTTTGGTATGTCGCGCCGGCATTTTTCAGCCCGAAGGGCATGACCTTGTAGTAGTAGGCCCCCTGATCGGTAATGAAGGCCGTGTGTTCTTGATCTTCGGGTGCCATCCCGATCTGGTTATAGCCCGAGAAGGCGTCCATAAATGACAGGCGGGCGTAGCCGGCTGTGGCGTCAACCAGCTGGTCGACCCTTGGTAGAGGATAGCAGTCCTTTGGGCATGCCTTATTAAGGCTTGTGTAGTCAACGCACATCCTCCAGCTTCCATTTGCCTTCTTGACAAGAACTACATTGGACAGCCATTGCGGGTATCCGGCTTCTTTTATGAAACCTGCCTTCAAGAGGCGAGCTACTTCTTCCCGTATGGCCGTCTGTCGTTCAGGGGCCTGCCGCCTCAGCTTTTGTTGTACCGGACGTGCGTCGGAGGAGATGCTGAGGCGATGTAGGGCGACCTCTGGGTCGAGGCCTGTCATGTCAGAGGGGGACCAAGCGAAGACATCAGTGTTTTCTTGCAGGAGGCCGACGAGTCGTTCCCGTTCGTGCATGGGCAGCTCTGACCCGACCCTAATCGCCCGTTCCGGGCGTCCTTGCAGCGACACAGCGATCGTGATTCCCTTCGGCTCGACATGGGGGGCCGACCTCTGCACCTCTCGGGGGTCCATCAATGGTGGTTCGACTCTGGGCTTCTTAGGTAGCGAGACGGCGGTTAAGTAACAGCGTCGGGATTCTCGAGGGCTTCCCGCAGCTTCGCCAGTTCCTGCCGAGGTCGGGAACTTCACAGTCTGATAGTAGGTCGAGACGACAGCTCTAACTTTGTTGAGCGTCGGCCGACCGAGGATGGCGTTGTAAGCGGCGGGGAGGTCGATGACCAGGAAGGTGGTCATCGTTGTTTTTGACTTTGGCGGAACTCCCAGGGTCAGGGGCAAAGTAACCGCCCCTAGCGGTGAGACTGAGTCACCGGTGAAGCCGGTGAGCGCCGAGGATACCGGCTTCATGCCATCTCTGGGTAGGCCAAGCTTTAAGTAGGCGTCGAGGTATAGTATATCGGCCGAGCTTCCGGTGTCGACCATGATCCTTCGTACCTGCGCATTGGCGATCCTGGCCGAGATCACGAGTGCATCATCGTGTTCGGCCTGTTCATACACCCTGGCCGGGAAGGTGACACTGGGTCCGGGGGCGTGTCCGGGAGCCTCTGCTGAGGTGGCTCGGGCGTATGCCTTCTTGCGGGCCATGGAGTCTCCACCGGATGCGGGGCCGCCGGATATCACGTCAATACGTCGCTCGACGGGCCCTTCGGGGCGGGGAGAGGATTCTTTGTCCGGGTGGAGATACTGACCAAGGTGCCCCCTGCGGATGAGTTCCTCGATCTGTCTTTTCAACTCCCGGCATTGTTCAGTGTCGTGCCCGCGTTGCCGGTGGAAGCGGCAGTATTTCGATTGATCCGCCAGCGCCAGGGGATCGCTCATCGGGTAGGGTTCTTTGAGTAAACCTTTTCCCCTTATATGAAGGAATATGTCTGTTTGAGATGCATTCAAAGCTGGCAGGGGGGGCCTTGGAGCCGTTAGGTCAGATCTGTCCGACCTGCGCCGGAATGTTGGTGGTTGTTGCTGTCGAGGCGGCTCTGATTTGGTCCCCCTGTGCTCCCTGGGTCTCCCGGCCATCCACGCTTCTGCCGCGACGAATTGGCTCGCCCATTGAAGCATCTCTGGCACAGTTGTGGGGGGTCGCTCTACCAGGGACCAGAAGAACCTGGAGGGCCGTAAGCCTATCATGAATGCCTGCATCAACAGGGAAGGATGAGCGTCC
Source organism: Musa acuminata AAA Group (assembly GCF_036884655.1). NCBI lineage: Eukaryota > Viridiplantae > Streptophyta > Magnoliopsida > Zingiberales > Musaceae > Musa > Musa acuminata. The sequence goes on along the minus strand of NC_088348.1, from coordinate 1,989,145 downwards.
GAGAGCCCTCGGATCTGCGTCGTGAAACGGTCCAAGAAGTGGGAAAGGGACTCATCTTCCCCTTGGTTGAGTCCGAGGAGTAGCGCCGCGGATGGCTTCGGGCGGGCGTAGGCGAGGAAGTTGAGCTCAAAGTCCCGGGCGAGCTGGTCGAAGGAAGAAATGGTTCCTGCTTTGAGGCTACCGTACCACGCGCGGGTCGGTCCCCTCAAAGTCGTCGGGAACGCCCTGCACATCAGGGCGTCAGAAGTTCCGTACAACGCCATTTGGGCGCGAAACGCGGCTACGTGATCCGCGGGATCGGTGTCGCCATTGTGGGTGTCTAGGGATGGAAGCCGAAAGTGCGGCGGGATGGCCTGATCTTGTATTTCGGGCGCGAACGGGGACCCCTGGTATCCGTCCGTCCCGGGCTCCCCTTTCGACCTGCGAACTTCTTGTTGTACCTCGTTCAAGCGTTGATTGAAAAGATGCAGCTGCGCCTGCAAGGTGGGGGTCGAGTTTGCGGGTGGCCACTCGGGCTCGGGGCGGCACGACGTGCCCACGGTGTCCCGGTCGCCGAGCCGGGTCGCTTGGTTTCGAGGTGACGGAGGCCCGGGGGGAGGTGCCCGCTCCCGAGTGGCGGGCTCCCGTTGATGCAGGGGCTGGTTCGTTTGTGAGGGCGCCGGCTAGGGGATGAGCGGAACAATGGCTTGCACCACGCCCGCCAGTGTCCTCACCTGGTGGGCAAGATCGTGGAAGGCCTCGGGGGAAATTGGTGGGGGGACGATAGTGGCGTCGGGTGGCGACAAGCCCGGGTCATTGAACAGGCGCCAGTATTGCTCCGAAGTCGCGGCGAGACCTCCCCCTCGGAGCTCCTCCCGCGGGGGATGATCTTCCGGGGACCCGATCGGGTGCGTCCTCGCAACTGAGGGGCCGCCTAGGCGGGTTTGTTGACCAGTCGACATTCCGGGGCCCTCCTTCTAGCGCCAAAATGTTACGGTAAGTAACTGTTCAGCCGTGACCTCGAGGTCGTCGCGGCTTGGTTCGGGCCCGGAAGGTGGTGGTCAATCGGGCAGGTAGACTCTTCGAGGTCTCCCGACGGCCGAGTTCGATGGTTCGGGTCAGGAGGTCGGTTCGGCCGCAGCTTCGGGAAGGGGCGACACCGTCTCGCACCTGCACACAGGTCGGGTCGGGGGCTCGACCCGACCCCTCCGACGATCAAGTTAGAGAAGGATGTGGAGGGGATTGTGGATGAGGCAGAAGAAGAGCCTCTGAGTGTTGTGTCTGAGTGAGTTCTTCTCCTTTTGCTTAGGGCTCGGGGGTATTTATAGATGAGTTTGATGTTACCTGATGTGGCTGCTTGCAGGGGCAGGACAGTGCCCCGCGTGGCATCTGACATGGCCACTGGGGCTGCGTGGAGGACCGAGCTGCCGCAGGGTATGGGCGAGCCTCGGTTGACGTGCTCCCATCAGTTCGGCATTGAAGCTTCCCACCTTGGGTAGTGCGTCTACCGTGCGTAGTCGGAGGTCGCCGTCAACAGCGGGAGTCGTCGGGGCGGGTCTAGTCAGCGTTATTGCTCTTCCAAGGGGCTGTCGTCACGGCGCATCGCCCGACCAGTATTTTCCCTATCAGTTATGGTCTTCAAGATCTTGGTTTCTTTGAGAACAAATACACACCCAGTTTAACAACCATAGAGGAGCAGTTTCCAAGGTTTCGGTGAGGCTTGATAGAGCATTTGTCAACCCTAGCTGGCTTAATTCCTTTATATGGTCCACCATGATGCACGATTCAAGAAAATTCTTTGATCATTGCTTGCTTTATATTATTATTCACACAAGTTTGGCTTTGGTGGTGAACAAATATGTCGTGGTTGATGAGTCAGCATAGTTTGGTCAACGGGTTGATGTCGGGAGTCTTCTGTCGACGGAGCTGGATGCCGAGGTAGACCGGGCTCTCACGATGGGGTGTTGATCAGCGTTTCTCGGTCCATGCGCCATTGATGTTGAGTAGCATCTCTGTGTCTCTAGGGTGGTTAGCAGCTTGCCTTCGTATACTGGATAGCAATTCCCAGGTTGAGATGCTCATAGCTCAAGGGTGGTCGCTTTCCTGCAAAAATGACATTTGTCGGGTGATTCCCGACTTTGGCCCCTTTGACGAGCAAGTCAGTGGTCGGCTCTCTTCTTTTCTTTTGCTCTCCCCTGGTCGAATGCCAGCCAGGGGCCTTATACTACCGTACGAGGGTCGGTCGTACACGGGTCTGACACGACGATCGATTCTTGGGAGGTGAGACGGTACCTTTGGGCGGTCGCCGCCACGGGACGCACGGAACAGCGTCATGCGGCGTCGCCCTGGGCTCATCAAGACGAGACATACCGTGCAGATTCTTCGTATAGCCTCTGGCTTAGTGCGTGGGGATGTTCCCCTAACTGATTCGACTGTAGTGTGGCATGACATCGACTGTGACGTGTCTTAGACCCAAAATATACCTTATCAACCTTATATTTAATTATTTTATTTTTAAAATTTTTGGATCGAATATGATGATGCTGTGAGAACTCTAGTTTGGAATTCCCCCGATGAGTCTAATTGCCCTCTCACTATAATTACCCGAAACCTCACTCTACTTGAAGCTACTCTTAGTAAGATAAATTGTATTATCAAGAACTTTATTTGGCAAAAAAAAAAAAAATTGCATCTCTAATAACTTAATAATAAGCTACTCTTAATAAGATAAAATTTTGATCTCTAAAGTTTCTTTGCAAGCCGAATGAATTTTCTGTTATCTTAATTGTGATTTCAATCTTTGGGTTAGCATTGTCAAAGCTAAATATAATTTAAGTTGTAGTTAAAAACTTATTTTTAATGCTTTTGAATATCTAAGGAAAGGTTACTTTAATTTTTTGATTAACTTTTTTCATGATGCATGGGTTTTGGATATTCCTATTTTAGAAAAACCTATTTTTTTAATATGAATATTCATACCTATTTTTTTGGTTGGTGATTTGATTTCACATTCTACTTGAAACATTGACCATGTTAATACTAACCTAATTTTTAGGATTGATTTGTCTCATAGATGATAAACTGATGTGGCAACAAAGATTTAGCCTCTATCAAATCTCTCCTTTTTTCCTTCAATCTAAAGTCATAATTTCTTCTATGGATAAATATATATGATATTATTTGTGGAAACATCCCGCCTTCCATAGAGCACCATCGCCTTACCATAAACAGGCTTCAAGCTCTTGGTATTGGCCTCCTTTCAGCTTACCCATTTTGTAGCAATGCTTTTGAAACTTTTCTTCACTTATTCTTTCACTATGATTATATTTTTAGTCTTTTAGAATTTCTTATAATCCAAGTTGAGTTTCACTTTAAATCGTATTACTTCTTAGTAGGATGGTTATTGGCTTTTTGAATAATTATTCGAGTACTCTTGTTTACATCAAAACATTGATTGCTACATTCTTTTGGCTTCTTCACAAGCTCATAATAATATTATTTTTAATTCTTTCAAATAAATCCTTTATCTCTTTGTAATAGAGCCTTTACAACAATTATAATAATTATTATATTTAATACTCCCGAGGATTATAGGGAGATACATCAACTCCCAATTATATGGGAGAAACCTAGCAATGATTGATACAAGCTCAATTATGATGATTCTTAGAACCACCTTGAGGATGGGGGCTCTAGTTATGTTATTAGAAGATCTAACACATCTTATATTTTGGTTGGATATAAGATTTTAGAGATAAGAGTCCTTCTATACAACAAAGTTACTGTAATTTTAAGACTAAGGTGGCTAAGTTTGAGATAATTTAATGAATTATTATAAAAACTAATTCACAAGCATAAAACTCATGTGCCATGGAGCATCTCAAATATCATAAACAGTGGTCTTATATACTATTCACTCTTTTGATTTTAAGGCAATGAGGATAGTAATTGGTTGATAAATTTTACTAAATCTAATAAAACCACTGTTAGTTGGAATAATGGGTTTTTATTAAAGCTCTTCTATCTTTTTAAGTTCTGATATTTTAGAAACTCATTGTCTTAGGTTGATGAAGGGATAAATTTATTTGTTTCTATTTGAAAAAAAAAAGATACATATGAAAACATATTGGCATCTTTACCCTTCTCTTCCTTTTATTGAAAATCACTTTTGTTCTTCTTTAATTCAAATATTTTTTATTAATAAAATATTTAATGACCTTTAATCAAATGGGTTTATGGTTGAATTTTTCAAATCTTTTTAGGATGATATTAAGTTTAGTATTTTTGATGAGTTTAGTTCTTTTTATAGAAACCCTGTCATCCCTACTACTTTGGGCAAAACTTATTTGGTCTTCTTATCAAAGATTCAATGATTTCAAAGATATCTCTTTGTGTAATATTTTATATAAATTTTGTTCTCAAGTTTTGGCCAATAAGGTTAAATCTTATCTTGATAATCTTATAGTTAAAGAATAAGCTACTTTCATTCCTGGAAAGAGAGATGAATTTATAATAAAGATAAATTTATCATTTACTTTCCTAAATATTGTGATTCCGCTATAAATTAGAGAATTTATAATAATATTGAAATTCAAGTATATCAAACCCAAAACATTATAATCTTGAAATGCATAATAGTATAAGAAACCCAAAAACATGATAATGCTCAATTTATTTAGATGAAAGATGAATGGTAAACAATATGATGTTGAGATATCAATCATGTGACGTCGAGATGTCAATTATATGATGTTGAGGTTTCGATCGTATGGTGTTGAGATGTCGACTACGTTATTATTCATTAATGATCAATCGAACACCCGAGTATCATCTAAATTATCTTCGAACTCGTATCTACGAGACTGTCAAAGGCATATATTTTATAAAACTCTTTCTGATTAATTAACAAAAGAATATTTGAGGATTTATAAGCATAAATATTTTTATAGAGCCCGATATAGAGTCCAAAGTGGTGGGCCGGAGATTTCTCCTAAAAGTCAGGAGAAAGTGGAGGTCTATCGGAGACTAGCGCGGAATCATCGGGCGATTTCGATGGTCGAAAATTGATCAAAATGTTAGATGCTACGATTTATGCCGTCATGCGTCGTATTAATCTGGCGGACTTCTCGATCCAAATGTCAAACGATGAGATGAGGTGCATTTGAGTCGACGTAATATCGAAGATGATGTGAGATTCGATCGTCCACGTGTCAAACCACATTATCAATACCATAACACACAATTAACCTAAGGTCGACCACACAATTTTTTAGATAAACTGAACTTTGAATAGAAACGAAATTTTATGTTCTCCGAATATTAATATAAATTCTTGCACTAATTTTGTCGATGGATTGATTAGTTTCATACCCATGCATTCATGTTCTCACAAAGCTTGCCAAGAATAGGGAGGGTATGGGACCGCTTGATTAAGACGCGTACCAAACTGCGACGTAGAGACGGATGGGCCCAGGGCCCCACTTATTAATTATCCATTGCCCGAATCATATCGTGGTGCGTGGTAGGGGATATCTTGAAGGGCAAAGGCTTCCTCCACTAGGACGTGGCAACATGGTAATAATTCATCGTTCGTCCTTCACCTACACAATAACTCCTCTCACTCCTACTGCATCAACTTGGAGCGTGCACGCATCCTCTCATCACGTGACTTCCATGAGTGATCGCAACCCTGTTCTGTCTCGTGACTTGGACTTTAAGAGTCGGGCATTCCAGATCGTATAGCTCTCTCCAAGTTGCGGCTGCCTGCTGCCTGCTGCCGAAGAAGAGCGAATCAGGGGGAGGAGTGAGGCCTCCATGTGCCTCTGTCGACACCTTCCCGCTTCTCTCTCTGTAAGGGGAAAAGTGTGATCGTGAGAGGTGGCTCCCACGACATCCCACGGATCATTCATTGTTGGCTCATGTGATACAACCATCCAACTCAACCAACCACGAAACGGCTGGCCATCACATCTCCCTGTACTGTTTGCAGCAGCAGGTGGGCCACTCCAGTGACTGCGACCGGCCATTCTACTGGAATTCGAAGCGCCCATACCGATGAGGGTTAATTCCGACCACGGCAAATGAAATCGTCGTTCCCGATACGGTGAAGTAACTGATACATAGTTATCTAACCTTCATCCAAACCACCACCACCACCCCCTTAAAGGCCGTCAACGTCGGTGGCTTTGTTGACTGATTGGAGGGCCCTACGCAAACGTGGGAGGGACGATGACTATTAAATACGAAGAAGATAAACTAGAGAGATGTGGCTCACACAAAGTTGGATGCCAATCACTTTTACTTCTTCTTCCCATTTGAATTGAATGATTTGGTTCTCAATAACTTAAAAGAGTTTCCACAGGTACTGCACAAGAGTCGCTTCTAATTCGTCATGCTATGTATTGATCGGTGACTATTGGCTCGAGAGACCATAATTTACTGGACCATAGAAACGATTCTTGTGGGATCTCGGCCTCTTTGCATCTGTAAGCACGGAGAGTATGTGATGCCGACACAGGCAATAAAATAATTGTGTGGTCGACAACATGATCATCTCCACACCAAAGCCAAAACTTAGTACAAGCTCGCGTTTCACAACATTACTACCATCATATCCTCCCATCAAGACTCTGCCACTAACATTATACATCCACATATTTCTTCTTCCACATCTCCTTCAAACACTGCATTCTCTATACCTACATTTCTACATTTTATATATATAACAACGATGACTATAGAGATAGCCGAGGCGGTGGTGGTTCGAACCGGGTTCAGATCCGGGGAGAGAGCCGGTTCACGAGAGCCAAGGCGTTGCTGGTGACCTGCGCCACCTCCACCACCCGCTTCCGAATGGCCGCCCGGACGGTGGGGCCGGCGTTCTGCGAGAGGCTGTCGAGGCAGGTGCCTTCGTCGGTGAGGGCGGCGCTGACCCAGGTCTGCACGTTGCTGAGGTGCCAAGCGAAGCGGGGGCTCCGAGCCCGCCCCATCCGCTTCATCTCCTGCACCGACCGACGGAGGCGGTCGACGCTGTCCCTCATCGTCTCCATGCAGTCCTGCACCGCCCCGGACTCCCGGGACCGCACAGGCCGCACCCCCACCGACACCCGCCTCACGAAGGCCGAGGCCGACCGCGCCTTGTCCGCGCTCACGGCCAGGGCGGCCGCCGCCACCCCGCGCGGGCTCCGGCGGACCGGCGGCGCGTAGGTCGAAAGGCAACGCTCACAGAGGTGGGGGTACTGTGTGGCCCGGCACGAGGAGCGGATGAAGTCGCTGGGGATGCCCCTCGCGTCGGCGGCGAGCGCACCCGCGAGCGCCGCGCCGAAGAGAACCATGGAGAGAGTGACAAAACGCTCCATTGCAGCACTCGCTGCCCACTTCGTTTCCCGGCTTTTCTCCCTTATTATGAGCGCAGGGCTGGGCTGTTGGAGGTCTTTATGTAGAAGAATGGTGGCGTGGGTGTCACGTGATGCGCCACGTTCGTCTTTATTATTACGACTTAATACACAAATAAAAAGAGGAAAGAATTGATGGAGCACATCTGTATCCCATAAAGAATCAAAGGAGCATCAGAATTGATATCGGGCTCACAATCATCCATAATGGATCGGAATGAGCTAAACTCGAGTTCGTGTGATGTTAATATTTTTCTAACGCAAGAGTGAAGAAACTGAAAGTTCGACGGGCGTTATCGATGCAGACACGTGCGAGCCACGATACAGACACATGGCCACCTGTTCAGACACACTTCAATTATTCAACTTGCCAGGCTACGGAGAGATTGGCCCGCGTGGGTGGGGCCATGGACCAAAAAAAGCAGGCGTCACCGGTTTATAGGAAAACACCAGCCCTAACCAAGACAGCATTTTTGGTAATAACACTGGTTTAATTGCATAATGTGATTCATGAGAGTTGTTGGATCTATAGATGTTGTGATGGATGGATTTATAGACGGTGGAAATTAGGGCACCACAGCGCTTAGACGTACCACGACGCTAAAGATTTGACACGAGTGCTGCCGACACCGCCAGCACTACGTGCCAATACAACGATCCACAACGCTCTGTCACGGGGCAGCGCTGTAATTAATTATAAGGAATGAGAGAGCGGCGTGCTGCGTTGGTGATGGTATTATAAGCGCGTAATGGACGTACGTCGCGAGAGACAAGAAGCGGTGGAGCCTCGTCGGCTTAAAATCTTTTGAGACAAGAAGGATCGGATCACGTGGAAGTGATCGGTCACGATATATTAGCCGAGATGAGGGGATCGCTCAAAAACATCGGTGTCTGATCCCGGTGACACGTCAATAGTGTAGAATATACAATAAATCTTGTCAGCATCGTCCCAGCTTCCCAGTTAGAGTAATGCTTTCAAATGGAATCGACGAAGAGCTGACAATTACAATTTACATACAGTGAAAATATTAGATGAAATCATGTTCTTATTTATAAAAATCTCTTATGATAAGTTATTAAGATTACATATCTATTCTTAAATCTTCCATAGTCTCTAATTTATTACTCATGGGTTTGTGAAGGATAGGAAGAAAAAAAGTAGATAAATTTAGTTTTCCATGTAAATCAGTATCATAGTAGATTTGTGTCTGTAGATCAAATAAAGATTTTTTAAATGACATTAAAATGTATGCATCATAAATTTAATTTATTGTTATTTGATTTTGATTCTAATATTAATTTTTTTTACATAATAATAGTATAATAATAGTTTTTATGCTTACAATTAGTATCAGAACTGTATTTTTGAAATCAAATACCTTAGATCTATTTATTAGCATCTTTTGCTTACGAAAAAGTGTTATTCGATTTTGATTTATAATGCTTAAACGATCTATTTGTGTTGTCGATCTGCTTTTATATCTTATCCGTCTTAGCACTTGTTTGCGGGTGATATAAGATTCTTTATGTTTGATCGATGGAATACCATTGATAGCTTATTGTCAATAATTGCATTGTTGAAGGTGGCGACCTCCGATAGTCGCCAGCCCAATCACGAGCAACACTTAGGTATAGGTGCTATCATACACAGTAGAAGTATGGTGGGGTGCAACATATGATGGTAGTCACATGCACGATTACCTCCGTGTAGTAGTATTACGATGATCGACTTGCTGTCACGACCTTAGCTGGTTTTGCCTAAGGCGTGCGGCACCCTCGCGCGTCCGTCCGCAAAGGTCAGCCTCCCCGAAGCCTCTCATTGTCTCTTAGGACCAACAAAAGAGAGAACGGGTTAAAAAGAACGCCTCAATCGGGATCCACAAGCAAACATGTCCGAAAAACACTTCATAGACAATGCAAATTACAAACAGACTTTACAAGCTCTGAATAGTTGCACAACAAAGGGTAAAATGGTCCATTACAGACCGAAAAGCTCTCGCACGTGTCCACATGACACAACCTTTATTTACAAGCCTAAAGAGGCCACCAACCCAACTAAAATGGGACTTATAAGCCTTCGGCCGTCCCTCTACCTGCTGTACAAGGCATGAACATGCCAAAAGACAACGGACAGACATAAGCATTACATCCAACATATTGTTTAGAAGTTTGTCCGTTACATTGCGTTGGTCATAGGTGGCTATAGTAGTGTTACTACTTGCGGTGGTTGTAATGCTTCCTTTAACCATCGACTATAGCAATGTTGTTGTAGTGGCATTTGCTGGCCATGGTTGGCATCTACTAGACACCAAATTTCATGATTCCTAACGACTATGCAGTAGACAATAATAACTACGACGACCTATGGGGTCATCAAGCGAATGCGTGAGCACAACCACACCACACAACGATCGTGTGGGTTCATCGATCCACGCATATGCATAACCCCGTGGTGGAATGATGATCAATAATGCTAGGTCACATAAGTGTTCCGTCAATGAGGAACTAATACAATTAGAACAACTACATGTGGGTGTAGTGGCACAATGTGACGACCAATGAGGTCATCGATTGGTTGAATGAGAACAACCATGGCCCAACATGATAGCAATAGGCGATGGTGGACAATTGCATGCTATGGTGGTTCCATGCCTCGCGCAACGGCAACCGAAAGAGAAGAAAAAAATAGGGTTTTATTTATTAAAATTATAGTTTGTATCCATTTAATAGTTTTTCCCTTCTAAAACTATGCATTTTCATTATATGTCCCAAGTAAAATTATAGCTTTCCCTTTTGAAAATTACAAATTTAACTTGTATCGTAATGTTATAAAATTGACTAATTTGATTTATTTTAATCAAATATTTTGATAAGGCTTAATCATGATTATATCTTGATTGCTTAACTGAATTTAGATTTGATCAATCAAGTTTTGATCGTACTCAAAGAAAATCAAATTTTGACTTTAATTGATTTTAATTTTTGAATAACTCAATTGGGCTAATGTTTAGCCAATTCTAAGCATAGCCAATGGAACATGGAACATGATTGACTAGTCTAATTTAAGATTTCATACAAATTTTTAAAAAAATATATATTATGATTTTTTTTATAGTTTTCTCATATGACATATTGATAAAATTTTTATATATAATAATTAGATTCTAATTATTATTCTTTGATATTTATTTAGTTATTCACATATATATTTAAAATTATAAAATAATATTTATTTTTTTAAAATAAAAGTATGATTTCATACAAAATTTAAAAAAAATATATATTATGATTTTCCTTTATAGTTTTCTCATATGACATATTGATAAGATTTTTATATGTAATAATTATATTCTAATTTTTGTTCTTAGATATTTATTCAGTTATTCACATATATATTTAAAATTATAAAATAATATTTATTTTTTAATAAAAGTATGATTTATATTTTATGATGATTACAATTATCATATATATTTTTTCTTTTATTTTGATTCATGTTGAATAATTATTATGATTATTATTATGATTATTATAGACTTATGAGATATAAATTATAATAAATATTTTATCAGTTATAATATATTTTAAATTATTGTATTAGTTTTATAGTGACCAAAGTGACATAAATGAATAACTTATAAAATTACATTAAAGAATTAATCCTAAATAATATAAAAAAATAATATTTATAATAGTACACATAATTAGGAGATGTAGACAATTGTAAAGGAGAATCTATTTTAAGTATTATGTGATAAGATTGGATAATATATTTTTATAGTTTAAGATTGTATACCCAAAAATAGTAATTATTCCACCTCTATAAATAATTTTGAGTGAACACTAAATATATCTATATTTTACCGAAAGATAAAATATGGATAATATCAATAGTTCATTATATATTAAAAACTCAAAGTATTAATATTATTTCATATTTTACAATGATACTTCCTCTATACACTCTTATGTTTCTAGTATTATTATACTCTTTAGTTCAAATTATTCAGAATGATTAAAGTATATTTGAAGATAGATTTAAATATGTTAATAAGTTATTGACATATTAATGAATGAATTGAATATGATAGAATTCGAGAGATTCATAATTATACCCTCCATAGGCTCGTAAAGATATGAAACTTAAAGTAGTAAGCATGAATATAAATAAATATTTCCTCATATAATTTATTTTCAAATATTTTCCTCGTCGGTTTGGTTTATTTATGATTTACTATAATATAAATAATGATAAGTGAAATTTGAATGAACTAAGTAGTATATGTGTTCATGAAGAATGAAGATTAAAATAAAAAATCTCATAATATTCTAATTATTAATAAAAGAGTTAGTAATAAGAAAAGAAGATTAAAGCATCATCTATCAAATAAATTTATTAGGTCTAAAAATATTAAGCAAATTAATGAAAAAAACTTTTACATTAAAATATTTCTTTTGTAGTAAGAAAAGATATGTGAAAAATGATTACACGTAAGATTTGGTTAAAAGAGAAATGTATAAATTCCTTCTAGTATTTGATAGATTAATTCTGAATTAATTTGGGTACTTCAATTTATGTTAACAATAAATTCATTATAGGGAATCGTGTGATAGTAATGGAAACTTATTTTCTATACCTATAGATAAATTATCTGATAGATCTTACAAATAAATACTGCGTTCTTACTATTTCTAAAAATTTAATATTTTATTTAAAATTGATGAATTATGATATTGTCATTAAAAAAAAAGACCACATATATGGATTTGGCAGATTTACCCTTGCTATATGAAATTACTCTTATTTACTACTGCACGGGTACCACCCGCACTTCGCACGAGTGTTACGCCATAATAAATTTACCCATTTACCCTTGCTACAATGAAAACCATGACACGGGTACCACCCACGCGTCGCCCAGGTGTATGCCTTGCGAGAGCGTGTCGTTGTATCGTTCACTACTGTGTTTGCAACGTATTTGTGGAATAACACATATTTGATTTATTTTATAACATATTAGAAAATTATAAAATTACTTATTTCCCCTTGCTATGTGAAATTACTGAAGTGTACTCGCATTGCATGAGTGTACGCCATGCAAAAATTACCAATTTACCTCTGCTACAGTAATCACCGTTGCTCAAGTACCACCCACGCGTTACGCGGGTGTGCGCCATGCGAGAGCTGCTTGTTGTATCACTCGGTGCTCTGTTTGCATAGAGATCAAAGATCTTGTCTGCGGCCTAGCGAACAATCCGTCACAACGGAGACACAAGGGATGAAAGGTGATAAGAAAAGGAGAAGACGACGATGGATGATAAGGGTTGGAGTCGGGATGTGAAGATATCGGGCTCTAAGCTTCATCGACGGCACGGTCTCTTCTTCTTACTCGTTATGGTCGTTTGCAACGGGAAAAGAAAGTCCATCAATTTACATTAGTATCGGACGCTACAATACTTTTATAACATTTCGGGTGTGAAATTAGGAGGACCAGATCCGACCCTTTTAATGTCGGGTCGGGTTAAATAAGAGATCCGCCAAACCGTCTTGTAAGTTTGCAGGCCCCCGTCGAAAACCACAGAACGAAAGAGGAGCGCTGTGCTTTTGCTTGGGCTGTGTCGCTGCGAGTGCTTTTGGGATGGACTTGGTGAGCAAGGAGGGCAAGGGGAAGGTCTCGTGGCGATCAAAAGTGGCGACTTCGGTAGCGGGTTCGCTTGGGCGGCGGCCTGCATCAGGTATGCCTATGGCTAAGTTCTGAATTCAACACTGCACTCAAAGTGTTCGACACTCGGCTTACTACAGAAACCTCATCTTAGGTAAATAGAGTTGGTGTGTTCTGAAGTAGTATCAGGCAAATTAGATGTTTGGATCAAATTTGCAGATCAATGAATGTAAAAATTGTATGACTTGGTCGTACTCTGAGTTCGGGAGCCTCGGTGGATGGAGTTGGTGAGTCTTAATCTATTATCAAGCTATAGCTTCCAAATAATAACAAGCAAATTAGATATTTGGACCTCACCAATCAATGCAGATGCATGGTTTGGCATGGATTTTTATGAACCGGTATTATTCTTGATAAAGTCATTTAGTCCCATATTGATTGAGGAGTATGGAAATCAAGAACTTATAAATCCGTCAGGTCTCTTTTACTCTCAAAGATGTTTTTTGAAGTTCACATGCTCCGAAAAGGATAAAATCGTACAGATACGTCCAAAGCGAATAATTCAGACTATTTAATCTCACGTTGTGTCACGGATAAACTTTAAAATAAAATGTTTGATGTAATGCTTATGTATGTCCGTGTCTTTTGGTATATTCATATTTTGCACAAGTAGAGGGACGGTCGAAAATTTAATAGTCCCATTTTAATTGGGTTTGGTAGTCGCATTAGGCTTGTAAATAAAGATTGTGTCATGTGGACACTTGTAAGAGATTTTTGGTCTGTAATGAACCATTTTGACCCATTGTTATGTAACTGTTTAGAGCTTGTAAAGTATGTTTATAATTTGTATTATGTATGAAGTATTTCTTGGAATGTTTGCTTGTGGATCTTGAGTGAGGTGCTTTCTTTAACCTGTTTTCTCTTTTATAGGTCCTAAAGGATCATGGAAGATTTCAGAAAGGTTGATCCTTATGAACGGACACGTATGAGTGCCGCACGACTTAATTGATGAGACTTTCCTTGCATAACATATCAAAGAGAAGTATATGCATGTAGAAGCCTTCTCATACTTGAATTCCTTATTTATCAAAATTATTATGTCTATAAATCCAAAACTACTTGATAAAATATGCATCATTTAATACAAATTCATGTTTTGCAGAGATTGTCGACACTTGTACTTTCAACAAGGAGGAAGAAACAATGCCTTTGATGTGTTCTATTTCCTCCGAAGATTACAATAGAGAGAAAGAAAGCCGGATGGGGAAGGAATAAGAAAAAGGTGATGTGGAAATCATTTTGTCGCTTTGAGGTTCGTGCTTTAACCTTTTTTACTCTGAAAAAAAAAAAAATTTTTTATTTTTACTCCCTCGTTAGGATCAGAAAACGAAGGCTGTACGGGGAAGCCCCCAAACTCCATCTCTTCTCTAATCTTCGAACACCGCCTCGAGAGATGTTTCTTCTCCTCGTCTAAGAAACCAGAAGAGAAGGTATCAGTTTCTTGGAGGGAACCTACACTTGCCATTTTAATCATGACCATAAGAGTGGCATCTCGATACAAATGTCTAAGCGAGGACAAGTATTTTTGGTTGTTTCATCTTTCGTTTTCCTTGAGAAGATAACCACGACAGCTATCCGTTCATTCGATGGAAGGATTCTTGGGCCCGAGAGCCTTCTCTGGAGGGGAATCTAAGAACCCTAAAGCTTTCGGCCATGGACTTGTCTTGAAGAAACCTTCTTCTTTTAGCGATGAAGCAATGGCCCGCTTTCAACTTTCTTTTGTTTCTTCCCCCGTTCGCTAATCGCTCTGATTCCGAGTTGCTTCTTCCGAGGTTAAAACCCTCGAGTTTTCATCCATTCCAGTCATCACATGCATCATTGCCTCGCAACCACAAGTGGGGCCCACTGGGCCTCACGAGGTTGGCCAATCGCCGAGAAGGTAAGCGGTGCGGGCCGAGCCGACGGTGACAAGGAAAACGTTACTCCCCGGAGATTCTAACCTCCCCACGCCACACACGCACGCACCCGTCCACATCCAGCCATTCAAATGACCGGTTTACCCTTCCATACATGCGCTTCTCGCCGATGTACTTTTTTAGATTACTAAAAAGCCCCTCCGGGTAGTCATTATGACGAATCTGACCTCCTCATCCGACGGCCGATGAATTTTCAGACTTCAGGCCACGGACGCGATGAATGGAGGGTACTTCAGGTATTTCAATAGAGCAGAGGTAGATGGTAATCTTGTTATTATGACAACTTGGGAGGCCATTTATGTGATACGCCCACTATATATATATATGAGTCCACCTCCCCAAACTCCCTCGTCCTGTCTTTTCCCACCTCTCTCCTTGTGTCTCTCGCGCTCCTTCTCTTCCTTCTTCCGCAGTCGTCTGCCGCCGGTATCACGGCGGAGGAACCCGGCGGGTTCCGATCGCTCCTCTTCTTCCTCCTTCGTCGTCCCTTTTTTAGCCCTTTTGTCTGCGGCCCATCTGGTAACTCGTTTACTATCTTCGGGCCTTTTCTTGGCCTCGTCTCCTTAATCGATCTTGATCGCACCAAGCTGACGTGGCGAGAGGCGGAGGCCCACCGATGTCGATCCGCGCACCGAAACCTGGCGTGCTGGGAAAGCGGAAGGAGCGCGAGCCGTCCGACCCAACCCGCACGCAATCCAAGAGCAAACCCGAGCCGCATCTGCCGGACGCGGCCACGGCGGCTCGGCCCACGCCGGTCGGGGACAACCGGCTGCTGGCCGGACTCCTGGCGCAAGAGTTCCTCACCCGGGGAACGCTCTTCGGGAAGCGGTGGGGAGGGGGTACGGGCTCCGACCCGGCCCGGCCGCCAGGCGGCACCGAGGAGGGCCCGGCCAGGCCGGATCGGCTGGGGTACGCCGAGGTGTCCTACCTGCTGAAGTCGGACGCGGCCCATATCCCGGGCGTCGTCAACCCCACCCAGCTCGCCCGCTGGCTTCAGTTGTGAGTGAGGATGAGGTGGGCCCCGACGCGGTCCGCTGGTGGGTTTCCCTGTGCGCGCATTAGCCTCCTTCCTCGATGTGGTGAGTGACCCAAAACCACCCCGCCCATGAAAGGACAATAAAAGGTAAGCCTTTGACATTGGTGGGCGTTCTTTTTCTTTTCCCTCATTTTGATTTCCATGACCCCTCTCTCTCTCTCTCTCTCTTCTTGATTTGCTTGATCGCTGTAACTATTCATGATGGCCTAATGGCTGGATTTGACGATGGTTTTGCTTGCCTTGTCGTCTTCGTTTCCTTCGGCGATACTCCTGAATCATTGTGTTGTGTTGTGGAACTCGTACTAAATTCTGTAGCAGCGTGTGTGTTTCTTCCCATGCGCGCTTTTACTGTATGCAACGGTCCATGGCATAGAACTGCTATTTTGTATGTTGCGGAAGTCCAAGTATTCTATGGCTCGTCACACTCATATGCTTTCTACCTTCATGGAAGTTTCTCCCTCCCTTTGTTCCTTTGTTCTTACAAACGTAATACAAGAACATTTGTGTGGTGAGGACGCCGATGAATCGCGTCTTCCGTCCATAAATGCTTGAGTGTAAGTCCAATTCTTATTGGATGAGGTGAGTTGTCCGATTAGAAGAGATTGGAAACTCTTTAAAATAAGGAATGAGATCAAATGTGGTGGATCTTATTGGATGAGGTGGGTCTTCCGATTAGAAGAGATTGGATACTCTTTAAAATAGGGAATGAGATCAAATTAGGTGGATCATCATATTGATTTGATGAATTATTCCATGTATGCGTTTGAATATTTCTAAATAATATATATGTTAGTTGAGATTAATTTTTGTTGGTACGTGGATGTTGTCGACAGATGAGATTAATTCGATCTCAAAGGCGCAAGATCACGTCAGAAAGCGAGGGCGGGAGGAGAATCTAGCAGGTTTGGTCCCGAGATGCATCTCATTCGCCTGTAACAGGTTGGGCGTTGCATCGAGGGATGTTCGTGACACAATTCATCCGAAGATTAAGTTAGTAGCGTGGTGATTACAATAGTCTGACTGCCCCTCTAGGCTTTAGGGCCACTTATATACCTAAGTGGCCGTGTAGGATAGTCCATTGCTCATCAAGGAGCTTCTTTATGTCGCCAAGGGCTCATTTACGTCGATAGCTAGTGAACACGTCTCTTCGAGGGTTACATTAAGGAATGAAGATTGTTGGGCACGTCATTTCTCAAGATTGGAGTTCGCCTAGAATGAACATAATATGATACTCAGTGTCAAGTGTTCGGAGAGGAGAACCAAGTCACACCATCTGGGATTAATGCTCCCTGCGATTAGGTGTTGAGCCCTTCAAAAATCATGGTTGACCAGAGTGATGCATGACCGATGGTTGGTATCCCAAACGAGGAGGGGAAAAACAAAAGAATAAATCTCGTTGCTGTGTATCAATATTCCCAATAATAAGCTCGTGTGATTCTCTCGAGGGTCGAGGTGGACAAGGGCTAAAGGATCTTGCTCTCGTTGGTGATCATTGGAGAGAGAGAGAGAGAGAGCTCTCCTGTACATGTTGACTCCTAGGTGGTAGTCCATGACTAATCGGATTCAATGATTTGATAGCTCGAGTGGGCCCCATCTCAATCTCCAATGACAAAGAAAAGATGAGTACGGAGGAATTGCACTTAGAAGTCGGTGGGCTCCAGTAGATTCTTAATCTCTCAAAAGAATTAATTATATTTTTTTGTAATTAATTATCTTTAATATTTTAATATTTATATTTTTTAAAAAATTATATTGGGATAAAGTGAAACATTAAGGTTTCTATATAAGATTAAAAAATAATTTTATAGAATTAAAAATAAGAGAGCAACGGATTAAATATTTTGTTTTTATACATATAAAGAATTTTAATATAATTTTAAAAATATAATAATTAAAATAATAAAGATAATTAATTATAAAGGTAATATATAATTAACGCGAAATAACCTTCCGATCCTCGTGTCGCAACCGTCGTCCAACCTTTTCTTTTATCTTCGATCCATAGGGCATCTCAAAAAATGGACGGTCTAGACTTGAGATATGAAAGATGAACGGTTGAAATGCGTTCTTAAACTCCGCGAGAACTGACGAGGAGCCCGACTTGCCACAATTTGCCTCTCCACCTGATCGCCTTCGTATGACATACACTGCGTCGGTTGCTTTTGTTCCCTTCTTTTCGAAAAGATGGCCGGTGGTGGGGCGGCGGAGGCCTCGATGGCGGTGGGAACCTTTGATGATGGTTCCAGTTCGCATTTCCAGTGCTGCGTTTGCCTGTGAGCAATCTTCTCTCGTGCGCCAATCTCAGATCAAATCTTGTTTGTACTCTTTGGAACCTTGTGTATGTTCGAAGTCTGTTTTTCGTTTGGAACTGTATATTTCGCTATCTTGATCACTGCTCTCCGGGTTTTAGATTTTGTCTCGTCCCGACGAAAAGTAGAGGCAGTTAGGGATTTTTAATTACGCGATTAATCAACGCTAGAATAAAAAATCTGCAGTGTGCGGTTGATTGTTTCGTAATAAATGGATCTAATTTGGATGAAGAGATTCTCACGTCTATTCATTTATTTTCATGGTACAACCTCGGTGTTGAACGGGATTTTCTTTTAATTCTTTTTCCACTTTAGGTGATGTTATGCTCTACTAGTTCTTGATGGTTGGTTGGTATCCTTCGACGTATCATTTTTTTGGATGAGGGTTTATTAATTGGGTTGTTCACGAAATTGAATCATCTTTGAAAGAAATAAGTAATTGGTACGGAATTGCGTCATCTTACGAATTGCTGTCGACCAATTTGCAACTGCATTACAATGATATTGAATTTAGGAAAAGAGCTCATCTATTCTTACAGGCCTTTATGAACTGATACAAGCAGTTGAACCATTTGTCTCACTAGTTCTAAGCAAAATGAACGTTCTTTTTTTTCAAGAATCCTGGTTTCTGAACTGTCATTAGTGCAAGACCAGCTTGAAAACGCTGGTTTGAAGTTCGAACACATGCTATGGTAGTGCATCTCTGCCGCACATGATTATACATGATATACAGAGTTGTACATCCATATGTGCATTCTAGTTCCCAATTGGAGAAGCATTTATAGGTGTTTAAGCAATTCTAGATGATTTAAAATGTGATCTTCAAAACTGAAGGCAAGATTTGGTCATATATATAGAACCAACTAGGGCATTGGTTACGTTTTAAAGACTCATAAATGTCCATCTGCGGTCCACCTGTGCTAAGTACTCTATGATTTGTGTCTATAGCTGGTCTATTGATTGAAATTAATGTTTATTCCTAGATGATTTGCTATTCCCCTTGTTTATTATTGTTGTTGATATGTGAAGAATGAGAGACACAATTCTACATGACTGAATGTTCGTATTTCATCCCCCTTTTTTCTGTTCTATAGGCTGGGAAGGAATGGAGGGAAAAAAAAAAAGCATTGAACCTCAGCAAAAATGTGTTAATTCGCTTATTGAATTTGGGAGAACAGAATGAAAAATGTGGATATAATCTATTGTGGGTTCCATGATATCATTGCTAAGAAGAAGATACTTAACTTAAATTTTAAATAGATGAATGTTAATATAATTGAAATGATATTGATAAAAATATTGGGATTCAGGATAGGAACAATTGGTAGAAAGAGAGGAATAATATTTTTTTAATTATTACTCCATTAAATTGTTACTTTATTCTCTATTAAAAATTTTATCACTGTCCCTCACTTTGGGGAATAAGATTTAGCATTGACGTGAAGGTGTCTACTCACGAGAATGTCCCTGTCATGTGCAACAGATGGAAATTATTGTAACTGGAATCCTACCTGCTTGAGGAATGCAGTTTTATTGATATATGCTAGGGTGATTCTAAAATGGATGCTACTCGATAGCTTCTCCTTGACATACAAAAATTTTGATGAAGAGCAATGGATCCGGAAGTCTCATAATCTGTCTATGGGCTTTAGCTATTCATTGAGTAGCTTAAACTTCTATGAACAAAGTGTTTCTTCTTGCTGCTCTACCCCTTATGGATCCTTGTTCCTGTTCCCATTATTTTTTCATATCTTTTTATGAGGATTATCTACATCTTTCTTTCTCTGTTTTTCATAAAGCATGGACATACTGATACAACAAATTTTGAAAAGTCAGGTTAAAATATGACATGGATATGGTAATAAATGTATTTTTAAATGTACAATATATACATGATTAAGCTTGACATTTATTTATGGTGTTACAACATGTAGTCACGTATTGTGATTAATATTATCAAGTAATTAATTAGTTCCTAAGCTTGTCACCATAAAAGAGATTCTTTTTTTGGTAAAAATATTTAGTCCCATAGCGATACAGGGGAAATGCATGAACTTAAGATAAGCATAGTAAGCACTAAGCACATTATTTTAATTTTATGTATTGTAATATAATGTTAATACAAAAAATATTAAACAATGTCTTATCTTATATCCATTTTGTCAATAAACAAAATGATCAAGTTTTTGCTTAATGTATTATAAAAAATATCCTTTCGATTCTTAAAGTATTCCATTTTTTTATAAAATTAAAAATTCTTTAATGAAGTATTCAACTCGTATTGATGGACCTCACAAAATAGAACAAACTGTTCAATTTATACATGTTCCATATTTGTTTTCTAACTGTGACAGTCTCAGATGCTACCTTTTCTTTCTTCTTTCCCTCTCTCCCCTGTCCCTCCTCAGACAAGTATGATTTGTCTGCACACCATATTGCATTTTGTTACTGGAAAATAAAAAAACGAAGTAAAAGATAGTTGAAGTTGTGGTATACTTATATATTAACTAAAAAGCTTATATATCTTATGTTTTTTAGTTAGAGAACATAGGTCTAGTAAGATATATAATCCTAGCATCAGTTCTTTGAATGTTAAATTTGTCATTCTTGTTATCATTCTGTAGAAATTCATGATAATTTTTTGCATCTTATTCCATGGTATTCATCAGTTGACCAGTTTGTTTTAAATGCTATGTTGTAACATTGTTATTAGCTTTCTTCCTATCAATGACTCTTTCTTGACAACATCTCTTGTTTTGTAACTCTATATCATTTACTCTCAGCATTAGTTGAAAGACATTTTTGTTAGTTTGATCTTCTCAATCTGCAAACGTGTACAAACCTTTCCTTCTTGGTGTGGATTAATCACTAGCATTCTCCATTGCATTTTTCATGTTACTGCTATCTTACTTCCTTTGTCTCTACGGCAGCATGTGGACACATATCTTGCTTTTGGTGTCTGAACAAAGGCCATGCATAGGGGCGAGCATCACATTGCGCTATATGTAGGCAGCCTTATAATCATTTTCCTAGTATTTGCCATCTTCTACATTTTTTGCTATTAAAACTTGAACCTGTGGCATATAAGACGAGGGAGATGGAAGTTCTAGGTGGGCTCTTCAAATTTAACTGTTCATTTATCATGAAATTTTAAAATTTTGGTTTCTGTATGTATGAGGGATTTATTTAACTTTTCCTTATGATATATTTTAGAGGAAGAAAAGCGTGCTGACATATACTCACCTCAGCTATCATATCAGTTTGATTCAGAGAAACTTCATCTTGATAATGGTTAACTCTCAGCCTCCTTAAATACCACTTATATTTTTTAGCATCATTTCTAAGACAGTTGTGACGCACTTAAGGCGATGTCGAGGTTGTGAACACTTATATTCACAAGAAAATTGCCCTGGGAAAAGTATGAAAAGGAACATTTTTGTGGATGATAAATCATGTTCTTTATGCAAAGAAATGCTGTATCAGCCTGCAGTTCTTAATTGCGGACATGGTTAGTTTAAGTTATGATTAGGCATTAAAGATTTTACATGAACTGACTCCTTGGTAATGTACATATTAATATAATTATTTATGCAGTATATTGTGTCTTGCAAATCTATCTGACTTAAGTGGGGAGACTCTTCAGTGTCAAATTTGTGAAAGCCTTGATCCTGGTGAGTTTCCAAATGTTTTCTTGGATTTGGATCATTTTCTAGAAGAAAAATTTCCAAGAGTGTGCAGTGAGAAGAGAACAAGTAAAGCCCAATGTCAACCGGCAAACTCATCAACAGGTAAGCTTCTCTAGCTTTTTTTGAGTTGATATATGTAGGGCTCCATGTTATCTGTAAGGTGATAGTGATTTTGACTATAATCTTGCTTCCAATTTGTACCACTTCTGTCATCTGCTATATCTTTTTTGATCTCTAATTTGGTTCAGTGTGTCACAGGTTTGAATGATTGAGTCTAATGTCTTTGGCACCTAATTGATTTGTGAGAGCACGATGCACCGTACCAGCCGATACATCACCTTTGGTTGATACATTGCCTGGTCAGTACATCCGTATCGATCGATACATCACCCATACAAACCAAGACAGATTGGTACCAATCAGAATTGGATGGATACTGACCCAAATAAGGTCAAGTTTGACCCCAACGGTCATTACATCACCCGTACTAACTGATGCGGGTCGGTCCGATCGGAATTTAACTAATACCAACCCAAATGGGATCAAGTTTGACCCCAATGGTCAAGTTGACCGTTGAGGCCTCTTTTGGGGCTTTATACGTTGATCATAATTTGACCATTGGGGTCTCTTTTTGGGCTTTAAACCTTGACCGTTGGGGCCTCTTTTGGGGCTTTAAACCTTGATCATAATTTGACCATTGGGGTCTCTCTTTGGCCTTTAAACCTTGACCGTTGGGGCCTCTTTTCGGGGCTTTAAAACCTCCTCCCTCCCCTCTCTTTCACTCACTCTCTCATTCTCACTCTTTCTCACACATTAAAATTTTTAATCGACAATTAGTGATAATCAAGCTATCAATTGAGGTCATTCTCTTATGTATTGTCTCAATTAGGTCCATTCTCTTACATTTAGCCCCAAATTGGGGGTATTTAGGTCTAATCACAGTCATATTAATTTATTCATGCCTCATGTGCACTCTATTCTTATTCAAATATAATAAAATTACTATTAAATTAGGAAAAAAACCTAAAAAGTGTTTTTTAATCAATTTCCAGCCATTTTTTGGTCTTTTATCAAAAATTGGTACCTATCGGCGTATGTCGATACGGTATGCTTGTACGGACTAGTATGTGTTGGTCCACCCATGGATTGATAACATCGGCCGAGATGGTATGGCTGTCCATGATTTGTAATACAGGTTACTACTACAGGTGTAGCAAAGTTAACTCACTTTTTAAAAATAATGAAGTTACTTTTATGCCACTAGTTGCTACTTTTATGTTCTTTGGCATAACTTTACGAGCAATTGCCAGTACTCATTTCTCTAGAGAACTTCAGAAATACCTTGTAAATGGCCGGAATTAGGGTTGTGTGTGGTTGCAATTTATTGGATCTTTTCCTGCCGTTTAGAATATCTTGTTCTAGTTGCATTTTGCCATGTGATTATTTTTTTGTATATTTCTGATATTGTGGTAATAAGCTGGCTTTTTATTTTTTCCATACTATTATTGAGAGTTAACAGTAGCTTATTCCATGGTAGGTACTTTACAACCAAAGAAACTGAAGGCCAAAGTACCTTGTGAAGCCATGGGTTTATTATGGCTTAATGAAGACATGTCTGTATTTATTGTAGGAGTCGTGTGTGACTCATGTGAGGTATGTTCGCCATGTCATATGCCTTATAACTCCTGTTAATTGCCTATAGAGGATCATTACAAAGCAGATTGTTTTTAATCTATTATGAATTTATGAAGGTAAGGAAACAACTGCATTTAGAACTTAGGAAAATAAAGAAACAACTCCTCATTTTGCTTCCTGTTACTAATATTTTTCTAGAATCACCATTAAAGGCATTAATTCTATTCATTTTTTTTAAATATCAAATGTTATTGAGCTTTTCTTTTATTTTCTCTCTTTTTTCCTCCTGCATGGAAACAATTATTCTTTATTTTTTTATTTTTGATTACCCTTTTTTTTAACTCACTAACAGATATATCTGATTATTGGTAAGCGATACAAGTGTAAGGATTGGAAAGAAGCAGTTGGCTTTGACTTGTGTGAAGCATGCTACAAAACCAAATCAAAACTCCCTGGCAGGTTCAACCACCAGCACACGCCTGACCACAAGTTTGAGCTTGATGAGCTGCACATGTTACGTAACACATTACTGCGAAGAGCCAGTATGTTTAACATTGCTCAACAACGTCCTGAAGTAGTCTGTCCCTATGGATGATGATCCACATGATGGAAATCACGACAACGAAGGGGGTGGAAATGAGGAGGATCTGAGATGGAAAGGGAAGCTCTTTGATGTCCTTGGAAGCAAAAACCGTTGTGTATTATTATCCAGATTTCTGAAGGGCACTACAATACAAGAATAGTGTCTGATGTTATCAGAAGGGCGCTGCAAAACAAGACTTCTATGGCTAGCATCTCGCTTCAAATAATTTGATTGATAAGGTCCTTTTGTTCTCTTCTCCCCCAAACCAAGAAGATTTGGAACCTCCCCCACCTGCGCCACATTGGTGGCGCTACGGAGAAGTGGAGGAACCCAGGTATCGATACGCTACATTTTTGTGTGATGAGAGAACATAGTTAAAGATTAAACGTGCATGGAAATGAGGTTGATTTATGTATATATTAATGCTGGTGGTACCATAAATATTTACGATGGTTTCTCTATTTTTGCTTTAAATGATTACGATGCATAAGTTATTATTAACTAGGGTGCAGCTATGCAGATTTTGGACTGCTGTTGAACTCCATCCATCTCTTTTACGGAACACAGCAGATGTCGGAATGCTGCACACCGGAGGTTAGACGTATGGATATCCTTTGGCCACTTAATTCTCCATCAAATTAATCAGGTGGAACAAAAATGCTCTGAAACCTTGTGCAGAGAGATTGGTAGAAACCATCCTTTATGGCAGTGGATGCAGCGACTTCCTTCCGACCAAACACTACTTATCTGAGAACTCGGTGGCTTTGAGCTCTGACATCTCTTAGCCGTTGCAATCGAACACCCCCTTCCCTTGTTCTTGTTGATTTCAAAGAACGGTGTACTTGTGCGTGAGCATTGCCTCCGACATTTCGTCAAACACTCAGATGCTCAACAAGATGCAAGTCATTCATTACATGACGCACACCAATTGTTTTTTATGACACCGCTGTAAAAGTTTGGGTGGGCGTTCCAACAATTATTGGGCCACGTATGTGCAAGAACCATTAGGCGACAACAGAACCCTACTTTGTGACGCCATGATGCCGTAGGAAATCTTGCGGTATTTTGGTTGATTCCTTCCATGCACGCGAGTCCAAAGCCAAGTTTGCTACAGCCCGCACTGAACCATCAAAATCCGGAGTTCACAACCCTCATCCCACGAAGCAAGATGCCAAAATGACACAGTGAAGGCTGAAACGAGAGCCACCCCAGCTCACCTACGACTGTTCCCTTGTCCTCCCGGAGGACAGCCACTCCTGAATGGCCTTTTGGTGCCATCCGTGGACTTACTGTTCCCTCTCTGACTCCCGAAAGCGACTTGGCCTTGGGAGATTCCTCTGCTGGCTCTCGAGAATCCATTTGAAACTATGGTAGATGATGCTGCGATTGGACATGGTGAAAGCTGGGAGGACACCTGTTGATTGCAGCATTAGGTAACAAGCCATCTCTTATTGGTTGCAGCATCTTGTCGCTCTTTAATTTTTACTCCCGTTAAGATGAGGGTGATGTTTCAGTATTCCTGATTTGATTGATAATAAATAATAGTTTTTAATTGTACGGAAGAAATCTCACTGTTTTATTAAGAAAAATTCTTTCTCATAATTTTTATAAATAGAAAGAACATAACAATAAACTTTAACGAAAAACATATATTCTATCATGGTATTAGAGTATAGAGCAAGCTCTCTTCTTGCTGTCCGACAACATCAATCACTCCTCATCGAGCCCGTCACCTTTCGAAGAAGAATCTTAGTTGTTTTACGATGCCTCTACTCTAATCGCTCATCTGCCCCTAGCAACCCCATCGTCGTTCTTGTAAAAGCACGATATCTCCTCACTGTAATCGATTTCTCGCTTAAAGATGTTGTAGTTCATACCTATTCCAGATGGTTGAGTACAACGGTAGAAACACTTGGTGAGTCGTGCATGCATCTCCCTAGGCTTTCTCTTCTGCCCCAGCTCACCTTCGACGACGATTGATCAGTGACAATTGTGGTGTATTTTCGCATCTCCAAAGTCGGCTATTAGACGCATCCTATCACTGTTGTCGCTCGGCTAACTACAACTCAGGACTCCATCCATCCCTTGTGCTATCCTCGTGTGGATTCATCGTATCTCTGATAGCAGATAAGATTTTTTTAACTGTACTAAGAAATCTCATTACTTGATTGAGAAAAATCTTCCCTCCTAATCGATATAAATAAAAAAAATAAGGAGAATATATCGATAAACTTTAATGAAAAATATATGTTTGATAACTTATAGCGATCTACAGTAATCAGAAAGGAAGAGAAGCTTAAATCAGAAAACCTGAGATGAAGTCTTTTTATTGATCTTGGTCTCCATCATTATCATGCGGTATGACTGCATTCTCCATCGCCATCAAACTTTCCAAGGGGGATCCGATTCAGCTCAACAGCAGTTTCCCGATCAGAGCAGACCCAGCATGACTCAAGAACAGTTCGTACTATTCTCGGCCAGCAAGAGAATGAAACAGAGATGGGCCATTCTGACATGTAGCAAGGTTGGTGCACGCCTTTGAATCTTTTGGCGAATTCCATCTCGCAATGATACAGACAGCGTACAGAGGCACCGAGTTGGACTAGGAGAAGAGATAAACCAGAGTGACTGGCTCCTCATGTCCATCATCTCCCACCGGGGAAGTGAAATAAAGCTGGCTTTCCACGGGATGCAGCAGCAGTGCATGCATCAGAGAACATATGTCACGGAACAGCCAACCCCTCCTTGCGTTCAGCAAAAGCAGGCAGGAAAACAAGGCCTCAGAACAAGAACACACAGCGGAGAAAAGTAGCTCGGATCCTTGTCCGCTGACGACCGATCCATCTACCCTTTTCCATCAATCTATCATAGATGATAAGGGTAAAAACAGATTTGACGCAATGCGCCACGACATCAGTCGCTGCCAAGGAAGCGAGCATTAACATCGATTTGACGTGCGTCGACGTCACTCGCTCCCAATCAACGACTCCACTGTTTAACCCCGCGCGCTTCGTCGAAGCAGAGAAAGACGTCTACCGAGGCTCGGCCATACCCTGCGGCAGCTCGGTTCTCTACGCTACTTCAGCAGTAATGTCAGACGCCATCAGAGGTACGACCCTACCCCTGCAGACAGACACATCAGGTAACATCAAACCCAACTACAAATACCCCAGAGTTCTCAACGAATAAAGGGGGACAAAAGCATTCTCTCTACTATCACCCTCTCCACGTCGCTAACTTGATCGTCGGAGGGGTCGGACCGAGCCTCCGGCCCGACCAATGCGCAGGTGCGAGACGAGGTTGCCTCTTCCTCGACGCTACGAGACGAAGTTGCCTCTTCCCCGACGCTACGATAGAGCTCTCCCCCTGACGGGACATCCAGATCACCGCGGTCGATTACCAGAGGGACCCGAGGCACGCCGCTCAAAATCCTCGTCATTCGGACCCCTGAACGAGCCGCGTCGACCCCAAGGCCACGACTAAAAAAATTATTTACCATAACAATAGAGATCACGTTCCAGAAGCTTAACACAGTCAATCCTTGTGCTACTGAGATCAACAAAATGACCACCGGAGAAACACCATTAATGATGGCGCCCCGAAGAAACCTAATCCTTCGTCACCGACGCACCATTCCGGAATTAGGTTTCACGAGGGTCATAAACAAAGCATGCATGCATGCATGCATGCATGTATATAAAGCTGTAACACCTGAGAATAGATTTTCATCAAAAGCATAGACATCGATTTGACACGTGAAATTGTGGTCAGATGGTGACGTCACCATGCTACATCGAGTACATCTGAGTCTGTCTATGCTCGAGGTGTCCCAAGTCACATAAATGGAATCCAAATTCAAGATCTCGGATTCGTACGAATATTATCGGATCTGTCTTCGCCGGTGCAGATCCGAAAACAAAAAAAAAGATTATCTATGAAATCTTTTGATGATAAGAAAGTAAGATTTACGAACACTTGTGCTAAGATTCTTTTTCTGCACCCCAAACTACGACTTAGTTTTGATGCGTATGATTATGATTTCCGCACCTCAAGAAACACTCTTCCAGGCGGTCCGGTCCCACTTTGGCGGATGACCGTTGCACGCGTCAAACGCGTCCGATCGATCACCTGGATTCCTCGCCGATGAATCGGCCACTTCGTTTCCCGGGGCGGAACCCGATTGGCCGCCGAGCCGGGTGGGATCGGCCTCGGGTGGACCCCGTGCGTACCAAGTGGCAGCTGGCCGAGGAAACCGAGGAGGAAACGGCGATGGGACTCGCGCTCGCCCGGTTTTATTTAGACCTCCTCTTACCGTTTCGCTTCGGTCTCTATCGTTTTGGAGGGAATGGCGACCCGTTGGTCGGGCACGTGTGGAAACGGGTCTATTTGATTGGCGGGAAAATCGCACGTGCGGGGTTGGTTTTGGCGCGCAGTCGGGGTCGGGTTTTCCAATCCTTGGCGGGAACATCCATAGCCCAGAGATGCCTTTCGAAGAGAGCGGAGAGAGCGAGAATATACACATAGGATACCCCTCTCTCTCTCTCTCTCTCCCTCTCGCCCTCTCGCCCTCTCTCAAGTCATTATAACCATTAAATTGTCTAAAGCTTATCTTATGCTCTTTTTCCTCTCTCACTCGCCTTTACGTTCTTTTACTTTGTCACTACTAATCTTTTGTTGGAATTTAGAGGGGGAGAAAGAGAGAGAGAGAGAGAGAGGGCGGTGACATAGACCATAGCATTTATGAGCATTAAAACAACTAGTACTGCGACTCTTCACAGTAGAGCTAAAGCATAGGATTCCTTGAAGCTGATACGCGGCTTGGGGATGTGAAAACTTCAGAGGAGACGGGTGTTTCCCATCTGGTGATCATTGTTTATTGTTTCTCTTTGGAAGACGAGAATGGCCAGAGATGTGACTCCCTGCACCAGTGAGAATTTTCTATATCTGCTGCAGAGAAGTGTAAGATTTCAGTGTCATGCACCCATGTAGCAGCCGTGACTTATGTGAGCAGTCTCTCCTGTTCCAGTAGATTTATTTTACATGAGGATTTAATGGCGTCTCCCCCATACCCTATAAATAAATCAGAGTCCAACCAATCCGAGAAATTCTAGTTTAAATGATCGCAGGAAAAGGAAAATAAAGATAAATAATCCCTCAGGTGTTGTTGAATGGAGATTACGACGCATATATATATATATATATATATGTGCGATGGTGTCAGTACCAAACCTTGTAAGCTAATTCATTAAGGGACAGCTGGGCCTATATTTGGACTCAAAAGTACCAGTAATGTGTTGCCACTGCTTGTTATTTGACTGCTATTAGCATCGAGCTGTAAATGCTCGGAGCAAATGTTGACTTTGTGCTCATTTAAGGTCGAGTTTAATAACATTGAATCGAATGAGACAGTCAAAGTTCATATGAATCAATGAGCGATGGAGTTTGTTTTCGACCCCATGCAGAGTCCCTCCCGGTGATTAGAATCGCCGAAGCCGCTCACCTCCGCCGCACCCTATTTTGAACTCAAAAGAGAATCCAATGAGCGTCGTGTCACATCTTCTCGTCTCGTGACAAATTCACCGTCTTTTCGCGTTTCTTTCACATATTTCTATTTTTCTTCGACATTACGAACCTTATATGTTTCCATGACATATCGTAGAAACAATTAACCTTATATCGCTGCTTACGTCCGTCACCTTCCACTTAATATCTCGCCAATATATCCTCTCCTCAACTATTACTACATCCAACGCAAGTACGTATGCATCTCTCTCTCTCTCTCTCTCTCGCCACTCCTAATACAAATAGAATACCCCTCCCCATCGTTCCTCGCCCACTTCCATCGCCTATCCGTCCCTCTCCCCTCCCCCACCTGTTGATCTCTTTCCTCCTACCTTCCTTTCAAAAACTGTCTTTTTTTATCTCTCTCACCTTTTCCTCCACCACTTCGAGCTTCCTCACCTCCCCTTCCTTTTTTATTTCGCATTTTCCCACTTCGATTCCCTCCACCAGCCTTGTGTACTTCTCTTTCCCTTTCTCTTGTATGTGCTCAGTGTAGATTGTAGAGAAGGGAAGGGGGGGAAGAGGAGATATAGGATATGGGCAAGTATATGAGGAAGGCTAAGGTCTCCGGTGAGGTGGCAGTCATGGAGGTCTCCCACCAATCCTCCGTCGGCGTCCGCACCCGCGCCCGAACCCTCGCCGCCGCCGCAGCCGCCGCTGCGCAGGACTCCTCCCGCGCCTACCTCGAACTCCGGAGCCGCCGGCTCGAGAAGCCCCTCCCGCCCCCTTCGGCCTGCAAGCCGTGCAAGGACACCTCCAAGCCCAAGCCTAACCCTAGCTCCAAGACAGACTCTAGATTTAGCTCGCAGAAGTCTGGCCCCAATCGGAGATCGAATTCTGGATCGGTGGAGTCCGTCTCGACCAGGAGATGTTCGGCGGCGCTGGAAGCGGAGTTGCCGCCGGATGCGGAGGTCTCGTTTGGGGAGAATATTCTCGAGGCTGATTCGAGGGACAGGTGGGTTTTGCTCGAATCTGTAGGGTTAAAAATCGAACCTTTTCTGCTAAAATCAGGATTCCTTTTTTTTTTTTTTTTGGGTTTTGTTCTTCCCGTTCTTCTATCTTTCTCCCGTTTTCTCTGTTTCTTTCATTCATCTTTCTGTGATATCAAAGTCGAGCTTTGCTGTTACTTGCAATGATTTTTCTCCTTGCTTGTTTGCTTACTACTATATTTCTCTTTCTATGGTCTATCTCGATCTCGTTTTTATTTTCTCGAGGAATTGTTCCGTGTTTTCAGCGACACTTCGTTGTTAAACATAGGTTTTGAGCTACATGTCTCATTTTTAATGAAAGTAGTCCGACATCGGTGAGCTCTTCAACATAGTCTTCATCCGAAGCCGAAGCCTGCCGTGAGCTAAAACCTCTATTCTTCGCTATAATTTATCCTGTTATAAAGAGTATCCACTCCTTCAAGCAGGACATTCATTTCTAAAAATGCTTCTTTTATTTTGCTTATTTTCTCGCGTATGTAAAAGTTGTGAAGTTGATTCTTCTTCTGTACTTTCTCAGCGAATGTTTATGTTTCCATTTTCTTTTTGTTCTTTCTGTGTGGATTTTATTCTCACAAACCTTATCATCACAGAGTTAACCTAGTTAATCTTGTGCACTGATGCCTAGCCTTGCCTCTGTTCCGTTCTTAATGTTCTCTTCTTTTAACTATATGGCTGGACTGGCAAGGTTTTCGGTGCTGCCGAGTAATATTGCTTTGGATTGATTGTGTTGATTCCATTCCTCTTTTGTTACTATAGAAATCTATTAGGTTCTTGCACTTTCTCTTCTATGGGTTGTTTCCGGAGCATGAGTACTTTTCAGTCATGTTCTTTCATTACTGGAGTTATTGTGATGAATGGGGTTTTCTTTTGTCTTCAGTGATTTTGGTACCGGAGGGACAACATTAGTTGGTGATCATTTATGCCTGCTTGAGGAAGTTCTGTTGTTTACATGTCCTGACATTAATACCCTCTTTCTAATTTATTATGTTTCTTGGAATTACTTGCTTCACATTTCCATGCTTGTGGAAGACCAATTCATTTACCTTCATGTTCTCCTTTAGCTTTGTCTTTTCATTTTTCCCTTTCCGGTGCTTCAAGCAGTGCAATGCTGTACATGATTTGGTTCATCACATGCAATGGACCTGTGCAGGCCAAAGTGCATGCAGTTGACCTGATTATTAACATTAGTTTTAGAACTACTTGGCAATATGCATGACTGGTAACGCTTGGCAGTATCCACAATAAAGTTTGAAAAGATAAGTTGGAAACGAGTACCACAATGTCTTGTAATGATTTCTTTACTGACTTCAAACATGCCACAATGGTGTGGTCATTGCTTGGTACATGCTTTGCTGGCTCTCTTCTTGTATCAGAGAACATGATAAATAACAATACGCATCTGGACAGGAAGGAAAAACCAAAGCCTATCAGACTGAGGTAATATGGATTATTGTACTCTATGTCTGAGCTACCATTAGAGCAATCAATGAAGCATTGTCCTTGCTGCTGTTGACTGTGCAATCATGAGCTTAGCTAAATAATTGTATTCTGTTTTCGTTGTGGAACACTTTTGTTGCCAAGGTGACATTGGGTGGATACATACATGAACCTCAGGCTAAATGTTGGAGGGACTACGGATGGCACTAATAGGGAGCTTTCCATCGTTTTGTCCAGTGCATGACAAATTTTGGGGCCCTTTTCTTGATTGTCTATTGCCATTTATTGCTTGAGGTCCTCGTCACACCTGTAATAAATCTTCTAGATCTGACTTGCACATGACTTGGAACTGGTAATAGATCTTTGGTTTCTTTCTGAGTTGCAACTACATGCACAAGGCAATAACGTCTTCGGGATGCTAAAGTAATATTCGTTTGGTGGTAAAAAAAACATTGTCCTGTTTCGTGTTTTTTCTTGTTTGAATGATTTTGGCTAATCGATTAGTCTACACTGGTTTGAGCTATCAAAGAAGCTTTTGGGAGTTTTAGCGCTGTTCTGAACTATATTTAAGTTTCTGGAGGCTTTTCTAGTATGGATTAGATCTAGCAACAACATTTCATCGAGAAGCATACTTCTTTAGAAGAACCTTAATTCCATGTGAATGTTATGTTGCCGATGACCATTTGTTTGTCTCAGGTGTTCCAGAGAGACCACCCCTTGCAGTCTGATCAGGAATCCAGAAGCGATAAGGACTCCAAGTTCTACAAACAGGCCTTCCAATTCTACAACCACTAACCGGAGGATGCAAATTGTTCATCAGAATATTCCTAGTGCTCATGAGATGGATGAGTTTTTTGCCGGCGCAGAGCAACTCCAGCAACGAATATTTATCGAAAGGTATAGGTCTTCAAGTTAAATTTTCCGTTTATCTACGTAAGCTTACCTGAATTTGACCATTGTGGATGTACTCAGTCTATTTTTTCCCTTCTCTTGCCATTGTCTCTAGGTACAACTTTGATCCTGTAAATGACCGCCCGCTTCCTGGTCGGTATGAATGGGTGAAAGTTGACTTCTAGATGGCAGATCTCTAGCTGGGCGTGGACCTTCTTTCCCTGCATGATCTCCGATGATCTCTGCCCAGAATTTTCAAAGGGGGGCAGGGCTGCAATGCGATGTTGGTGGTTGCAATGACAAGTTGTTCTTCTGCTGTAAAAGGTCGAAGTTCCCAAAGGTGTTAGTCTAGTGCTGTGTAACGTATAGAGCTGATGAGACACTGGTAGAGAAAAGTGAACGTGGCAAGTTTAAGCTTCATGTAACTTGTTTAACAAATCACTCACTACAAAGGATTAAAGGGGTCAATCATCTGCAAATGTCACTGACTTTAGAGACTCAGCCTGGGAGTATACAATGCTGCACTTGATTGGGTTGTCTTGGGTCATTTATCTATGCTTCTTATGGACCTAAAGGCCAATGGTCAAGGCAGATCTACATCTTAGGAGGATACTCTATTTGCCTTTACCATGATGTCTATCCTTTTTATCTTATTAATAAATTTAGCTTTCCATTGATTTTTTTTTTGCTGTTGGATTTAATCCAGTCTTACTGTAGACAATCTTTTTATTACGATTTTAAATGTGTCACATCCTGAATGTATGCATATATAAATTTGGAATATTCTGAACGTGTCAAACACTTCATTCTAATTGTTGAAGGCACAAAAAAAGATGTCACATTTATTCAAAACTCAAATTGTTCCAAGGCTTAGAAAAAGATACTACTATAGTATCTTATCTCGAGTTTTGACTCTCTCTAGCAAAGTTGATGGATATTAGGTTTGTCAAAAGCCCTTAAACAAGGCATTTGGATCGAAAAAATCCTAATATAATATTTTTTAAGTCTTGACATATGAAGAACTTCCTTTTATTTGTTTTCAACACAATTGTGTTGGTAATGTTGGAGCAATTGCTTGTGTTCGTTCACCTCTATATTTTGGTGGTCCAACTACTTTGACACCTTCGTACCTAAACTACTAAATTAGGTAACTCAGATCCTTTCTATTATAAACGTCAATTGAAAATATCCTATAAATGATATCCTCCTTTGTTTTAGGGCCAATAGGAAATCTATCTCTAGTATCAAGCACATTTTTAAGAAACATGAGATCCTCCCTAATTAAAGAATTAACCAATCCAAAACTGAAATCTTTGGTTTTGGTAACCTCATTGTCAAGGATCTCTCTTATTACTTTTGAATCCCAAATCCAACAAATCTAAAAAGAAGCTGGGGTTTGGCAAGCCTCCTATCTTTCCCAAGTTGGTAGGATTTCTCTCATTAACTAGATCCTTTTGACAACCTCACTATATACCTTAGTAGTAACTTTAGATACCTAAAAATATCATTAACAATATTGAGAAAATTACAAAGAACTTCTTATGATAAAAAAGTCACGAGACTAAGGACATACACTTAGCTAACATAAATTGTCTAAGTCTAATATAGGAGTGCTTAATATTCATATTCTCCATCTTACCAAGATGGCTCTTCGATTCACCCTTACTTTAATCGAACTAATTAGATCCGGATTAATTTGGTATATATCAAATATAACCATGTTAACATTAATTATAGTTAGAGATCCTTCCTGAAAGCTCTTGAGTAACTTCGTCCATACTTTAATTTTAAAATTAGTTATAATATTTTAATTAATATTTTCAAGGATAACTAGTTATTTGAGACCTTATAAATTTAAATACTATATTCCTCGACTCAAATTTGGTTTTTATTAATCCCGCTGAACTTAGCACCAGCCACAAATAATTTCTTCATCGAGTTTATTTCGAACCTTTTTCTTTCGGAAAAAAAAAAAAACACACCAACAACATTAAGTGCACTTTGCCAGAAATCAAGAAAATAATTGATACCCTCCCTATCCAAGGTGGAGTTCCCTTAAAAGAATGACCAACGCAGTCAAAGGGTGTAGGCGGTGCGGTAATTTGCGTGCATCCTTATTACGAGGGTCCATTAAATAGCAAAGAGCAATTATCGTCCCAAGAATTTGTGACTGCCTTCCCAAAATGATGGTGTTTACCAGGTCACAAGCTTTTCTCCCGTCTCCCATCTCCCATCTCCCATCTCCCATCTCCCTCCCATCTCCCATCCATTGAGCTGTAAATCCAAAGAAAACAGATTAAGAGAGTACAGAAAATTAAAAGGAAAAGAAAAGGCGGCCTTTAGAACTTTGTCTCTGGGGGGAGAGAGAGAGAGAGAGAGAGAGAGAGAGGAAAGAAAAGAGCAAT
The DNA here is from genome assembly GCF_036884655.1 of Musa acuminata AAA Group. Taxonomy (NCBI): domain Eukaryota; kingdom Viridiplantae; phylum Streptophyta; class Magnoliopsida; order Zingiberales; family Musaceae; genus Musa; species Musa acuminata. Next base: position 1,953,600 of record NC_088348.1, on the reverse strand, counting down.
ATTTCTATTTCTACCAGCTTATGTCTCACCCGCCGTCCGTGCAGTTAAGCAGATCGACGGTGTCAATAAAGTGGGTAAAGTAGTGGGTAACGAAGCGTTGTCGGAAATGCAAAAAAGGCCGAAACGGTAGACTCGGTCGGCGACGGACATTTGCGGAAACGAGTTTTCTACGTTTCCCGCCGACATGAATCAATACTGGGACAGGGAATCGCTGTGCCACCTGGCAAATCTTCGGCCTCAGGCGGCTTACGACCCCTCCGCGGGCCCCACACAGGTGGGCGTTATCGGCCGTTCTTTTTATAGAAACAAATTGATTATATATATATTCTGTGTTAATTAAAATAAAAGTTCCGTCAGTCCGTCGACCTTTCGCCGCGCCTCCCAAAATCTTCTCTTTTAACCCCCACCAACCCCACCCCCCACCCCCACCCCCCCGCCCCCCGGGTGATTTGAATCGTTCTGCGGAAGCGACTCATCCAAGATCGAAGGCTTCGACGAATTAGACGGCGAAGGGAATCTTTTTATTTCGGGTTCTTGTGTGGACGCATTGGTCGGGGGATTTCTTGGTGGAGTTGGGTCGGAGAGATTCTAAGGGGGTCGGTGTCTTCTTTGATGGGCCAAGAACAACTCTGGTTTGGTGGGATTTAACAGCCGCCTGGACAGGTACGGTTTTTATTGCCCGCCTTTGATGGTTTGTGTTGCCGCCTTCGATCTCCATTAGACGACAAGCCGCACTAAATATGGGCAGGTTTGCAGAGTTGGCGAGAGGTCTGTGCCGCCGGGTTGGAGTGGGATCATGCGGTGAAACGGGGGAAATTTTGGCCAGTTATTCTTTTTTTCTTGGCCCTTTGCAATTGGATTAGGGTTTCGGGAGGACTGGGAGAAAGGGGTGGCTTAAGGTGGGGTTTGGTATTTTTGATGCTTTTTGGTGCTTCTTGGGTTGCTGAATTCAGAGTCTTGCATTGTAATTGATGCGTTTTAGGGGTTGTGTTTTTGGATGGGTTTCGCAAGAGTGAATTCTTTATCAGTTTTCCTTTTTATGTTTCCGTCAAACTTGTCTGTAGTTATTATTCATGATTTGCATTTGAATTCTTTCATTTGTTTACTTGTTTTTCCACGATTCCGACTTTTGTTGATTTTCCTTTTCTTTTTTTCTTTTTCTTGAAATTGGTATTGGACATTCATGCAATTACCACCTTTTCTAGGTGTTTGGAGAAACAGCTTTTGTCAGGATTTAATGGTTCAATTGCTTAAGCGTTGCTTATGAGGCATGGATTAGTGTATTGTTAGTTCTTTCGCCTATGCTTATAATTCATGGAGATGCCGAGTTTAAACATAATGTTTCTGACCTTGGGGCATGCTTGATTGAGTTACGTGTCATTCTTCCTTCTTTTCCCTACTTTTTAAATTGGCAAGGTGGGGATATCAAGTGTTAAATCTGTGTAAAGGTCCCATCTAATTTATTTTCTGATTGATCACAAATGCTTTTTTGTAATTTGGATGGTGTATCTATCCTTTTTTTGACAAGATTTTGACTTGTCCCAGTCTGATTCAGTACGTGTTCTGTTGTAGTTTACATCAATACAATTGGGTCAAAAATGAGTGGCTTACTTTGTCAATTTTGTTTCCTGGAAATTTTTGTAAATTTACTGTCCCTCAGCTGGTTGGCAATTGTTTAAACTCTTGTTTTCTGTGTTTGGTAGGCACTTTGAACAGGCAGATGGTAGATGTAATTTTCTTCAACAGAAAGCAGCATGAATGGTAAGAAATGAGTAAAGAGACAAGGAATTTTCTCATCTTCTAAGGAACACAATGAAGTGTTTGTGTTCGGATGATCAATTGCGAGTAGATGAAATGGTTCAATCGTCTGGGTCCCTGGCCACCAAGGACTGCTTGCCTGGCCATTATTCATGTCGAAATGGTGAGGTTGAGCGGAGGGTTGACACTGTAAACATTGAAGAAGCTGAATCATCTCTCCGTGAAGGTCTTTGCTTAAATGATGAGGTTGGTTCCTGAACATCTTTTTTTGTATCCTATGCATGAAGGAACTGCTGAGGCTTGACAAGTTTTCTCCAAGTTCAATGTTAAACCAGGTTTTCTTGGCTTTTGATTTAGGTCAAATATGTTGTCTTCTCTAAGTATTGAAGATTTTTTCTTTTGGTTGCCAACTGAGGATAGTGCTAAGTCAGAACATGTATTTATTTGGATTGAAACCTATTCAACCATATGGTAGGGATGTAACTAAGTCAAGATTTAATGAGTTTAACCATGCTTTAGCTTGCCTTGTAATTAATTTCTGGGCTGAAGATTGATCAAGCTTGATATGTTACATAATCAGTGAAGCCTAATTTTGAATCAAGCCAAGCTTGAGTCTATGCTGAGCAGCTTGACAAGATACATTGTGCTTCATTCATGCATTATGTGGCCCTATACATCAATCCTTCATTTATTTTTCACAAGGTAATAATGAAGTTATGATCTTAATTCTACTCTAATAAATCAATGTTGATGGTGGAAGCCTTTACAAGATCCTTCTAATGTATAGGATATATGTAACACTGTCACTTATTCTGAATTTTGTGTGGTGTCTTAATACAATATACAAATGTTTATAAAAATTCTTGAATATGTGTCACACTGTGTAGACATGCAAAATAAGATTAGTTGTAATGTCTAGTGGAGCTTTATATTTTGCAGGAAGCAAGAGCCTTGCTTGGAAGGATAGAATATCAGAGAGGAAATGTAGAAGCTGCACTTCATGTTTTTGATGGAATAGATCTTTCTTCAGTAGCTCCTAAGATCAAAGCTGCTATTGCTGAAAGAATGGAACGCCCCAAGTGTCACTCAAAATGGGATGCACGAACAATGTCCATACATGCAATAAGCTTACTTGTTGAAGCAGTATATCTGAAAGCAAGAGCTCTACAAGATCTTGGAAGGTTTAAAGGTGGAGATCATATGTTGATCAATTTTTTCCAGTACCTTTACCTATTCAATTTTCTTGAATTTATATTTTTATAAATTATCATAGTACAAAATTTATTTTTGTTTTCTCAGTCCTCTCTTTTTTAGTTGGGAACCACCAAAAGAACATGTCAGTTGTAGGTGATATTCATATTATAGTTAAGGACATCAATATCCATATATACAATCTAATTTTGTTTTTAAGCTTGAGATTTCTTTCAGGTTGTGATTTGGTCCATGAGATTTCTTGTCTCCCGTCAGATTTTTCATCCTAACTTGGAGTCATTTGACCTTTGCCCCGTCATGTTCGTATCCATTGCAATCAACATGTATTGGTTGTGCAACTCCTAAGTTTCCCTCCTTTTCTTTGAGAAATGCTGTACTCAGGTATTCACTAGAAAGGTGGCCTCAGTGCCTTAGCAAGTGTTGTCTGTTGCAACATGGGCATGGGTTTAATTGAGGAAATTAATGTAGTTGTACGGTGGGTAAGTTTTAGTGCTTCTGACTTTCTCCAGAGAATAATGGAACAGTGGTTTGGTCAGTGGAAACGTAATGCACTGGGCCATTCTTATATAATTATTAGTTTGGAAACATGATGCACTGGGCTAATTCTTATATATCTATTAGCTTCACTTCGCAAATTTAAATGTCTTAATACCCATTTTTGTCTATTCATTAGTTATTATCTCTCTTCCTTATGATGTCTGTATCCATTTCACAATGTTGAAATCGATGTTTTGTTCTTCATGTTGCATTATTGTACATGGTGCATGATAATAGATGTGTGTACTAGGATTCAGTTTTACTCACTCTCCATATAGGAAACCACGAGACTGGTGATAAGTGGCACATGTTGTCTCTGTTGTCTGATAGTAGTTTTACATGTGGGCAGACATCTTTGTTGTATAACATAAAACTGTCTCTGATATCGTTCTCATAGCAGTGTTAATCAATGATGTGGGGACATTTGAGGAAACTGGAGATGAAGCTGTACAAAGGCCTAAAAACATCTACTAGAAGATGAACTAAAATTCATGTTTTTTGATGGTATCACTATAGTTTTTTGCGGTGATTTAAAAAGCGCTAGGCGCCAAAGTTCTAATTAACAAAAAGTCTAGTATCCTCAAATGTCCCCAAATTTAAAAAGATATAGTGATACCATCAAAAAACATAAATTTTTATTAGTGATACCATAAAAAAACTAACAATATCACATTAACAAAAAGTCTCAAAATTCAAAACAATAACAACAATTTCGAATAAATAAAAATTAGTAGTATTAAAATCAAAATAATATATTATTAATCTAATAAATAAAAAATATTGTTACTAGTATACAGTTAACAATATACTATCGAGTCGATGTGAGAAGAGTGAGTAAGACAACAGCGACGAGCAGCTACAACAGTGGCAAGTAGCGACAGTGGCAACGACGAGCATCGATAGTGGCAGCGGAGAGAGGCAGCGACAGTGGAGAGGAAATGTCGGTTGCAGAATCGAGAGCAGGGTTAGGGTTGGAAAAGTCATGAGAGGGATGTTGGGAGCTGATATCGGTGCTTTAGTTGGTTCGAATGAACCAACTAAAGCACCGGGGTCGCCTGGTTTGACCTGAGCGCTCGCCCGAGCCTAACCGTCGGGCGCTTTGGGCGAACGCCCAAGCGGCGCCTCTTTGAAGCGAACCACCTGGACATGAAGCGAGGCACTCGGGCCTCATCTCGCCTCGCCCGAGCGCCTATTGAAATCGTTGGTTTTTTTGTTATAAAACATTATTTCTGAGACTATTATGAAATCTAAATTGTGCTCTTTGGATTTTGACTGTACTTTTCCCCCTGAGACCGTTATGGCCTTGGGATTTATAACATTATATTTATCACCTGCAGCCCTTTTCCTCACGTCATATGCTCTGTACTTGTAAGAATGTATTTTTATATTTGTTTTGAAGAATAATACCTTCTAGAATTATTCTTACTTGTTTAAATACAAGATAATTAGGTACACAAATGCCTTGTGTAGTTCAGAATTCAGATTTTGTTGGTCTGATTTGCTCCTGGGGCTATTTGCTCATTTCTTAATTCTATTTGCTCATTTCTTAATTTCACATTCATGTTCTGTGATTTTTTTTAATATTAGTTACATTCCATCTATCATATACTATTTGTTCTTGTACAAGTATAATTTAGCTCCAATCTTCATTGATAGGTAAGAAACTTTTAGCTTGGTTCTTTAACGTGTTTTTGAACTTTTGGTTCTTCCCGTTTGTTAAAAGTGTCAGTATTCTTTCCATATGGACAAAGACGCGCGCAATTGTTTTTTTATGTTTTCACCTATAGACTGTTGAGTACTGACTATTATAGCTTATATGTTTATGAAGAAAATGAATTATTTTCCAAAGCCTGCTGAATTGCTGCTAAAAAGGTGATCACCATATTAAGGACCACAGAGAGTTCTTACTTATAAATCATTGTATGTCTCACTTATGTCAAAGACATGGTTATTCTGAAATCAATAGCCAAATGTTAAAATGCCTGTTGCATGACTGTAACAGTATTCATTTGGTCATGCAGAAGCTGCTCAATCATGCAGCATTTTTCTGAACTCTATAGAGTCTGCGTTACATGATGGCTTGCCAGGGAACTTTATTACTGATAATAAATTACAGGAGATAGTGTGCAAGGCAGTTGAGTTGCTTCCGGAGCTATGGAAACTGGCTGGATTTCCTCATGAAGCCATCTCAACTTACCGAAGGGCCCTACTTGGACACTGGAATCTTGATGATGTTACCATGGCAAAGATACAAAAAGAATTTGCTATCTTTCTTCTTTATGGAGGCTGTGATGCTAGCCCTCCAAACCTTCACTCTCAAATGGATGGTGCATTTATACCTAGGAACAACATGGAAGAGGCAGTTCTTCTGTTAATAATTCTTTTGCGGAAAGTTTCTCTTAGGAGAATTGAGTGGGATTCATCTATCATCGATCATCTGTCTTTTGCACTATCTATATGTGGGCAGCTTAGTTCTCTGGCCGGTCAGGTAGAAGGGTTATTACCTGGTGTCCTAGGTATGAAAGAACAATACTATACCTTAGCCTTATGTTACTTAGGAGAAAATGATGACCTTACGGCTCTGAATTTGCTGAGAAAGCTACTGAATGCTACGGATCCAGATTGTGTAAAAGCATTGATACTTGCTGCTAAAGTTTGTGGTGAGAATACTTCTTGTGCAGAGGAAGGTGTTTCCTTTGCACGCAGGGCACTCACCAACTTGCATGGTTGCTGTGATCAAATTGAAAGTGTAACTAATTGTTTACTTGGTATCTCACTTTCAGCTCAGGCTAGATCTTCTTCCTCTGATTCAGAAAGAGTTTCAAGGCACTCTGAGGCACTTGAGGTGCTTGAAAAAACTGAAAGAACGATCCATGGAAAAGACTGTAAAACCATATTCAATCTCAGCTTAGAACATGCTGAACAAAGAAAGTTGGATGCAGCACTTCGTTATGCCAAACAGCTTCTGAAACTAGAAGCTGGCTCAAATGTAGATGCGTGGATCCTTTTGGCACGAATATTAACTGCCCAGAAGCGGTTTGTTGATGCTGAGACCATTATCAATGCTGGTTTGGAGCAAACAGGAAAGTGGGACCAGGGAGAACTACTGCAAACTAAAGCTAAAATTCAGATTGCAAAGGGACAACTGAAGAATGCTATTGAGACATATACTCATCTTCTTGCCATAATTCAGTTGAGGACTAAGAGTTTTAATTATGGACTAATGTCATTGAAGGTAGTGTCTACTTTCTTCGACCTACTCCATGCAAATTTGTCCTTATTGTTCTTGTTGCTGTAGCCTTTCTTCAGCCTAAACTTTATTTTATTCCTGTCTATTAATTTAGTGTCTATTTTCTGTCATGCAGATTTCCCTTTTAGCAATAAGATATTCACTTATTTGCACATAGCTATTATATTATCACAGTAGGTTTATGACATTATAATTTGCACGTACAAATGTATTATGTGCCTTTATGTTATCAGCTTCGTTTTAATTATATGGAAATTCATGTGCACTTACTTTTCACATAACTTTTTAACAGGGTGGAAAAAGTGAGAGAAGTTTGGAAATCCAGACGTGGCATGATCTGGCTAATGTCTACATAAGCATGTCACTGTGGAGGGAGGCTGAAATTTGCCTATCTAATTTGAAGGCTATTTGTCCTTATTCTGCTTTAAGATGGCACGCTACTGGTAGTCAAGATTTTGGACATTAGTTTATAGTTTCTACTATGTTTTCATTTTTCTATTATGATATTGATATGCTTGCTTTTATTTTTAGTGTGTGTTTTCCTTGTACTTTTAGTATGCTGATTTTGATCACACATATAAACCAAGAGTTTCCAAAATATTATGATCTGCTTAGTATTTAGTGGGGAATATGTAACTTAGTATTTGCTGGTTGCTGGATGTTGCATTTGTTGTTTTCTTTAGTTTGTCTTAAGAAATGAGTTACAGAACAGAAACTGGTTAGATTAGAACGTGTTGTGCAGATTAGCTTATTAGAGACTATCGTATGTTATATGGGTTGGGTGGGAATTGCTGTGAACGTATCCATAGAGACAAGTTGTGGAAGATTTTGAGTGATTTATCACCTAAATATATCCTCCGATATATACATTGTTCCCTGGTTAATCTAAACAGAAGTAACCAGCAACATAAGTTTACACTTTACAACAAGAAAATAGTGTTCATGTTTATTTGGTAAGACTGTCACGCAAGATAGGTTTATATATACATATACATACATATATATGTAAACATTCTCATCATTTGATTGATTAGTTGCCTAAGCTCCTTATTCAATTTGATTATGTTTCGCTTCTTCCTCGGAGTAAGACGATTAGACAATTCCTAATCATGGTCCTTGCGGATCGGATCATTTATATGGGATAAAAAAGAAACTTCATGTATTTGTCATCTTTCTCATTGAATGATATCTCAATTCTAGTTATGGTTTCATTAGATATCTTACAACTAGAACTCATCTTTTTCGATCAAATTCCTCCGCCACTGTAAAACTCCGGTTAGATTCAGGCAGGAAAGTAGATTCATATAGGTATTTATTCATTCTGATATAAGTACACTTGTTTGCACAAAAAACATGATTTTTTCATCGTGCTGGGAACTGACTTTCCATGGGAAAAATAGTCCATTGGAACCCAATTGTTATGTCATAGTAGATCCAAACACTTGTCTCGAATTGACTTCAATATCATAATTTCTCTAGTGAATAACTAATAGTTGCTCACTTGCTCTAGTGAATTGCTAAATAAAATAGCTATCTTTCAGAGTTTCACGAAAAACTTATATATATATATATATATGTATATATTGAATCACAAAAATACTGTATTACTTATTCAAAATGTAATGTACAAATCTGGGATCTATACCAGCCCAAAAAATGGGGGAGCAAAAGATCTAAACCTAGCAGCTTTATCAACTAGTTGATTACCTTTCCTATGGATATGCTCTATCGTGCATATGTTTAGTGATTTACAAGGGCTAGAAATGTCAATAACTATACTCAAAGAGACCAAGGAACAATAGAGATTCCTCGGACAAAATTACATATGATAATAGCATCAATTGTCACCAAAATGCTGGACAATTTGAGTTCCTAAACCTCACAAAGCCCCATACGCAAGGCTTTGCACTCAGCCATAGTATTTGCAGAAGAGACTTGGCAAGGCCTGCCATCACACCCAAGCACTGAGTTGTCCTTAAATTTGATAGTAAAACCAACACCAGCCTGTACATTCTGTGAGAAAAAAGAACCATCAATTTCTAGTATACAATCAAAATTAGACTGTTCAGACAAGTCTTCCCCTGCAGCATTTTGCATTCTCCTCTCAGACTTGTTTCATCTAGTGAAATAATCACAAGCATATCATAAGATCTTGTGCAACAAAGAGGTTGGCTTAGTTTGACGGTTGCTATATTTGGCCTCGTTGTGGAAGAAACCAAAGTTCGGTTTCAATAACAGGGAGAATCCAATCCTTGGAAATTTTATCATCAAGGCTATGTGTTTCCCAAATCCATCCCCACCAATCCAGAGGCCATAAAACAAAAGCAGAAACCTAAATGCTGTTGAATTAACAGCCATAACTCGAATGTGACCATACATTCCAATGAAATGTGATTGGGGGAATCTGAAGAGAGATGACAAAGATGAGAAGGTTCCATCTGGGAATGAGAAGCACAAGATAACCAGTTAGAGTAGGCAACCTATTCATGTAAGCTTCGATAGGAAGAGCTTCATTTTTGGGGCTACTCTCAAATACCAAATAGCCTTCCAGCCAGACCAACACTCCTCTCTATATCATGGCTGATTTGTCAAAGCCCTATAAGCTGCCTTGACAATCAGCACCCCTTCGGGGTTTTCCGACCATCACCATCTGTCGTCATTGGCTAAAGCAAAATGATGAATTCTAAGGATACATTCCACCACTGAAGAGCCAATGATCATTACACTCCTATTCACACTCCATTGACCTCCTGAAAAAAGATCAACCACTTTAGAAATCAACAACATTTCATTCACATTTACAAAAAGTAAATGTGACCACCAACAGTCATGCTAGTTGTTCCTGCCTCCAATAATAACCTGAAATCCCTCTCTAACATCCTTAAGAAGATTATGGATGATCCTATCAGGACACCTCTATATATATATATATATATATATATATATATATATATATATTAAGAAACAATCTGTAATGTTTGTTTCCTATAGTTATTCTGAGTCTATGAGTTGTAGATGTTGATTTTCATAAGTTTTATCTTTACCTTGTTGGTCATCTGAATGATTATTTAAGAGGTTTCTTAGTTTATCTCACTCTTGTTCTTGTATATATAGGAAATATTTTATTTTAATATATGATGATTTTGTCATTGTTTACTTGAATTACCTTAAAGTTGTCCTTTTTGACTTCACATATGCAAAGACTTAAGTTATGCATCACTAGGTTTTCTTTTCTGGAAAAATTTCTTATACGAATCAATATAATATCATATATATCCCTTAAAAAAAAGCAAACATCCTGTATATTTGTGCAAAACTTAGAAATCTCTCTCCCTTATATGCCATTGATGGTAGACTTTGTTAGATCCTGTTAGGACCTATTTGCCTCAACATGGGTTGAGGTTGATTGGAATTTATGGCTAGATAACCTGTTAAATGGTTACTAGTGAGACCTAATAGGTCTATTGCTAGGGTGTAGATAAGGAGGTACCTTTAGATTTGTTAGATACATAGGATACTAGCATTTTTGTGTCTAGGATACTCTGGCACATTGCATGGGAACACCAGAAGATTTCCCTTTTTCAGTTGGATCATGCAATGATATAAATTCTATGCTGATTTTTGTAATTTTACAGCAGAGGATTTTCTTTGTGGGAATTATGGAACATGTTAACTACCAAGAATATTGAAGACCTTTTTTTCATTTTTTAATCAACCCAAACTTTTTGGAAATTAGCATTTTATAATGTAGATATGAATCCTTGACATCTCTTGCTAGGCTCCTTTTGGTCTTTTCTTGTGCAATTTCTCACCCCTTTGGTAGCTCACCTTGCTCTTCAGTCCTCCCTATCCTGTTCCATTTTTTTTTTTTGGGCCATCCTTCATGGATGAAGATGGTGATGATGATTCCATGTTTATTTTTGGGGTGTTTGCAATTAATTTGCATTGTCTGGACTTGTAATACATGTAATATGAGACTTGTCAAACATATTCACATATTCTCTCTATTGAAGCTCATCCCTTTGATGTGTCTGAAAATTTTATGAACTGCTGGTTGATATATCAGAAGTTTATTGATCTGTTATGTCAACCATTGTTGGAGAGATTTATCTAAAGTAGCTATCTTAGCATCATGAGGAAACATTGAAGACTTTGCTTAATCACTGATTTTTGTTCTTTGCTTGAATTGGTTAGTTGCCTGTTTGAATTTTATTAAGAATTTTAGAGCCACTGTCAACGTATGTGGAATTGATATTAATTTTCACTCTCTATCTAGACATGTTCAAACTATCCACTCTGTTTTATTTTTCTCCACTCTTTGTTACCTTCTCAACATTAGTGTTAAATGTCAAAAACAATTGCTAATGTTTCAGGACAGCTATATGAAGCAAAAGGTCTCCTTCAAGAAGCTCTAGGGGCATATGCTAAAGCATTGGATATAGAGCCAGCCCATGTCCCAAGCTTGGTGTCAAGAGCAATTGTTCTTAGGCATCTTGGTGATTGGTCATTGGATGTCATTAGGAGCTTATTGACTGATGCACTTCGGCTGGACCGGACTAACCATATTGCTTGGTTTAATCTAGGTTTAATTTATAAAGCTGAAGGTGCCAGATCAGCACTTGAGGCTGCGGAGTGTTTTCAGACTGCTGCTTTTCTTAAAGAGACTGCACCGGTTGAACCCTTCAGATGAGGTTTTTTGGAGTAATCAACTCTGTGAGCTATTTTATAAACCTTCATGGTTATGTTTGTTTTCTGCAGTATATAGGATATGCCGTCTGTATTGTAGTTTACTGAAAATTGCAGCTTATAAGATCATTCAGAGTATTACTTGAATCAAGAACCCAGCCTTCATAGTTCATAGATGGTAAATAAACAGAACGAGATTTCCTTATTGCAATTAATCTTAAATAGCAGCATGATTAGTCTGAAGGTGACAATTATTCTTTCTTGAAACTGTGGAGAATTTTCCTGGAAATTTGAAATGCAAAAAAAAAAAAAAATCAGCCAAGAAGAAGCAGAACATCAGGGGCTCATTTATTTGTATTTGGTGCATCCAATAATGAATATCTGACGAACATATGAAAATCACTGGCAGAGCTAATACTTGTCAACCATGTGACGTTCCGTTCCCAACTCATTCCTTTATCAACTGTAGCACATAAATGAAAAAGAGACACCAGTATGCCATTGCAGCAGTACATGTAATCATCTAAAGGAAGTTGTCCCCTTTCATAGCATTACTGTTATAGGACATCTTTCTGAGGAAGTTGGAGTTTTTTGCTGAAATTCTAAATGATATACGAGAAATTTGGGTTGAGACTCTACATTCTTTTCTTACGCACACAAGTAAATATTTTTTCTTCTCGCTTCATGAAATGGTCAACCTTTTACTGTTCCACGTTTGATTCATTGATGTCCACATGCATCTTATGGTATGAATCTGTTATGTGGAGTTGTCAAGTTGCATCAACTTTCCCTAGTTCTAGTCTTTGGTTTTAGAGATATTGTCCTATCATGCATTTTTTCATGTAAAAATGTGGAATAAAAGTAATGTACTCAGCTGTAACCCTTTGATCATCAATATATTATTACTCAGATTGAGGACCAACACCCTTGTGTGCTTGACACATGAACTGTCAATTACAATCAGGTTGTCATTTTAGTGGACCGGTTAAGATTATTAAAATGCCTGAAAAAATAAACATTCAAGAACTGTTTTTTTTTTTTGCATGCTTTTTTACTGGCTTACCTAAGAAGCAAAAACTTGGCACTTGGATGAGAGCTACCCAGAACCATGAACTTTCAGAAATTTGACTGAATTTTCCAAGTATTTATGAAGCTTACCTCTAATTTTGAAGTTAAAAGGCTCTTGCAGCAGCTAGGGCTCAAATGATGTTATTATTTACTATATTGTAACTGATGTGAAGTTTAGTGCATGAATCTTTGTTATATTAAAATCTGGTATGGCGCTTACATTAAGTCCAAACCATTGATTATTTCCTACTACACCCACAAAATACTTCCTGCTCAAACAATTTTTTTTTCTGCCAAATGAACTTTTCGTGTAACTATCTTAAGTCCATACCACTGATTATTTCCAAAATTGTTCAGCTTGCACACACTTCCTCTTGGAAATCCTTTTACAGTTTTTTGTTTTCTGGAAAAAGTTAGCTTGAATTTGAAAATTAGTTACCATTAGTCATGATGGTGATGGTATTGCTATCTCTTGTTTACTGGCTATATGCTAACCTCTCTCCAACTTGAATTTTCACTAATGTAAGTGGTCTATTGAAAGGAGTTTCTGCTGTTGACATATGCCAAATCATTTCAAGCATACTGCTCTTCTATAATACTTTTGGATTGCTCTAGTTTGTTGATTCAATATTTGGGTCTCCTAATAAAGCTTATAGCGATAAGGATCATGAGAATTTGGGTCATATAAAAACATATTCCCACAAACTTGTTTGTGATTGCAAATTTCTTCTCTTGCCTATTCTTCTAAGTGGGTTTACATGTTCGTTTGCTCCTGAATTTATAGGCTTCGCATGAAGTTAGATAAAAACAAGGATTGCAATTTTGCTTGATATGGTACAGTAAAGGCGGTACATGTTGGTCTAGCCAGCGACTGGCACATGGACCACTCTGTATCGGGCAAAACACAGGAGGTGGGGGTGTACCACCTGGTACATCCCAGAAACTGGATGAAACGATCGAATGGTACACCCCAGAAACTGGATGAAACGATCGAAACATGATCGTTATTGACATTTTTCGGTCGGTAATAGTTGTATCTTGACCAATACACATCAAGGGTCAGGATTTGTCATGGTCCAATGGTCAATTTGACTGTTGGACCTCAATTTTGGCTTGGTTCAAAGGTTTAAAAGCTTCCTTACTCCCCTCTAAATGACTGTTGGACCTCCTCAACTTTGGTCTAGTTCAAACTTCAAAGGTTTAAAAGCTTCCTCACTCCCCTCTTTCACTCCCTCTCACTCACACAAGTTTCCCCCTCTCTTTCACACTCACTCTTTCGTACTCTCTTAATTGAGCTTCCTAATCATTGATTAGAGGCTTAGAGCTTCAATTGGAGGGATTAAAGTTTTCAAACTTGTCATTTGGTGGAAGATCCATCCTATATGTTTCGATACGTAATCTAACATTGCTTGTATCTTTGTAGATGATTCAACATCGAAGAAACGGAAAACATGCTACAAAGTTGCTTCTCAACATCAAGAAAAGATAAATTCGCTATCTAAACCTTATTTCCACTCTGTTTTTATTGAAATCTAATTTTAGTTGCATTAAATTTTATTTAAAAGGCTTAAAAAAGGGTTTTCTCTATTCCAAGTATTCAAACATTTTTTATGGTTGTTTGGGTTTGTCAGTACATACCGGCATATGATACGTTGGTAATGACCGGTACATACCAGTCCAGCTATTGACCGGCACCACCGGTCGGACCAAGATGTCAAACCTTGGATAAAACAGTAATATATTGGTTGGTCTATGGACATTGTTAATAACAGAAGCTTGGTGCTTATGAGCTGAATGTTCCCTTTGTTTTGGCGCATGAATTCTGTCAAATATGTTGTGGAAATATGCATTATTACTTGGGAGCATGCAAGCTTAAAATTTATTCCTTATGAAATACATGAAGGCAAGAGGAGATCATCTATAATTCCTTGGCAATGCTGCTTTCAGTACTATGTACACATTGTCTAGGTTTGAGAAGAGAAGTTGACCAAAAACACAAACCACTTGTCCAAACATGCATTTGTAGGGTGTGGTTTAATGGGGCAACTGGCAAGTGGCATCATCCGTCAACTTAAGCTTCGCAAAGGCTCTGGGGGGTGGAATGGAGATATGGTGTTCACTGTAATCTTATACTTCTGGTGGTTTTTTATCATCTTTAAGAGTTGCTAATTGCCATGAACTCTGTATGCAATTACAATATTCTGGAGTGTGGAGTCTGAGACAAATTCTATACACTTCCAAGGTAAGAGATCTTTTTAGCATACTCAATATTTAGTATTAGTTCTTATCTGAATCTTGTACTTTACAAGTGTGAAACTTTAAGCTAAATTTTGTTCCATTAAACATGGATTTTATCCCGTTGATGTATGTTTTGATTTAACATAGTTGCTAAGATGTATCAATATCTCAGTTTTCTTTTATGAAAGATGGCATAGTTCAGTTGCAATTCTCTACTGCATGGTTACAGGAAAATATATTAGTTGCTAGTACTGTATTTGTAATATCCTTTATTTTTAAATTCTTTATGATATCCATGATTTTTTTTTTATTTTAATGTGAAAATTCATTTAATAATTTTTTGTATTAAATAATTTTATATTGAAAGTTTCATTCCTAGAATTTGAATGTGATTTGTGAACGTTTTATGTTATGTTAGTGGAGAAAAAAAAATCCTATTTAAAATAGGTTCACACTTCAATGATATTATTCTCTGAATGTTATTTTGGGGATGTGACAATATTCAAGTTTCAAATGTTGATCAGATTAGTATATTCCTAAACTGGTAGTTGTTTGTTCCACCAAGAATTGATTGGATTAGTATATTCTAACCAGCGATTTAAAAAGGCGCTCGGGCGCTCGGGTGAGGAAAGGTGAGGCTCGAGCGCCTCGCTAATCTCCCAAGTGGCGCGCTTCAAACAGGCGCCGCTTGGGCGCTCGCCCGAGCCCAGGTGCTGGGTGCTTCAGGCGAGCGCCTGGGTTAACCAAGGCGATCGAACCTGGATTTTAGGTCTGGTTCGGTCCTGGTTCGGTCTCCGATGGTTAGTTGGTTCAATCGAACCAACTAAAACCGATATAAGTGACAACCCAACCCTAACTCTTGCCGCCGCCGCTCCTGATCTCGCTGCTCGCCGCTGTCGCTGCTCGCAAACTCTACCGCTGCTAGCCGTTGTCGCTGCTCGCAAACTCTACCGCTGTCGCCGCTCGCTGTTGTCGCTGCTCGCAAACGCTGCCGCTGTCGTCGCTCGCGCCTCCCGCTGCTCGTCGCTCCTGCTCCCGTTGCCGCTGCTCGTCGCTGTCGCTGTCGCTCGCGCCTCCCACTGCTCGCCACTCCCGCTCCCGCTCACGCTGCTCACCGCTGTCGTCGCTCGCCACTGCCGCTGTCGCTTCCTCTTTTCTCAGTCAGCAGACTCAGCACCCTTTTACACTTCCTTTTAACAGTATACGTATGCTGTATACTGTTAATATTATTAAGTTTATTTAAAATAATTAATTTTTAATACTGTTAATAGATTAATAATATATTATTTTGATTTTAATACTGTTAATTTTCATTTATTTGAAATTATTAGGTTTCTTAATACTGTTAATTTTATATCTTAGATTTTCTTAATTTAATAGCATATTTTTATTTAAAATTTTAAATAATTATATTTATTAATTATATTATATATTTTTATATTTTAGCGTCTCGTTTCACTCGGGCGAGCGCCTAGCGCCTCGGGCGTTTTTGGATCTTGGCACCTTTTGGCGCCTAGCGCTTTTTAAATCATTGATTCTAACAGGTATTTATCTGTTCGACCAAGAATTGGTACTGAACCATATAGCTCAGTACTGATTGAAAGGAATTGAATACCAGATGGACCTGTATGTACTATCTAGTATTTATTATACTGGGTTGACCAAGTCCTGGTATCAAAGCGTATAGCTGGACATTGCTATATATATGATTTATTTATATTTTTTATTGTATTATTTGAAAATACGAAGCAGCATAGGTTGGTATATCACCTCTTACCAGTCGGATAGATCTCAAAACTGGCACAATCATTGCTGCTGGTGGTACAGTATAATTATACTAGTTTCATACTGCTTTGACGAGGTATTGAAACTGATACTGGACCAGGATTTTGAACCTTGCTATCATTTAAATATTGAGGCTTGTGCTAGAATTAGTTCTGTTTTAATTGAGGCACAGGAAAAAAAAGAAAGGAAATGAATTGAGGTGTGCCATCAATGCTCCTTATAGATGACTTACCCTGAGCCATGGTTTTTATTTTTAGATGGATTTGGTAATTTTGAACACTGCCAAAATGTTCTGAGATGGTAATAGGTATGAGTCCTTGCTGTGTCATCAGACAACTTCATTTGTCTCAGACAGCTGTCAAGACACCTACTGTAGAGGTTTAACCGTGATATCCAACAACCCCATGCTGTAGAGTTCAGGTTGTGCACTCTGTTTTGGCATGTTACGGGCAAGACATCTTTGCTGGATGTAGCTTTCTTCAAAAAGAGGATGGGATAAGTCTGGAAGTCTCTAACGTTTGCTTAAAATTTCAACTATGGTCTTGCATAGAAGTAGAAAACAAACAAGTATCATCATGGAGGGACCAATAAAACAAGATTTTAATATACCTTTCACATCAAATTTATTTGATGAACACAATTTAAACAGTAAAAATACTTGTAGATGTTCTTCAATCCAACAAGAAAACAAGTTATTTGAAGAACATAATTAATTCCAACATCCATAGGTGCCTTTAGAGACATTCGAAGAGGTGTCTATTAAGACCTAAGAGATTACATCTTGCCTCATGTTCTATTAACAAAGTTTATTCAGGAGATTACTCCTTGTTCCATGTTCCATTGAGAAGATCTATTTATGGGCACTTCATAGTTATTTTGATCAACAGTCCTAATGATGCCTTCAGTTACTTTAATAAGAACATTGCCATTTGGGTGTTCTAATTCAACCCTTTAATATTTTTAAGCGGTATGTCACCTTTTGTAGAACTTATTGTGGTGGCTATGTGTGATTCCCGCACACGAGGTATGTGAGATACCACATCAACCCGAACTTTCAACGGTGATTCAGCCCATCTAATTTATTTGTTTTCCATTTCATGTGATGTTTTTGAACTGCTTTGTAATTTCTACAACAGATTACTTAATGCAGTTTTCTTTATTGCCTTGATCAGGAGTTTTACATGTTATTAATCGTACATGTTGTCAACTAACCTTCTAAACATGTCTTTCATTCTATGTTAGTAATTTTTAGATCATCTTCTCTTGTTTAGTGTTTATCCTATGCTCCCTTTAATGTATGCAATCTCCCTTTAGTGTATGCTATCTTTCTTTGAGTAATTTTCAGGTCCTGATATTGTCACTATTGAAGTCTTAAATTTAGGAGGCATGTTGTGTCACATTCAACAAATATCTTGTGCTTGATGTCTGTCTTCATTTTCTAATTTAGGGTTTGAGTTTGAAATACATCACCAGAAGTTTTGCTTCAAGATTTTCCTTGTTTTGTTGATTTGTCCGATAGCCAGCTATGCTTTATTTTATATTCCTAATCAACAGGCATCATGCATCAGGATCACTAATTCTCTGTTTGATTTTGGAACTTGTAAGGACTGTTGCCTTCTCCTCGAGTGCATATCAATCCAGAATCTTGACATAATCAACCACATAGGCTTTAGAAGAATCTGATCGGAATAACATATGCCCCATTGAGATCTTGAAGCCTTATTATGTGGTTGATGAATGTCCTTGGAGGAATGCCAAGAGGTGATGTCAGTTTCGATTTGACATGCATTCCTGTACAGTTGAATGTAGTGTGCCTAAGGTAATTGCGGAAGGATATGGTTGGTATTGATGACATTAGGCCTGTCAAAAAGGAAAACCGAGGAAGATATCATGAATGAAAAGCATTTACCCAAAGGGGGTGGGTGATACAAACATCAGCATCTACATTCTCCAAGAATGAAAAGCATGATGGGGAAAACATTTGACGACAATGGATGGAAAAAGGTCGGTCGGTATGTATCTCCTTGATCTGATTCAATGAAGTTATGCTTTAAATGTTGGGTTGTAACACATCTTTGGGACATGATGTTCCGATTGGATCACAACCTGCGAATGCTGCTAGATTGGTTTCCATGCTGGTCTTCTGATTGAATAACTGCAGATGAAAACAATGTTATCCAGAATGTTTGTAGCAAAATGCAATATGGCTTATGAATGAAAGCCTATATCAAGTAAGATTCAGCTTTTTCCATTTGATTCTATGGTCTGGCTCTTCTCTTTTTATGCCTCCCTTTCTTTTCTTTTCCTGCTGCAATGTTCATACCAATTTGGGATATTCACGTTTTCCAACTCATGCCCAAAGCAAAAGTTACGGTCTCTTGATCCCAAAGAAAAAGTTCCAACCATATATCGACAGAGAACGCATAGTGTTCCTCTTGGATGATGTTATATTAGGTTCAACATATCCCTAAGAAAAAGTTTGTTTGTTATATAAATGATGCTGGCCCCAGAAATCAATTTGCCTCTGCACCTTATTTCCTCGGTGACGGACGAAGGGTTGCTCTCTCCACCTGCACAAATTGTCCGTTTGCCACCGTCGTTGTGTTGTATTTTCCCAAAGATTCGCGTGCTTACGAACGAACAGATGCAAAGACAATTCAACAACGAACTGTGTGAAAACTAGATTTAACTTAAGCCAGACAATACAACAAAGCATGAGAATCTCCAACAAGGTTTGAGGCAATGAATCAGTCCAAAGTACAAAGGCCACTTCCCATCACTCCATTTAATTGGAACCTCCTCAGTGTGATCTGGTGACAAGTCACATATGCGTAACTACAATGAATCTAACAACTCGGAATACTATAATCTAATTCTGACCACATGAGGTCTGATTAATATCATCCTCCTTAAACCTCCGTACCAAAGTCTACTGAAAACAACTCAAAATGGCCAATGCCACAGCCGCATTCATCTATGAAATCGTGCCAAATACATATCATGTGGGAAAAAGCCAGCTGTCACAGTCTGTTCACCGTAAGCCCGGCCGTGCAAACAGTGTGCTGCCATGCAAGTAGCTTCTGTCCTTAGAAACTCCACAAAAACACTGCCTGGTTCAAACAAACTGACATCAAAATCCTGGTGATCCTCTTTGTCACTAGTAGCTTCTTTGTCAATTCCCGTAGGGTATGTGGACAGGTGCTCATCATCTTCTTTGGTTAACTCTGCTTCCTTGGGAGACGAAGTCTGTAAGCAAGTATTTTCTGTCGATGCTGGATCGACATCTGAGGATAATTCTGCTTTTTCGGCAGTGATGCTACTCAAATCAGCATTTTGTTCCACCTCGGCGGCATCCTCACCTAGCTTTGGTGTTTCAGAAAACAAACCAATTTCAGCACCAATTTCTACAATCACATCCTTTTCAGTCTCCATTGGTTGGTCAGCTGCGACATCACCAATCTGTTGGGCATCTTTCGAAGTAGTTGAGCCATCTATTTCACCAAAGACAATGTTCTCCTCGATTTCTTTCAGAGGCATATTGTTATTATTTTGTATCTCTACAACATCATTCCTGATATCTCCAGGCCTTTCAGCATCTTTATGAGGTGCCATATCTACATCTTGCTTGCTATCATTACTTGGACATTCCATGCTAGATTCTGCCTTGACCAAATACCCACTAGGATATGTTTCAAAATTCTCAGTAGCAGTCCCAAGATTGCTGATATATCTTATAATATTGACTGCTTTAACAGTTCCAAACCTGTCGATTTAAATCAAAAAGAACTCTTGTGATGCTTTTAAAAGCATAGACATGTTAGAATAATGATTTATATGGCAACAAACGCACCTTGTACATTCCAATCGTATATCTTCTATAACTTCCTCCAATTCAGATTCTGATAGCAGCAAAAACTCCTCTTTGTTGAACTTTGAAGGATTAAAAGGAAGATTGTCAGTTGTTAAAGGAAACTAAGATAATAGCAAGTATATCGTAATGCTCATGTCACCAAAATATCTCTTTTTGTTTATGGTTTACAACCAAAATTGATTTGGTATAGCATACCACATTTTTAAGCTGAAGGACTTTTGTTGATGGCCCGAGTAGTGACTTGGCATGCACAGGAATACCATAACATGAAACAATTTCAGCGTTCTCCTGAGAACCAACGGTTAGCAGGTCAACTAAAATTCCAGCAGTTCAAACAAGAAATTCATAACAGATTGCTGAAAGTAACATAGCCTCACCTGGGCATCAGGAAGAGTTTGAACTGCAGTTAGAACACGCCCACCAAGCTTCATCCCATTCAGTCCAGCGCATGCTTTTGAAGTAATCGAATGATCCACATACTGTCACATCAAATTACAGCATCACTAGCTGAATACCATACATGTCAACAGCATAATACCAGGAAAGTTCAAGCAGCTAATGCAAGAATTGGGAATTTTTTATACCTCTAAGAAGGCACATGGTCCATTAAGTTCTTTGTTAAATTCAAAGTGGTAAGCATTTAGAGTCCCAAATGCACCAACAATCTCCATAAGCTGAAAGAACAGCAATCAACAATCAACTAGATCGGCACCGGTTGTCATTTATTCCATCAACCAGTGGAAAAGGATGTTGGACATCCATAAAGATTATGTTTTTTAATTCTCTTAAAAGTGATCTTTGAAAACTTACCATATTAGATGAGATAGCCTCAGAAATTCCTCCAATGAAAATCTGCAATCACAAAAAAGCATTACCGGACATTTAGATGTTAGCACGTTTGAAAAATTCAGACCAGATTTTGAAGTTTCATCCAATACTTTTGAATGCCAAAAGTCGAAATGCAGTAGATTTCAACTGCAATCAACTAGTTCACATGGCCTTGGCCAAAATCTGGTCAAAATTCAATACAGAAGGTGTACTACATAATCACTGAAGATGGGAGGCCTTTCATTCTCCTCTGGTCAACTAGAAAGTCCCAGGTAAAGAATAACAAATCTAGGCTCTGAAAGTAATTTCTTTATATACAACACATTTTTTACAATCCTTGACTTTCAAACTTTGAGACTTGGAAACTTAAGATTAGTTTCATAAATTCAACATTTTAGATAAGATTTTTGCGAATTTAATAAGATTTTACAGGAAAACAACAAAGAGGGTTGGAATTTTTAGCTTGACTTGGCAAGTTTTAAGCAGATATCTGACAAACATAAGTTGTATTTTCTAGCAGGGGTTTAAGTTTAAGATCTTATATAGCATTTAGATAAGGAATTTGTGGAAGTTTATGTATATTAGGCTTTTCATACTCACGAAAATGTTTTAAAATACTTTTCAACACAACAATCAATCCTTTCAATTTTTCCAACTTCCATTCACACTGGACCGGACCACCCGAAAAGGGCTGGCCCCTGTGCCGGTTCGCCATGGGATCAGTGAAGAGCACCCCATATAGACTCGTCCAAGCAGTATTTAAAACTATGCTCCAAAAATACGACAGAATTGAGATCACAAGAAAACTGAGTTTGATCAAACCATGTCTGTTCTTCACTTGCTACAATAAGATCTTATAAGATGGTTTGCTTGTTATTCCTAAAATATCCAACTGGCATAATGAATGCAGAATAATCTTTTAAGAAGTGAAGAAATCAAGTGTTATAATATTTAGGATGGCTACTTTCTTTGATGGTACCGGTTGGTAAAGATGGGTAATTATCAGTCTGACAACCTACCAATACGTGAACCAGGCAATTTCATTTGGTCCCATCAGAGAGTTTATTGCCTGATAAGCCAGTCACCTCCTCTTTCTTTTTTTTTTCTTTCTGGTCTGAGTAACAAGTACCGAGTGCCAATATGCTGACCTGAACTGATACCATACCAGTCCAACTAATTATCGGTGGTAGTGTTGGACCCAGATTCTAATTCGTGGTCTTTTGAATTGTGCACACAAGTTAGACTGATCACTAAGAGAAAAACTTTTTTGCCTCAAAGAAATTACCTTAAAAAATTATAAATTCATAAGGTCTTGATGGTCTCAACAACCCCCTCATTTTTTTCTGCGTTACCATGCAATGCTACAGATTTCAAGCTATGATAACTGACCAAAGGCAAGTGAATCAGTCATCGATCATTATATATCCATTAACAATAAGAACATGAAGCTAATAGAAAAATAATATGCCTCTAGACTGGTACCTTATGGGATGAATCCTTCACAAAATCGTCTACTACCTTAAGCTCTTCCTTTGGTTTCTCTGGTGCAACAGTCTGCATGAAAATAAGAAGTCTGAAAAACTTGGACAAGGTCATCGATCATAATACACCCCAGAAAGCATCCTCTATCCAAACAAGAAGCTCTTACAAGAATCATGAATAAAAATACTACAAACACAATCCGGAAAAACTGCATAATAGATATATATGCAGTGCGCATACATACATTAACCAACAAGAAATTGGCAGGACACTCGATGGTCCAATGATAGCAAAATTAGATACTCATTATGGGTACAAAGTTTACAAATGAAGAAAAGACAATCAGAAAACAGCATTTCCATGGATGAAATGACATTAACTAGAGATGTAGGAGACAAACAAATTGACATCACAGTTGAACACAGTCATATATCATGGTGTATTGAATGGTACCAGAATCATATACCAGCTGCTAAATACCAACATGTTAAATAACTTTTTAATGTGTACTGGGGCATACCAAACCAAACCAGTCAGTATATACTAGTCTGATAAGGTTCCAGAATAGTTACTATTACTCGTACCTAAATCCATAAACAAACCTATCATATTCCCATCATAGACAGTGATGGATGACACTAATCACAAAAGTGCACAAGCAGAAAATAAGACCCTGGGTTTGCTTGCTGATACCAGATAAATTGTTGATAACAGTACATTAAAATGAGATATGAGAATAACAGTAAATGTTTCCGTTTCTATCGGTAGAAAATTTGTCGCACATGAAACCACTTGTAAGAGCTAAGAAGATTTAACACACACACTATAGAATATAGATAAAATAATAAAATTTAAACATGACAATTAGTACTTACTACAATTACTTAAGATACAAAAGGATGGACAACACTACCCATGATGCAGGAATGGAAATGCAAAACTGAGGATTAGTTTCAGATATTGGATAAATGGCAACCATACATGAACATGTTATATGACATCAACATTGATGTGACCACTTTTTTTTACTTTGTAACACATGAATTTATCTATAAGTGTAAAGAAAGAACAATCGACATACAAGCTAGCTAAGTGGACATGTTCATTTAAAGTAGAAAAGAATAAATAGTGACAAGACAGATAATTCACTAACTGGAAACGATTAGATATCCTGCACATCTTAATGCACAACAAACAGAAAAATTTTAAAATGCTGGCATGAGTCTATGTGGTACGCTAACTGGAAACGATTAGATATCCTGCACATCTTAATGCACAACAAACAGAAAATATTTAAAATGCTGGCATGAGTCTATGTGGTACGCTAACTGGAAACGATTAGATATCCTGCACATCTTAATGCACAACAAACAGAAAAAAATTAAAATGCTGGTGCGAGTCTAGGTTCCCACATAGCCATCTAAAACTGGTCAACACTTGTTCCACCAGTGTCAACCACCCTTTCCCCTCCATCACCAATATAGCATTATTGCCGAGATTTTTAATATCTTAGGTTCAGAAAACAAAGTTAAGATAAAAGAAATGTCGCGCTTCAATAAAGGATAAAATGAAAGAGAATAGTCTAAGTTGGCATAGACATGCTTAGGAGACCTACGGAAAATGGTGAAATGATTACCGTTAGTGGTACAAGATAGAGGAAGACCTAAAAAGACCTAAGAAAAACTATAAATAATTATTTAAATCCTCTTAACTTAACTAAATGTATAATTTTTTACACATTTCAATAGCGGCAAAAAAATCCACAGCCAACATAAAATAAATGACTTACAGCTTTGTTGTTATTGTTGTTGTAGGTTTAGAAAACCAAGTTCTTTCTCTGCCCCTCTCATCATAAATGATGTAACTTGCATTTATATTAGCTCTAAGAATCATTCAGTTTAGACCTTAGTAATATCCAACTTTATGGAACTTTCTTCCAAGCCTAACCCTAGAAAGGTTCTCATATATATCAAACGGCAATGCCAAGTTATTAGTTTTCATAGGCTTTTCTTCGGCTCTAGCAAGGAAGCCAAATACAGATGGGGAAATGCTCAAGAAGGCATAGATATAAGATGAGCTGAGTAAAAGTGGTTGCTTAAAAGCCTAAGTTAATAAGTTGGTCTTCTCATCTTCAGCATTTCAACAATCCTATTATTGAATATTGTCCACTAAATGGATTTCTTTACTAAATAGACTGGAAATCCAACAAAGGGTGGTTCTTCTAATGATGGGTAAGCAACTGGAAGAGGTATTTGCCTATGAGTCAGATGCACCACTTTACCAGATTCCTCCTGTGATAAAACTAAAAATATTTCTTTGAAGTAGTTCGACATGACCAAGTATTAAGTTTTTCTTTCTTTTTATGGGGCAGTAAGTGGAAGTGGCGAAGGTGGGATAGATTCTATCCCAGGATCTTGCTATCAACAACTAAGATCCTCATCAGATAAGCTATTGGCATGTTTGAGTATGACCTCTCAAATCTTACCAATGCCCAAGTGAACAACTGATAACAAGGATTTCCACTTCTTGGTACAGAGGCACTGCATAACCTTTCTGCAAGATACATAACACACCTTCATGCCAAGATACATGACGTACATGGCAAAAAGGTTTTGCGATGTGATGGCAAAGTTAGGCAGGTGCAGGCCCATGCCCAATAGCATCAGTCCTTAACTGATAGAATATATGAAAATCGTTGTGCAGTCATTAACAAACAATAGTTCAAAATATCCTTCAAAAGATAGTGTAGATGCAGTAAGCATAACCAACACACACTAAGAATAAAGAAGAATAAGATATGGAACAATGTCATGGCCAAAAAATCTGCATGGTTTCACACATCATTCAAAGAAAGTACAATAATTTTCTGATAATCCACTTAAAAGAAATATGATGCATTAAGTGATTGTGCTAAAGCAATGAACTAAAGTAAGCAACTTAGATATCTATTTCAGAATTAAATTATTTAATTCTCATTTTAGCATCAACAATAAGGATCAAATGGTAAAAACTTCAAAAACCTACAGGACATACAAGAAATGATAATTAAAGAACCACTAATACAGGTAAGAACACAGCAAAGGACAGAAAATAGGCAAGATTTATCTTGTATCAGTGCATAATAACTACTGAAACTTGTTCGCTAAAGTCAACAGTAAATATATAAGAGTAATTCTTTGCATTTGAAAAATATTTCTAGATAAAGTTCAAGTAACTGAACTCATGTGACATAGAATTTATTAGTGTAGGCAAAACGAATATGGCTCTTGGACTTGCCTCTAGTTAAGTTTCAAAACTACCTCATAATTGCAAAAGAATAATGAAGATATCAAACTTCAATTATTTCCTAAGATGACACATATCTAATTGTCATCTAAGAAATTTAGCCACAAATTATTTGTTGAATGAAAAACCTTTACCTAGATTAAAAATTTTGAAAGAAGAATCATGACATCTAGAGAATAAGGAAACTAGGACTTTTAGCTAATTATTTTAGACAAAACCCCCACCTCTATGATCCGTTCCAACGACTGATGAACAATATGGATGCAGTAAAATCGAATGGACAAGCTAGATAACTTTTGAAAAAATTGCACTGCCCCTTCAGTTCATATCAAAATGACAGAGAACCATCATAAAATATAACACATCTTATTGGAAAATAGACAAATAATATCCTTCGTGAACCAGATCTTTGACTTCTCCGATAATGTAACCTCAAGTTGTGCCAAAGTGCCAGCATTCTTGATGATAGTTCAGCTGACATCATTTTGTCAAGTTTGCCATAAATTTAAAGCAAACACCAAAGAATGATTCACCAGGAAGGACTCTACTGAAAGTCAAAATCACCAGAAATCAGTTCCGAGTATAAGCAGTACATCGCTCTACACCTGGAAGTCAGCTTTATAAAGTCCCCGCTTTGTCACGATCATGAATGTGAATTATGATACACCCAATAAAAATACCCTATTTAAAAGAGATTCCAACATGATAGTCAGACAATGTTTCATTGTGGAATATAATTATCATGCCTTATGCAAACCAAAATAGCAAAAGTGAAAAAATAGCTGCTAATAGAAACCTCAAGAGCAATCTTCAGGATCTCAACATAAAAGAAACAGTAAGCTACAACAAAATAAGACATTTACTTCCATAGTTCAAGCAACAGAACATACTACTGTGTGGAAGTTTTCGTAGCACTTTTGTATGTAAGTCCTCAGAGTAACAAGAACAATGAACTTCATATCAAATAATTCAGACACGACCAAGAAGGGTCATATAATTATAAATCAGAAACAGATTAAAAAATATGCATATTAAAAAGCATATGGATATTCCATATATAAGTTAAAAGATAAAAATGCATGATGGCAGCCAAGCACTCTTCAAGTATTTCTGGTTATTACAAGAAAAGAAACTGACAGTGCACACATGCCTAGAAAGACAGTTGATGGCAGCATAATACATTAATAAGTAGTCCAAAGAAATAATTTCATGTTTTTTCTTGCCCAAAAAGAAATATCAGGTGTTTATTACACAGCGCAACATAGCGGACATAATATGCTCTTAGAATGAAATAACTAGCATTTAAATGCACCAAACTGCATCTAGGAACTACTCAGTATGACCGAATAAATGAACAAACAATACAGAGAAGCCTAGAGAATCACAAAACATTCTCACATGGACAGCTCATTTTAACAGAAACATCAGTTAGGAATTCACAGTTACATCATTAACTAAACATGCCAGAAAAATGAAAATCTGAAAAAAAAACATGATGGACATTTATAAATATACTAACACTAAGCTGCTGGAACACATCTTCTATGGGCGAAAGGTAAAAGTGGACATCTAATAAAAACAGTATAACAAAAATGAGATGCTTTGTCAGTTAACAGTCAAAGAACAAGGAAGTATTTGCCACATGATTGCTTCATTTTAGCTAATAAAAGGATCACTTGAAATATTCAATTGGACCCACCAAGTGGATTTCTGGTCACCAATGTAAACATATACCTTTAGTTATCTGTCATACAGGCATAGTATTGAAAGGAAACTTATTAAAAGCAAATAGGACGACTTAAGGTTATCAAATTAATTTTTAAGCAGATCTAGGACTTTTTATATCCAAGAATCATCTAGTTTATCTAATTTGGTAGTGGTTACATAAACCACGAGTGATCTGACATTTTCAAGTCATACCAATTTAGGACTTGCCAGGAATAAGCCTTTCAAACATGTCAAGGGTTGGTATGAACTGTAACATATTAATATGCTAGCAGTCAAAAGACTATTGATTTACGCATGAATGCTTGATTTGTTCAAGAAGGCTATTTAACCGCATACCAATGTCACCCTAAGTATCATAATAGCAAACAAATCACATCCATGCAATTGATACAGGAAGATAGAGGATGGTGCTACATCACTTGTTATAAACATATGCATCCCTTTATGCCAAAAATCTCTTAACATAATGCAATACAGAGATTGTATACAATACATGAACATTTACTTCACAGTAGGAGCATTTAGATTCTTAGTGTCTGCAGCATATAGGAAATAGCAACAATATTAAACTTCTTGCCCTGGAAAGGAGGATAGAACATGTTGATAATTTATCAATATTTCACTCAACATTTATGGCATCAGTAGATACACTATCAAGCCATAAAAGTAATTCATTTATAAGACTGAAGCATCAAAAGGTGGATAAGAACAAAACTTTATGATGGATGCAACATAAGTTCAAAAGTTATAAACTCATCTTGAACTAGAACATGGTTATCAAGCTTAAATCTTGCAATGATATCATCCAAGTAGATATTTTTATTATACCTTTGCTACATTACCACAATAAATGAACCAATCTCTTCTGAATCTCTAACAAATAGATTAGGTTCTTGGATCTTTAGTTTAGAGAATAATAAGGTCTAACAAAAAAGTGAAGTTATCCTGACCACTAAAATGTTGACATTCCACCCTAAAAGACCATAGTCTGTCATCCACCCAACAAACATTTACTCAATTCTTACCTCTTGCATTTTGCTTATAATTGGCAATCTTGAAAAAATGTATCTATAAGAAAAACATAAGATTCACCATGGTTATTGAGGTCTAGGCAAGACATTATTCTGAGCCCCCCCATACACTCTATAAATTCTATGTACTCAGTATTCTTCACAATAATTGTGTGGACTGTAGTTAACCCATACAAGAAGTTGTAAACAGGAAATGGCAGGGATATGGATACTTAGAAGTCTTACTGCTGTTTCAACAAAATCTTTAGGCCTTCTGATTTTAAGAACAGATCCAGAGATTGATCTTCCATCATATGAAAGGGCAGCAGTAGCATCCTGTGGCGTGAGAAACTCAACAAGAGCCTGACTTTTCTCTTTATTTAACTGCAGAAAAGTAAATATGCAAATAAGACCAATCAACAAATAACTCAACAAACTGAATAGAACATGTGAACAGACAAACTACAGTTCAATCATCCATGTGAAATAAAATTTCCACTTACAATACAGCTGATACATGGACCAGTTCCTTTGATGTGATTAACACTAGATGAGACTAAAAGATTATTAAGAAAATCAACCAGTGTCTTTTCAGATGCAGATGCTGGTAAATTTTCGACATAAAGTCTCCTCATCCGGCGGGTTGCTTGTGTTAACTGCACAGAATCAATAGATGTGCTCATGACTACAGATGCAATCTCTGATGAAGGTGCATGCTGGTGGATTTTGGCAGCTGGTGTGACTGGACTGACTAGAGCTGGCTCAAGCATTTTAGTGGCAGGAGATTTAAAAGTATCAGGCGGGACTCCAGCACCAGAATTCTTTGCATCAGGAGGAGGTTGATCCCATTTGGCTGACTTTCGTTCTGGGTATGGAATAGTTGGAGATGGAGTCCTAACAGCTGCCTCAGGTTTTCTTTTCCTTGGCGAGTAGCCACCAAGTCCGCTCCCATGTTTATGGTAATGTTTGTCCCCATCGGAATGCTTCCTCCTTGACTTTTCTTTGAAAGATACAGATGAAGATTCTTCATATTCTCGTCCATGATGGGATCGCTTATGTCCACGAGGTGAGGATGAGACAGACCTGCCTCTTTCTCGTTCACATTCTGGGCTCCTAGACCTTCTCCTTTTTGACTTGAGCTGCTCAAAATAATGCTTGGAACCATCCTTCCTCCTATCATTTCTTTCAGCATATTCAGGGTGTCGTGATTTTCCTAAATCATGCCTCCTCAGACTAGAAGAATCAATTTCCAATCTATTCCTTTCATCAGCATAACTGTGCTCCTTTTTTTTCATCTCCCCTCTTGATTTTCTGTCTCTATCATCATGTCTTTCCTTTTCAGTGGTATATTTTGGTTGTTTCTTTTCAAATTCCTTGGCAGAACTATTTCCCAGCTTGTCACCATTTCTGCTCCTAGGATGATTCTGTTTCTCGTTCATTCTTTCTTTATCCTTGTTACTCCTACTGTAGATTGATTTTGGCTTGTGATCAGCGTAGAGTTCAAGCTTATGCTTATGCATACCTTCTAAATCACCATCCTTCACCTTATATATTTTTTCTTTTGTCTTCTTGGAGCTCTCTTTCATGGTATCTTTGAAATCCTTCATGCCAGCCCTATCAGCATCCGAGCGATCTAAGGTGACTTTTGCATCATCTTTCACAAAGTGTTCCTTAAAACGACTTTCTCTTTCGTTACCATCTGCTGTAAGTTTCTTTTTTCTCCTCAACATAATCTCTTCAAAACTGATAGGTCGTGTGCGGGCAGCAGTGCCTTCATTATTGATCCCAGGCGCCTCCTTTCTCCTGTTTGTTCTACTCATCTTTACTTCAACATAAGAACAACTACTACACTCAGAATTTAATCAATCCTCCACAGATTATGCAATAACGAGGAGATTTATCTTCTCATTTCCAATCTTTATCTCTTTCTCTCCAGCTAGTTTCACTAAGAGGATGGTGCAAAAGTAAACAGCACGAGCTCCTCTGATGAACAACAGCGAATTCTTTGGAAATCTGCAGTACAAATGGTAGCAAAACGGTGGAATAACACAAATGAAGAAAAGCCACATTAATTTACAAGTGAAAAATTCATCAAAATGCAATTATTGAGTATCCACATGATCAAACAATCATAGCCGCTGCAATAAGTTTGGATAACTAACTTTGAGATCGCTACTGATGACCAAGATTAGGTTTTTCCCAGGACCTAATTTCTAAAGAATCTCACAGAAAATTGTTATTAGTTGCAAGTGACAAATTGCTAGAACGGGTAACTTGTCGCCACAACCATTACAAATGACAACTCTTTTCTCAATAATTCCTCCAAGAAAAGAGACTGTTAAGTAATTTAAGCTAGTTATATGCCAGCATCTCCTTCCTCCGAATTCATCCTGTCATGTGGTAACAACATCTTATCCCCTCACCTAGTCAACGCTAGGGTAAATCAAGCTCGCTCCAAACTATTAAAGATGGAAATTCTCAATCGAACTTATATACAAATAAAACAGAAAGCACCATCGCATAAAAATGTCGACGACCAAAAAATCCTTGCAAAGAGATTAAAAAGAAATTCCGATCTTGAACAGACCTTATTACTGCGCAAAACCTTTCTCCATTGTTGTTGTTAGGAGAACAAAATCGAAGAGGCAGGGCGAGGAAAAGAGCGTTACCAGGCGATTTGGGGCCGGAGGAAAAGATTGCTCGTCGCCGACGAGTGAATACTTCTACGCGAAGGCGAGAAAGAAGAATGGGGTTTCCTTAGAGGGGCCTCTCGTGGGTCGACGGTAACCAGTTGCCTCGGGTTTGATCATTTGAGAGGAAGTTAGCTGTCCTCATACGTGCAAGGTTCGGGGAAAAGGCATATTTCATTGCTGGAAGGAGTGGGGCCATCCACAAAATTCTTCTGAAGGGAATTGACTTCCGTATGTGTGCAGTTTCCTGTCTTAAAGGAACAGCTAAGGGCGATCGAGGCTGGGCTTTAGGGTTTGGTTATGGTTGGGCTCATGTTAACGAAACGCCGATCAAGAATGTACCGCAGCCCACAAGCCGACACGGCCCAACTTTACGGCGAGCAGAATATAACATTTTATTTTAGTGCCACATAGTAAGCGGATAAAAACTTGAGTCGATCTATTAGGATTTGATGGGTTCAGTATCATCAATTTGAACCCATTATGAATCGATGATTTAGACTTGGTATTGGGAATGGCGAGCTTCATGCATAGATAAGGTTAGATCACAACGTAGAGCCCTGCTACAAGGCCACATCTCACATGCCCATATTAAAATTAGTCAAAGTAGAGCGTGTGTATGTAGAACCTCAAGTTGGAACAACTTGATGTGTACCATCAGTATCTATCATGAACTAGTTATGATAGATAATAAACATAAATTGCAGAGAGTACCAGGAGTCATATTACAGATGGAGCACCACATTAAAGAACCATGCCCATGACAAAACAGAGCATCTCATGAGCAAGAGGAAGTTGAGGAATGTCGACATCAAGCTGTTCTCAGTTCCGACGAAGCCGAATCAGGAATGACCGAGTACAATCTTACAGTAGAATAATACCAGCACAAATAGAATTTATTCTGAAGTCGATGTCTTTTAGAATTTGCATAACGAGACCATATCAAGCTGCCTTCTCAGTTTTAGTTCTACTCGGTCACCACCGATTACCGTGTTGCAATTGGGTGATCGCATTGCAAGCATTATTGTGAAAGAAAGTCGACTTCTTTTAAATTATGCATATACAGCACTTGAAAATATGCTACACACTTCTCAATGTTTCAACTTGGAAACCATGTGTTCAGATTTCTGTAAAACAAAAAAAAAAAGATATTAGTTATAATCAGCTAAGATATAAATGGATATGTCTATAAATTGGAGAGAACATTCTCTTTCTTTGACCTTGTCGGCTTTGATATGTATGTTTTATAGTCAAAGTCGACAACGTCAAAAAAAAGAGAATGTTCTCCACAATTTATAGACATATCCAGTAGAAACCACATAAATGCATTTATTTAGTTGCGCCACATTTATCTACATGCTTCTAGCTCGGAACTTAATATTTCCAAACATTTATCATAAGTATTTATATGCAGCAGCAGCATATAGGAACGGAGTAAATATATGCTTATAAGCCTTTTTATCATTAAATGGGTCAAATGATGAAAACTGATTAATAGGCATGTCGGTACCTGTTAAAAGACAAAACTAATGAGATAAATACTCGTATGGGAAAGTCAGATGTGAGACAATGCTCCGATGCTTCCCTTTGAAAAAAAAAACGGGGAAATATTATTCTGGACTACCCCCAAGCAGATGTTTACCAGAAACCTTTCTACCTTTGAATTATAAGGTAAAATGCAAACTCTAGTTTAATGATCCACATCTAACCTGGCTGATAAGCAAATGTATAGATAAAAGACACTGCAAACTTGGGGAGATGCATGAAAACATCTAACCTGCTCACTGAAAGGCAGATACTTGCCATCAAAAGTAACAACCACTCGGTCTTTTCCATCAACACCCTTGACTTTGTCAACTGAACAGTAGAAGTCTATAGCTGACATACTGAAATGTAAAAGAAATATGTTATGCAGAAAGAAAACATTACTACAAACACTTGAGGAGAAAGGAACACAAGGAAAAAAAAACAAAAATCTTTGGAGAATATGAAATGAAAAGAAAGGCATCAGAATCTTCATTAATCCAATCCAAACCTACTATCAAGTATCAACGTCTACGCAACTCAATTATAACCTGGAAATTTCAAGTCATTATGGTGTGGCATTGCATTAGTTTAATTCTGATAAAAAAGCTTCTTGTTTAGTTGCCTCATGAGGAGAAACTGCTATTTCCTCGTTAGTAAATCAGATACAGCCAAGTGGAAATCATAAATAGAGAGGAAATATATGAAACCATTTCCTCCTGAAAAATCATAAACCTGAAGTTGAAGTTCTCTAATAAATTCTAATATGACTTGTTGGGTTAAAATTTTGGAATACGGAGTATGCACTCTATTCATTTGAAGTAATGGTTAGAGTTAGCCCATCTAACTTACAAAATAATGTGTGGAGAAGACACAGCTCAGTGGAGGATAGGATATCCATCGTGCAGTTTTAAATTTTAAGTAGAAGTTTTTGGTAATTATGTGCACTATATAGATTAATTAAAGCCTTAAAGATTAATAGGGTTCATGGTTTAGGGTTTTTCCTGTTCCAACATCACACTCCAATCTTGTCACAGAGTTTTTACAGGGGAGAAATAAAAGGGATCAATGAAAAAGTTTCAAAACCTGTAAAAAAGCTATATATGAAATCATGAGTGCTATGGATGATTGTACCAGCATGAAATACAAACCTACATAACTCAGAAGATTTAGCCATAACACAAAAAGGAATTGATCGCATGATAGGAAAGAAAGAATTCACATCAACTTACATGCCATCACCGAATTCCTCATTGATGATCTCTTTGATACTTTCTCCAAAATGCATAACAGCTTCATTTAATCTAGGAAATCAGAAAATAAAGACAACTTAAACATGGGAAACCAGATCAACTTTGGGAGATGGAAGAAAACTCAAAAAGGATAAAAAAATAAATTGTAAAATTACAAAGATATCACAATTTTTTAGATTAAAAAAACCCTTCTTCAAAAGAATACAAAATAGCCTTTTAATTTAAACCCAAGATAAACCACTTGAAGCTAATCAAATATTTTTACGTGCAAAGTTGCAATTTGAAAGTCATCATTCTGTTCGATGAGCCACAGGTTATACGCACTTCAATAAACATGAAAGTTAACCATCACTTGTTCGATTGGATAGTATGATAAGGAAACAACAAATACTTGCTAGAAAATTGCAGGAAGAAGAATTGTCAGACGGTTTGGTAGCCTAAAAATCGAAGCTTTAAATCTTACATGGGACATGGAAAAAATAGAAAATCCATACTTCATGGTGAATAGTGATAAAGGGAATAAAAAGGATAAGAAAACTGATTAACGAACGAATTAATCACAAGAGAGAATATTTGTTTCATATCCAAAACCCACTTTTGCATCGAAAACTGGATCACGCGTTAATTCAATCCATAAACACTGTGGTCGACCATAAATAAATCAGCGAAGGCAAATACCGGTGTGAGAAGTATCAAGAAAAGGCAATAACTTGGAAGCAGAGGAAGGGAAACCGACCGGTAGACGGCGGGCTCGTGAACGAGGTCGGGGCGGAAGGAGCGAAAGGGCGGGGCCATCATCTCGGCGACGAGGTCGTCGGTGAGGGCGGGGATGGCGGCGCGGAGGGCGTCGGCGGTGCCGGGCTTGAGCTGGGCCTGGCGGCGGAGCAGCTGGGCGACGTAGACGTTGGTGAGCCCCGTCTCGGCCGCTATCTGCGAGTAGTTCTTTCCCGATTGCCTCTTCGCCGCCATCAGCCGCCCTACCACCGCCCCCTCCGCCGTGGTCCCGTTGCCGCTGCCGTTCTCCATCTCGAGAGTTCGCCGTGAAAGTATCTTGGGCTTCGGTCGGTAGGGCTTGCTTCTCTTTGTTCGCCGCATACAGCCCGGTCCGATACTTTATCTTTTGACTGAAGTGAACAAAAAATGGCACGTGAACAGCACGTGATCTATTGTATTTGTGGGTGTCGGTATCTTTTTCATTTCATTACCACCAAATTATACGTGGGAATTCTGTGCACGGAATTCATTACCACCAAATTATACGTGGGAATTCTGTGCACGGAATTCATTACCACCACATGTTCTTGGGCGGTGGAAGTCGAACAGTTCACAACAAAATTCTCCTCTAGTTCATATATATATACTTTTAATATATTCGAAAGAAAAATATATATTCAGCATAGGACTAATTACTTAGTCCTATTAGCATCACGATTTTTATATTTAAATAATTTATATTAAAATTTTATAATTTTAGAAATAAAATAAAAAATTTTATTTATCCTAATACCATCAGATATATTAATGAAAATACAAATACCATGTGTTAGATTAACATAAATATGATAAAAAAAATTTAATATTTTTTTATTTTTAATAACTTTATCGATAAAAGTATAATTTTAACATCTCAAATGGAA
Organism: Musa acuminata AAA Group; assembly: GCF_036884655.1. Lineage (NCBI taxonomy): Eukaryota > Viridiplantae > Streptophyta > Magnoliopsida > Zingiberales > Musaceae > Musa > Musa acuminata. The sequence goes on along the minus strand of NC_088348.1, from coordinate 1,917,758 downwards.
AAGATATTAAAATTATTTTTTTATCTAACACTTTCATATTGTTGGTGTCACGTTTTATGTTTTCTATCAACGCAGTTAATAACATTAAGACAAATAGTATTATTTGTTTGAACTATAAGGATCTTAATATAAATTTTTTGAAGTATAAAATTATAATACTAATAAAGTCCAAATATAGAGGGTAATATGTAATTAGCTCTTCAACATATTTTTTTTGTGAATAGTAATCCCACAAAACAATTAAGAATAGATAATGTAATATATTAATGGAAAAATATGGTAGAAGTGATATATATAGAGGGATTAACTTGTATATGCTTTGATTTCCATGATATAATTGTGGTAATGCAGACGGCTATACATTCAACTGATACTAGCATCGAGTATAATGGCACCTTCGAAGCTGCTTGGATGCAACACTCGTAAAGTTATTCTTCAGTACAAAAAGAAAAAACAACATCATTTCAGATGGCCTTAATAAAGTTATGAAGAAGAGGAAGGAAGATGATGTGCTATGTATGCTGTTGTTGCTTGCAATCTACTCGAAAGTATCTAATTGGCAGTGGGAGAAAAGATTGCAGCAAAGAGATGCAAGAGTCGGTACGATTTGCAGTAGCAAGATAGAAAAGACTTGGGAGGATACCAAACGAATGGAAACGAGGAGGTTTGCAAAGTGTCTCATCTGCAAGTCAGTCGACATCTTATCACTGCTGGAACTTAGATCGTGTACTAAGTTCGCCTTCCTATCCATGAGACTATTGTAGCTAATTTATCAGTGTAATTATTTGGTACAAATCCCTGTCAGAGCTTTTTAATTGAACTGTAAGAAGTAGATGAGCGTAACCTGACACATGAAATTAACTCATGTTGAAGCATAAGTAATGTGGATTAAGATTTTCCTATTCTTTGTTGGCAGAGGAAATAATAATAATTTTTTTCTAAGGCTGGAAATGGATCATTTACTTATCTGCTATTATGAGTTGATAGCACATGAAACAGCTATGCTGCAACATATGACATAGCAAAATAAATATTATGAACAGGCTACATATCTGTTCATGGAAGGAACTCTATGACAACATAAAACATAATCAAATAGTTTGTGGCAGCTAATAATCTCTTACAATTCTAAAAGTTTTTATGATGACCTGAACAAATCATCCAAAGAGAGGCTTCGTAGCATCATAGCTACTGGTTTTGATTTATTTGGAACACTGAAAATAATTTCAAACTTAATACTCAAGCAAATTATCTCTTCCGGTTCAAAGAGTTGTTTCCTTTGCTAATGACAGCTTCACCACCATTGGTGTGATAGAGAGAACTATTACAAAGCAGCAGCAGAATCAATCTAACCCAACCAGTGATTGATTCATGATATGAACTTGGATATATGCTATAGGACCCTAAAAGACATCTACAATATTATAACAATTAAGATCAATAGATTGTTTAGGCAAAGATGGAATACTAATTGTCGTGCTCAATCAAATACACATCATCTTGATCGATAAACGAGTCCCAAAAAAACACACAACAAAGAAAGAGAAAGATATGACAGGAATCAGAGCAGTGAAACTGGGAATTTGAAATCCTACTGGAAAGTATTCATGCAGCATCTCCTCCGTGCTGGGAATTTTGTAGAGCCCTCTCCAGGATCACTTGGAAAGGAGTGAAAGTGCCAGTTCAGCCAAACAAAGATACGAGTGCTCCTACACCTTCGATAAGATTCATGTGCTATGTCATTCAGTATATCTCTCCGTACTTGCTGATGGTATTTTGAATGCCTGTGTGCTCATCTCCGTGGTTCTTACAGTTCCGGTACACAGCCACAGTACCCAAGATTGGAATCTCCTCCGTGCTCCTGCTGGGGAACCTCCCAGGCGAAGATGCAACTGATGCTTGCTTAACGTCGCCCAAAACAGGCCGTCGTTCCTCTTGGCTAAACCATGAGAAGTTCGGCCAATCACGTGAATTGCTCAACTCAGGCCCTTCCACAGTCGAATTCTCCGACCAGGACAACCAGCTCGAGAGGCTGGCTTCCACTGAGACCTCCTGTTTGGTAGGCTTCTTGACTTTGACCATGGGCTCCATTTGGTTCTCCTTCTCTGCGCCAACGTTTTCTTTCGTGGAATTCTTCTTCGCTGGTGCCGCACGTACCTTGACTTCCTTCCACTGCGACACGTTTTCTACAGGGTTCAGTACTGAGTGCACATACTGTCTCCTATCGCGTGTGTTGCCTCTTGCCAAAAGGATCGGCCGCCTATCAGGGGAGGAGGAGGAGCTATTCGCTTCTTGAACACCTTGCGGCTCATCGTCGTTTGCCAAAGAAAAGAGGAAATCATATGACCCTTCCTCATCTCCATCCTCGTTATCCTCTTCCTCATCGATATCACTATCCTCGTCGTCCTCTTCATCTTCTTCGCTGACGCCTTCGTCATCATCGCTGCTTCCACAGTTCTGATACCTATGGTTAGAGGGGAAAGATCCAAACTTGGTAAAAGATTTATCTTGCCCTTTATGTGGCTTCCTCTCCTCGTCTATAACTTCGGTCGCTTCGTCATCTTCCGATGGACACTTAGGACCTTCATCGCCTAATACATACTCATGCGTTTGGACGTTCAAATCGAACGTAACCTTCTTCCTGGTTCGCCTGAAGCTCCCCTGCGCAAGATTCTCCCTGCAAACAAAATCAAAGCTTAAAAGAAATCCAAGATGTCCAAGAAGGGATCGAGTCGACATATCGACAAACATATGAAAAGCGACTAAGGGAAAGAACTCAATATCACAGCTAGCAACACAGCTATTTGAACTAACTGGATTAAATCGTGGCACTTCAGCTGCAGAAGAGTGTCAGTTACTGTATCCACCGGAAGATTCGGCGGCGAAACCTTCGGCATGAGGGGCATCGGCGTGATCTGCTTCCGGGAAACATTCGAACGCGAAAGTCTGTACCTTTCGTGCACCTAACAAGTGAATGCACAAAATCCAGTTAACAGCATATATCAACCGTACGCTCAAAACCAAATCCAATTAATCGGAGAACCGAACCGAATCGGGAGTACCCTCTCAAGCGGAAGCGACTTCTTAGGCGATCGACGCCGCTTTCGATCCTTGACATCTCCGAAGCAGGCAAGAAAGCAACCCATGCTTGAGAGGAGAACAAGAGTGCTGTGTCTTTTCTCGATTTCCCAGTTATGAGATGCTTGCTGTGGGGAGAGCCAATCTAATGTCCCGAGAACTTCCTCATCACGAACACAGAACAAGAGATGGCTTTAGGTGGTCGGGATGATGTGTATCGGGAGATGTGCTCCTTTTGAGGGTGTCGAGGAAGTAGACCGTTGGAGGAGGAATGCGTTCGAACCTCGTGAGACCAAGCGTCGCGTGCACGCTCCTACACCCAGCCTAGGCATCGGGATGTGCGCACGTGGGTCCCGTGCATGTCTTCATCATCGCCGACGTTGACAAGGTCAACTCATCTTGAATTTTTCTGAAATTGAAATTATTATCATTTCCATCCATTATCCTATAAGTGGATCAAATGAGCGTTGATTTCCGTTATGGAAATCATTAAAAGAACTCGATACGTGGAGACGAGTGATATTTTCGTTGACTTGCATGAAGAAATAATCATCAACAGCATTGCATTGATAACACGACAAGGCTGATGTAATTATTTAATATTCATGAAATCTATGCCCTTTTTCATGTGTGACTAATCCTTTTAGAGAGTTTCACTAATTATTGTGCCCACCTGATGGGAATCCTCACTCTGTTCCAGCGCCTCCGCTCTGTAAACAAAGAACCGGCTCACAACACAGAAGGCGACGAAGTTGAGGCAGTCGAGGATGGCAAAGAATGCATAGTAGTAGTCCAGGTGGGAGGCATTCAGGTTGTTGAGAATCCACCCGGTGTGGCCATGCTCCTTCGTTACGCGCGCGACCGTCGAGAGAAGGAAGCTACTGAGGAAGTTGCCGATTCCCAAGCTGACCATCGCGAACGATGTGCCCAAGCTCTTCATCCCCTCCGGCGCCTGGTCGTAGAAGAACTCTAACTTGGCCACCTCCAGGAAGGCGTCTGCGATCCCCATCAGCACAAACTGCGGCAGCAATATGAAGATGGTCAACGGAACCACCCCTCCGCTCTGCACCAAACCGTGCTCCCTCGCCACAGCGAGCCTGTGCCGTTCCGTCATCGAACATATCGTCATGATGACGATGTGGATCGACATTCCCACCCCCATCCTCTGCAGGAGAGAGATCCCCCTGGGGTTGTTGGTCCAACGCCTCATGAATGGCACCAGGTACCGGTCGTAGACGACGACGCTGATGAGCATGGAGATGGTAACGAAGGCCGCGAGGCTCGCCGGCGGGATCTGAAAGTGCGGCCCCATGTGTCGATCGAGAGTCCTCCCCTGCTTCACGAAGAGGGTGTTGATTTGAGCATACATCGTGCTGGGGATGAAGGTAGTGATCAGGACCGGAATCATTCGCAGCATTTGCTTCGTCTCCTCCACTTGAGTCACCGTGCATAGCATCCACGGACTCGTCGGGCCAGTCTTCACTGCTGCTTTGTTGAGGATCCTGCGTGCATGTGGAACGGATACTACTGAAGATTGACCATATGCATGCAAACGATCAAAATCTTCAAGCAAACCTTAAAGTTGGCGTGGAATCGATGCGATATATCCCGTCTGCAGCATATGCGTTCATATCCAGTTCATGGAGCTCCTTGGGATCGCTGGGCACGCGAACGGTTAACTTCCTCGCGGCAGCAACAATAACCCTGGCCATCTTAGTGAAGGGGCTGCCCGAGGGCAGCTTGTGGCGGTAGAACGGCGTGCCGACCGCGAAGACGGCGATGGAGATGGCGAGCCCGAGGGTCGGCAGGGCGTAGCCAAGGGCCCATCCGACGTTGTCTTGGATGTACACCAGCACGGTGTTGGCGAAGAGGGTGCCAAAGAAGATGCTGAACATCCACCAGTTGAAGAAGGAGAGCTTGTGGGCGCGTTCCTTTGGGTCGAACTCGTCGAACTGGTCGGCGCCGATGGTGGAGATGTTGGGCTTCGTTCCGCCGGTCCCCACGGCCAAGATGTACAGCGCGCAGAAGAACACGCCCAGCTGCAGCGTCGAGGCTTTCTGGTCGCAGTTGGGGTCGCTGGTGTTGGCTCCGCAGGGGGGCGGTTTAAGCGAGTGCAGTGAGACTGACAAGGTTAGCAGACACATTCCCTGTGCGAGTGGAGAGAAGGAATGTCAGCTGCTTACACATTCATTGTGATTGTGCAGGAGATTGATAACAGCTGCAATCTTTTCTCACAAAACATCTCGGAAGCTTTTTTTTCTTCTTTTTTTGTAAATTTAGATGGATGAATGAATGGATCTATGCTTTGACTTTGTTCTAAATATAAGCTATATAAAGTCCCAAAAAAAATGGCAGAACCTAAATTTCACATCAAAATTAGTCATGATTAAGATTTTTAATTACAATTTATGAGCTTTATAGGATAAGACCAGATAGCTTTAAAGCGAATTTGGCCACGCCCAACTCCCAACACATCGTAGCTTCCTTATCGTCCAATCTTTCCCATATATAATTTCATGATGTGACGTTTAGGTACTCCAGGAATCCAAGTCAAAGTTTATAGGCCGCATTTTCTTGATCAATAATTATTGCAATGGGCAACAATGACAAAATTGTAAGCATGACACATCTTCTTCCAGAGAATTAAGACTATGTCAAAGCGTAATGAAAAATATGCAGGTTGACCAACCTCATGACCTGTATTATACTCTGCACCAATCAGATCCTGGGGAAGATTGGAATCTTCTTCACCAAGACGTAAGGCCTACAGGGTGATGGTTTAATGTATCACTTGAGAACAATACTTGGGAGTCAATATTAGTTCATCATCAATGGCCATTGACTAATCGACCACCTCAAGAGCCAAAACCGCCGTGCTTTAAAGAATAGTATTCATGTCGTCAGCTTTTCAAACTCCCAGCAAATTAATATAGGTCAAGATGTTTGGAGGGGTAGACAAACTGCTCTCATCAAACTGGGTTATATTGCTTTGACAGTAGTCATCTAAAGTCTCTTTGGTTGCGTTATAAGATGTCCTTAGAACATCGAACATCACTAAAAAACATTACACAATCATAGCAAAAAACTCAAGATAAGAACATATTAGGGTTACAGAAACTCAGGATGTAGTCTAATGTATTCATTTACTAGACTAATTGTTCAATAAGGTCTTGACATCTTCAAATCATCTCACTTCAAATGTCAAAACACATGCCGTGAAGTGCAGACTGCAACCCTAATAGTGAACGACAGCATACCTGCTATTACACGTTTGACTATAGTGCCAAACAAGACAATACGGATTTCAGTCGAGGAAACAAAGTTTTCAAGGCCAAATGACATATGGTATCATCGCGGAATCATATCGTACAAATTATTTGGACAAAGTATATTTTGCCGGCAAAGATGCAAGATTGGAATGTCGAATAGCCATCGACATGGCATCTAGAAATGGCCAGTGGGCGGGGAAAACAAGAGAATCAGTGAGGACAATGAGCATAGTTATCTCAGAAGATTCAACTGTCTGCATATTGGGTTACAGTAGTGGTCCCTGGGAAGTCAGTATCTTTCAGGAGGACGAAGAAACGTGATATTTTGAATCATTTATAACCTCGCATCCTTAATCTTAAGTTAGAGTTCATCTTCATCCAAAACGAGAATCTAGCAACTACACCTGAAGCCAAGAATACAAGAGTTTGACTGAGGTGGCAGATGTCATATACACTGCAGACATGACATAGACCCTTATATTGTTAGGTACACGAATCATAAATTAGGGCCTTGTAGTGGTCAGGATTCAATGAGGATATTTATCTAGTTATCATTTTCTGCTACATGATTAATCTTCTAACTTCGTATCTACAAAGAAAATGATCCGTTGACTTGGAAGTCAGGCCTTGCAGTATTATGCATGTTACTGCTACTGCCGTTTTTGCTGTTGTGATGGGTAGATATTTCTTTGCGAGTTTTACCTAATTATATGTCAATGGCCTTCAAAGCGAGCAAAGAGATAAGATGGTCTTGGAAGCTTTACCGAAAGGTAGATGATAGATGCTATGATGAAGGTCCAGTAGCGGCCGAGGTGCGCGTCGGCGATGTAGGCGCCGACGATGGGCGTTAACCACACCGCGCCGACCCAGTTGGTGACGTTATTAGCAGAGGCGACGGTACCTTGATGGAGCTTGTCGGTCAGATACAGCACCAAGTTTGAGGAGATGCCATAGTACGCCATCCTCTCGAACGCTTCATACACTGCAAGTTGGTCAAAGAACGTGATAAAAATTGAAATCAGGTAGCTGGTGGTGATCGAAAAACCATGGTAGGAAGTGATCTACAGATAACATAGGAAGCTCGATGTGAGTTTTCCGGTAATTACTGGTGTGTGATACCAAATTCGACGATATCAACTGAAGCCCTTTCGTTCATAGTGAACGATTTACTGATTAATTGTGCTTTCTAAAGGAAAGTTTCAAAGACTATGATCGCAGGGGTGTCCATATGCATCAGTTAGTCATCATGTATCTTTGACACCTTCAGATGAGATTTACTGCCGGAGTTTAGTAGTTTGAAGGGTTCTCAAGACATCAAAGCCTTGAGCTCCATGGTTATAGCATCCAAACATGAGCCACAACACTCACAAGAAGAGACAAAACCTTAAGAGATGGAGTGTGAGACAGGGGAGGGCATTACCGACGACAAAAGAGCAGGCAGTCCATCCTCCTCGCTTGGATCGGAGAACGGGGTTGCCCTTGAGATCGACGGTGCCGTCCTTGGTGTACTCCCCTCGCCCAGACTCGGAGTTCTCCGCCATGGCTCGCCAAGAGATGAGGAGCAGCTCGGAGTTTTATAGACTCACCGATCGCCGGTAACCAAGGGAAATAATGGCGGAGACTATGGAGTCTCCTGTGGGCATGCATCGTGACGCTCACACGTGAGATGTCCTGTGGGAATCTTAAAATAAACATTCTCCATTTAGCGAAGACCAGATTGGAGTGTCATTGAGTTCGTTGCATTATGGTCGAGAGGGCTCGTCGTGCTTAGTTACCTTTAATATCTCGAATTTTATACTTTAATAATTTTATATTAATATTATTATAATTATGAAAATAAAATATTTTGATCCATTTATCTTAACATCGCTAGTTTTATCAATAAAAATATAAAAAAAAATTAAAAAGATTAATTTTTCAGTTTATGGTAATGAACGATGTCGATGGTGATAGATAACAATGTCGCTAGGGGGTCGCGAGTAGCTATCATGGATAATGAGAGCATCGGCGAGAGATGAGAACCACTCGATAACTATATCAAAGTAATTCTTATCTCTCGTCATTATTTTTCACATTCACAGAAGTCACCCATGGCCATTAATAGCATCGTCATCCATTATCATAAACTGAAATATTAAAATTATTTTTTTATTATTTATTTTCATATTTTGATTGGTAAAATTACCGTAAATAAATCTAAATGTTAATATAACATTTTAAAGTTTAAAGAATTAAATACTAAATGTATTTAGCTATAAGGGATAATATGTAATTAGCTCTTATTGAAATGATCTCAATTACAAGATTACGTGTGTTACACACGTGACAACCGTTGAATAAAAAAAGAAGACTTGAGACAATCCTAATTGGAAAAGTAATGACTTTCTTATGATCATTGATAGGGATAATATTCTTGCTTATATCAACCTTATTTGTTTTGATCTATGTGTACAAAAGGTTTGATGTGATGAAATGAAAAAATAAAATACATATATGAGAGCTAATGTACAATTATCCTACGACTAACTTGCATAAAGATCAAAGTAAGTCGGATTCTCGACGTGATCTCTCCTACGCTTAAATTAATAATCGATAATTATAAAATAAATTTAGAAAATCATAATTGATTTTTATTACGGTGTCTCGAGTGGTCTTTTATAGCGGGTTAATCATATAAAATATTCTATAGTATCAATAGAATATTCTTCCCCTTATAATTTTCATTACTGACGATGTTACTAGTTGCTACTTTATTTTTTGAAGTTCATTGTGTTTCATTGATACACATTTACTAGTCATAGGAAATCGGACACACAACCATGCAATAAAAGAAGAGATCACACTTTGTTCTACTCGTCCTGTCATGATCAAATCATTTTTCCTCACAGTAAAATAAAGTCCCATCTCTTTCTTTTATTTTTTGGCATCTTTCTTCATTGTAGAAAAGAACACTTACATCTCTCTTCGATTATATCGTTAAGTGTTTCCAAACATACACCCATGAGATCAAATTTGATCCGTGCATAACAGGTGCCCACAGAAGCACCATCCTATATATCATATTAGATTAGATTTTTCCATGTTGACTTTTCGGACAATTTTTGTTTTGATCCTGAAACTTGTTCACGTTAACCATCATATTCCCGTCGACTTCCACATCTGTATCACGAAATGTGACGGATTCCTTCTCTACCTTTACGTTTCGTGTAACCCTGAAGGAGGTGCAAAGACCTCTCCATGCTGCGTGCCAGCTGAAGCATCAGTCGGCACAGCAAGTTGCATGTATGGAGACGGCTGTGTTCCTCATCACCAGTCCATTTTGTAGGCGATTCCGAAAGCTCTGGAGCTAGGGTTTTGGATGCAGAATGCTTCCTGTCAAACAGGTCACAATCGATGATGTTGTGGATGCTGCACTTCCGCGAGTCTCTTCGCGAGCTTCCACAAGTCAGAAAGTTGCGATGCCGTTCACTTGGAAGACTATATAAATCTCCAACACTTCTTATTCCGTCTTTTACTTGTTCATACAGTGAACAGGATGCTGAATGAGGAGATGGAGAAGAAGAATTCCACGCTCATCAGATCGGTCAACTGGTCGCCCCGAGATGAAAGGAAAGATGGCGTGGCATCGCCGCAGATCCAATCTGAGCAGGAATTGATGAGCTGAAAGCGTTGTGTACCAGACGAAGTTCCGAAGAAAGAAACGAATGCAAATTGTCTTCATGGAAAAGAGAGCATATAAAACATGTAGAGCAGACAAAACTCATAAATGCAATTTGACTGCCTCGGTGAATGGCACATCGCTGTCTTTTCACCAGCAGGCATACGATAGCGTACGACCTCGAAATTTGTACTTTGGTCGGTCTTTTCCTCTTCGATTGGATCCCTTTCTTTGTCATTAGTTCTTATTAGATGCCTCCACTTCGAGGTTTGAATTTTCTACTCATCATTATGTGCTACAAAATCTTGCCTCGACTCGGATCCACTTTCATCATAATAAAAGATGTTCTTCCGAAATCAAAAGAAAAAGAATGCGGATTATATACTCGCTATGTCAGTGATGGTCCCTTAAATATCTGATGTAGAAACACAATAATATTAGTTCATGTTGACTACTAGTAAACTACAACATCAAAAAATCTGTTCCCAAGGAGGAGGATTGCTTCCCAGTCCCTTTCATGCAATCTATTAGTTGCAAGTATTTGAAGTTTCTCTATCAATACTTTTGTATATTGTATTTTGCACCTTTCTTTTTTTTGTTTTCTCTCTCTTTACTTTGAATTACTTGTCCACCAACAAAATGTTTGATGATAATAAATGGGTGGCGAGTTCGTCAGATACAGATCGTCCACTCACATGGTGATGAACACAAGTCTTTCTTAGGTAAGTCATCTAAAGGACAAAGTAGCCTTCTTCACATCTATTTGGAAGAGTCAATAGACTACATAGTCGATTAGGTGTAACTTATTCTAAGATACAAAACTATTTTATCGAAGCTTTGACAGATGCATACACAAGCAAGAAATATCAAACAAAAAATTCAAGAAAAATCACTAGTCACATCAGTTCTTAGCACAAATGCTTCGGTAAGTTTGTCTTTGCCGGAGATACAAAGGCCATGGCAAATACTTGATTCCAGTCGAGCTAATTTGTTTTTTCGTATTAGATTTCTCCGTGATCATTTTCTTTCTAGAAAAGAAGCTCTTTGAGGTCGATTTGAGGCGCATCTTCACGTCACGAACACCGAAAAAATGTGGTCAATGAAGCAGCGGAAGCTTCGGAGGAATCGTTTGCGCTGCTTAAAAGGTCAAGCCGCCAGCTCAAGTTGCAGGCAGCAATGCTGACTCGAGTTATATCACGAGCTTAGAAATCAGAGAGAGAGAGAGAGAGACAGAACTGCAATATGTTGGATAAGCTACTGTCAATCGTCTCTATCGGAAAAATGTCAGACAGATTCTGGCGTAAGTGGGTGTCCTCGTCTTTCATTGGATCACGAAGTCGCAGAATTTCCAAGTGACTTTTCTCTTTCGAGAAGGATAGGCTACTTCAGCTAATACACACGTCTTTGATCTACGGTGTACCCGAAGAGTCAAACGACAAGCATGGATTTGAGCCAAAGGAGGGGTTATTGGGGACGAGCAAAGATGGAGACAGAAGAAGAAGGATTCCTGCCGATGAAGTGTTTGTGTGCCTACCAAAACATGACCCATTCATTTAATAAAATAGAACTTATAGATCGGACGAAGTGTCACATCAGCACCAGTGGTCTAGTGGTAGAATAGTACCCTGCCACGGTACAGACCCGGGTTCGATTCCCGGCTGGTGCATTTGTTTTTTATATTTGTTAACGCTTATTTACTCATCTCTTTACCGCTTCCCCTCCGGCCAGTGGAGATGCTTTCTTCGCTCGTTACTTGCACCTCTTTACCGTTTTATTGTTTTTTTGTGTTAATATTTTTCTAAAAAAATAAAAATAACTATATTAACCTATAAAATAATTGTAAATGGTATGAAGCTCTTTATAATTTAAAACCTGTGGATCATAATTATTCAAAATATTATGATGAAAATCATTAGGCTTCACTCCTCCATTTGTTTTTCTTTTCCTTTCCTAATTTTTTTATTTATTAGGAAATCAGCTGATGCCACTTTACCTTTTATCTATCAAAACCTCTTGTTTTTCCCCTTTTAACTCCTTTCTCGTCTCGACGATTTTAGTTAAACTTTATAAGATTCAATAACAGATATCTCTTTATTTAAAGTTAGATTCTTGATTTCTAACTACAATAGGCGATAGTTAGAAGCCTAACCTTTAAAGAATATTCTTTGATAAAATACTTCCCTTAATTTTCTCGTATAAGCTCTTTCTAAAATTTGAAAAAAAATTTATTATCATATAATAGAATTTGATTGTCGACTTCTTTTATTTTTATTTTCTTTTGAAATAAAAAATATCATATAATAGATAATTCTATTAGAAAGAATAAAAGATAAGAAATTTTATTGAATAAACTTTATTAAAGAAGCTTCGAACGTATTAACATGTCTCTTTCTTATTTATACATATTAGAAGGAAGTATTTCCTAGTATAGTTGAAGAAATCTTATTTGCTATCAAATCCTAAACCCTAAAATCAATCAATCATGATAGGACAATTCTAAGATCCAAAAGTCAATAAAAAAGAAGAGCTTCACGTAACTTAAAAGATCAACATCATCGTATAATGATCAAGTAAAGATCCTACTAGCAACATGTCATTGCTTTCAGCTCTCCACTCTTTTCAAGATAATTCCTCTCTTCCTCCCTCAAAATCTATTTATATTTTTAACCCTCTTGTAGCTTTGATGTCGAAACACTCAAAGAAGCACTACGACCCTTCCTCTTCAGATTACCATGAGTTTACTTTTTCAACCAGCTCTTCCAATGGGATTCCACCACTTCTTACCTCATCTACTTCCCTTTCCAATGCAACCTCCTTAGATTCACTTATGGATCGCATGCAAGAAGTCTTCAGAAAGGTAATAACCGATAATAATCACAAGATAGAGGAGGCCATTTTGAACAATCAAAATCCAAATTAACAGACATTATATTGTTTGAGATCAAAACCTAAAAGACACATAATAAGTAGGTCTTTATTTTGCCACCCCTTACTTTCAAACATAAAATTGAAAATATATATATATATATATATCACAACTTGTACTACCTCTTATTCATGATTCATATAACTCTATGTTGATGAACTGATGTATTATAACTAATGAGTCAGCATGGCCTAATCTACGGATCGATGTTGGGAGTCAACGGTTGATCGAACGGGTCACCAAAGTTGATCACCCGTAGGTCGGGATGTTGAGTCCGTATGAGGGAAGATGTTTCTAGGTCGGGATGGTCATGACTCGGGGTGTGGCTGCACTCCTACATAGAAGGCCCTCGTCGGGTGATTACCGACGGTGGCCCCTCAACGAGTAAGTTAGTGCTTGATTCTCTCCTCTTTTTTTTTTACCTTCCCTTGGCCAGATGTCGGTTAGAGACTCTTATATTACTATGCGAGGGTCGATCGTACGCGGGTTTGACGCGACGACTAATCCCTAAGGGTCGAGGTGGTACCTTTGTGCGGTCGCATTTCAGAATGCATGGAACGACACTATACGACACGTCTCGAGCTTCCCGGGAAGGGATGTGCTGAGGGGTGCCTTGTATTGATCTTGGTTCGATGCGTGGGAGTACTCCTCTTGCTGACCTAGCGATGACGTGACACGATGTTGATTGTGACGTGGATGAGGCCCAAATTTTACCTTATCACTCTCAATATTCTATCTAAGAATTATACAAAAGTAATAAAAAAGAAATGTGAGGCTCTTCACAACCTCATCAAGACATGCGATTTGAATATCATAATTCTTCTAGAGAGTCATCTAAATGACCACCAATCCCATAACTTTTTAAGAAAGTTAGATATTATTTGGGTTGATATATATTTCTTTATCAAAGGACAATCAACAGTTCATCGGAAGAAACAAGTACTAAATCTGCTAATCTAAGACTTAGGTACGACTTCTTGGTTGCTCTCAGCGATCTATGACTTTTTGGTTGCTTAGAAATCAGAGAGAGAGAGAGAGAGAACCGCAATACGTTGGATAAGCTACTGTCAATTCTCTATCGGAGAAATGTCAGACAGATTCTGGCGTAAGTGGGTGTCGTCGTCTTTCATTGGATCACGAAGTCTTAGAATTTCCGAGTGACTTTTCTCTTTCGAGGAAGAGTCAAACGACAAGCATGGATTTGAGCCAAAGGAGGGGGTTGTTGAGGACGAGCAAAGATGGAGATAGAAGAAGGATTCCTGCTGATGCAAGTGTTCGTGCGTGTGCCAATACATGACCCATTCATTTGGTAAAATAGTACATAAAGCAGAGATGTCACATCAGCACCAGTGGTCTAGTGGTAGAATAGTACCCTGCCACGGTACAGACCCGGGTTCGATTCCCGGCTGGTGCATTTGTTTTGGTCTTTATATTTGTTGATGCTTATTTACTCATCTCTTTACACCTTTTATTGTTTATTTGTGTTAATATTTTTTTTATAAAAAAGAAAAATAACTATATTAACTTATAAAATGATTGTAAATGGTATGAAGCTCTTTATAATTTAAAACATGTGGATCATAATTAATCAAAATATTATGATGGAAATCATTATGCTTCACTCTTCCATCTAATTTCTTCTCTCATCGTCTTTTTTTTCGATGAGTATCTAATTTCTTTATTTCTTAAAAAATCACGTAATGCCACTTTACCCTTATCGATCAAATCCTCTTGCTTTTCTCCTTCATTACTCGTCTCTCGTCCTGAGCAAGACGATGAAAATCGAATATACATCTTGAGGATAAACTTTATAAAATTCAATGATAAACATCTCAAGTTGGATCCAAGATAATTGATTTCTAGTTGCGGTAGATGGAAGCCTAATCTTTACGGAATATTTTTTGATAACACATTTCCCTTAATTTTCTCGTATATGCTCTTTCGAAAATTTGAGAATTTTTTTTATTACTATATAATAGAATTTGGTTGTCGACTTCTTTTATTTTCACTTTACTTTTGAAATAAAAATATTTGATGTACTTCTTAGTGCTCTTAGTTTATTAGAAGATACTCCCAAACCCTAAAGTCAACCACAATTCTAAGATCCGAAAGTCAATAAAAAAAAAAAAAGAGCTTCAGATGACTTAAGATCAATCCCATCACCTTTTAAGAAAGTTAGATAGTATTTGGGTTGATATCTATTACTTTGTGAAAGGACAATCAAGAGGCATTTTTATTGCATAAAAAGATTTTTATTTCTAAAGGTGGCTATAGTTCATCAGAATAAACAAGTAATAAATCTGTTAATCCAAAACTTGGGTATGACTTCTTGGTTGCTTTCAACGATCTATGCCAACACTCTCTCTTTCGAATATAATACTTTTGGAATCTTAACTTTTATATTAATATTTCATCGGTTCATGGCTCTAATATAATAATTTTAATACTATATTTAAAAAAAAAAACTTAGTAATCGTAATTTTGCTCTCTCTTCTTCTATTCTTAACTTGAAGGATTTTATTTTTCATAATAATTTCATAAATGTTGGCTTTATTGATAGTCATTTTATATGATGTAACAATCATTTTGGTTCAAAGTAAATTTCTACTCGATTAGATATTATTATATTATTCAATAATTATGGGATGTTGTTTTTTAAAATACTTTTGTCACCCACCCACGTACCTTGCATTGCATCCCATCACTCTCTCCCTACTCATTAGGCTTAGCCATTTTCCAAAAAAAAGAAATCAATATACCAACATCAAGTTTAAACCTTATTAGTTGGAATATGATAATTTTAAACCGATGGTTAGATCCTTCCTTGCTAATCAACTCTCTTCCAACCATCAATAGATTGGGATATACTATTGCTTGATACTCTTAATCATGCTATCTTTAGATGAGCTAAATCACATAAAAATAAGACCACTAATGAGACCATTATTAACTTAGAAAAGTTAGTTGGTGTAAATCAACTCTCTAATGCCAACCTTGTAAATTTTTAGTGCCATTATAATAAGGTTGTTGTTCTTAACATACAACTTATCAACTTATGCTTAGATGATGGGTGCGGGTTAAAACCCAAATGATCCCTCGATAAAAATAAAAGTTTTAAATTCTTTCATTTTAATGATCGTTTCGATCCTTAAAAGATCTTTTGCTTAAGCAGTGAATGCTCTAATGCAATTAAAAAATAATAATTCATGATTGGCATATAGGTGCATGGATGTGATTTGGATAAATTCTCTAAAACATACTTTGTATTATTATTGCTAATGCTTTGTATTATTATTTGGAATACTAAAAATAATGTCAAATATTGCAACCATGACCAAAATCTCCTCTTTGAGAGGTAGACGATAGATTCTTCTTTAATCCATATTAGTATTAGTAGCAACCAATAACAGAAGCACCAGTGGTCTAGTGGTAGAATAGTACCCTGCCACGGTACAGACCCGAGTTCGATTCCCGGCTGGTGCAGTTGTTTTACTTCTTTTTATCTCACTTGTCTTACTTATACATATACCCGTTTTATTGTTTATTTATGTTATCAAATTATATGAAAAATGATACTGAATCAAACAAAAATATCCCATTTGCTTTCAAAATATACTGTAAAATTTTAATGTATGCTTTGTTGAATCTCATATTTTGATGATGAAACTAATTGATAGTGTTTATCTGATCTGCGTTTAAGTGATATAAGATTAACTTCGATCAGAAAAACAAATCGATTAAAGCATAAGGAATCAAACATTGGGTCGAAGCAAATATATCAAAAGATTGGATGTCGGGTCGGATGATCGGTCGACGTGTCGACAAAAAGCTTCGGTCCGTGAATTCAACATTGGGTTAAGAAGATCGAACACTGCGCCAAGAAAATCAGATTACGAGAAGACAACATGCCGATTGAGCAATACTCCGAAGGATCGGACGAAGCGTCGGAAGAACCAATGACATGCCGGACAACATAGGATTCGCTTGTAATCGATTATGTCTAGATCAAGTTAGTTTAGAATCTAATTGAGTCGGTTTAGAATGTAATTAGACCAACTCAATTATGAGCCAACTAGGCCTAAGTTTGGGCTGTGTTTGACCAAGCCCAAATAGTGACTCAACATGTGAAACCGTCGTGACATAATCTTTGAGATTGTGTTAGGTGATGGTACCACCCAGACACAGTCTCCAAGAGACTGTCACGCGATGGTACCGCCTAGTGTCAGTACTGCAAGCAGTGATATCGCTAGGACCCGGAAAACCCGGGATGAGACACTTTTAGGCTCCAAGTTTGAATCCACTTGAGGCCTATAAATACCCCTCTCATCCCTGGTTAACATATACAAGAGAATTGAGAGCAAAAAGAAACAAAAAAGTTGTTGTAATCTCGTGAAAACTCCTCTCAAGCTCTAAGTATTAGTCTTGTTTAAGAGAGGAATGAAGGGGGTTGTAAAAGTTTTTTCCTAAACCTGTCAAAAGAAGAATCGAGTTGTAAAGGTAATTGATCTTCATCAATTGAAGAAAGATCATTAGTGGATGCTGGTGGCCTCGACGGAAGAGGAATCAACGGAGTGGAGGTAGGTTACGACGACCGAACCACTATAAAACTCGATTTGCATTTTCATTCTTACAATTTATCTTTACCGCAAACTGTCTTACCTATTTACTATTTTCACTACGCTTACAAACGAAATTTAAAGTTATCTTTCCGATATTGGTTTTATTAAACGAAAAAAAATTTCGAACCGACGTAATTTTATCCGCTGCATTAATTCACCCCCCTCTTTTAATACTGACTCCATCATAACTTTAGCATACATTGAAATGCATTATGACAATAATAGAATGCATATATTGCAATTCATTAGAATGCAAGTTAACCTAGAGGAGTCCGACGGTATAATATAACTAATCAAAGCATAAAAATAACACTAACCTGTTTTGTTTTGTGATACTTGGTACAATGACTAAAAATAACACTAACAATGACCGACAGCAGCCGATTCTTTTATATCTGAAAGTTCAGCGTCAGGCATTTTTATCTCGTTACCAACTTGCTTTGAACCTTCTTTTGTATTTGCACTGTCGTCACTGTTCTCTGGGACGTCAACCTTGTCAGTTGAATGCATTAGATCGGAAGCTGTGGTTGATGGTCCTTCCACAGTGGTGGCAACCGGGATGCTCGGTTTGCATTGCTTCTCAAGCATCATTTGCAGGTATCTTCCTTGCTCTTCAATTCTCAGCTGCAGATTCCTCTGAATCTGTGGCAGAAATCATATAGACGATTAGCTCTGTTAGTGAGTATTCACCTAAAACACTCTTCTCACATGCGCAACAGCGAAGACAGACAAACTGAACACGTTAGCTTCAGATTTACTGTGCCACTAGAGAGTTGGCTATTCATTCCAGAATTCATCTGAGTGGTGGTGGACAAGCATCCCTAAATGCATTCAGCAAGATTTGGGATGTGTATACGGATCTAAATACCCTTTGGTGATCACAAGACTATAAGTGAAAAATTTAGGAAACACAATTTGTACCATTTTGTTGCACAACTGAATCTAAACAGAACGGGGTTTAGGCTATTTTAGTTGTATGGTTAAAGAGAAAATTGCTCCAAGATTCTTTTTTTTTTTTTACTCCAGGATAGTTCTTTGGTGGACATTACTAGGGTTTGAAAGAATGTAAATGACAGTTTTAGTTATTTACCTATATTTTCTAACCTAACCGTGGTGAGATAGCAATAAGATACGGCAAGATCTCTGTTTTTTATTGTATAGAGAGGACCAAGCACATAAAATCAACATGAAGTATACAAGATTATTTATGTAGTAAAATAAGGAAAGATATGCAATCAATCGACAACCACCAAGTATAATTATCCAAGAACCCAAAGACATGGTCCAAGTAGGGGCAATATCATATATAGCCTTCATTAGTAATATAAATTTTTATGTATCCTCCTCCAGAGTTACAAGTACCATGGATGGCCTTTTGAACGTAAATTGTCATATATGTCCATTGTAGTTGTTTGTACCTCCAATGGTCCAGAGTGAAATTGAAGTTGAATTGAGGTTTGACTTGGATTCATCCATAGATTGCCTGACCCTGACTCGGTTGATTGTAGTTTCTTTTTTCTAATTGAGCATTGTTATATACCACGATAAGGGATTATACTTAATGGACTTTGGAAGGCTATGATTTTGATCCCATAGAACAAAACATTTCTCAGCATGTTTGGCCTGATTTATCAAATAATCTTATCAGGCCTAATAATAGGTAACTAAGCGTCAATGAAAATCCAAAAGGATACTCTTGAAAGTTTAATAACTTTAGGAGGATATTTATGGTATTTGCAACTTCACAGGGCTTTTGTAAATTATGAAAAGTTGGTAATGATAAGTCCTCATATGGTGACATAGGCAATAGCTGGATCAAGGAAATGTGAAGGCCAGCAGTGGCAGCAAAAGTCATCATATCCTATAAGAAAGTCCTAGACAGCATAAAGATATATTTGCACAATCTTATCGATACTATGAATTGCATGTAGTTGAATACTGCTAATGCAAACACACTTATATCCTATAAAAGAGTCCTAGATGGCATGCACAATCTTACTAATACTATGAATTGCATGTAGTTGAATACTGCTAATGCAAACACCAAAGAAATAAGTAACATAAATAGAACAAGCTTAGCTTTTGTTTCCCAAAAAACTACAAGAAATGTCTTTATGAGTGAAAATGTGGAAATTTGCAATCTATACGATAAAACTTGAAGAAAATTAGTCACAATACAGCTCGATAACAGACCATGAGTACAAATAAAAATATGTTCACAAACTACCTAATTGTTCTACATGAGATGAATTCTAGAAAATGATAACTCAGCTCAATAACAAACCATGAAATTCTTTCAAGGCATTTCTTAACGAACAATATTTTAAAGACTAAGATTAAGCTTAGAAAAGGCATCATGTGTAAAGCTTGACTATAACTCGACCATACAAATTGTACCTCAAGTTGCTCATGGAGCTGTTTCTGAACTTCCATTTGGAGTTGCAGTGCTTCAGTAAGGTCAAAACTCCTGACATTGGAATGCTACAACATTAAATATCCAACCAACCATAGTACAACCTACTGAACAGAACTTAGAAGGCAAGATCAAGCTTTCCAAGTTGAAGCTTTAATATCAAGAACAATTATCTGTAACTATGAACGGACTAAAATTGGTGAATTTCCTTAAGATGAAAAATAGTGAGATGCTTCACTGTAAAACAGGAATACCAACACATAACCGCTCGATCAATATATACTCAAGATCAAAATAATGCATCTGCTGTATATCTGGTTCATATTCATATCAGTTTTAAACAAATATTGCTCAAAATTTTAGTATTTGTTCGATATCCATATCTGAATTCATATCAGTCGATTAAAAATGAATGCAGATATAATTTATTTACTATCCAATCTGTACCTTATCCATTTCACCCCAGATAGAAAACATCAAATAGTTCATAAGAGAAGGATATTTAAGCACATAAAAATAGAAATGGTTTGTACTCAAATTCAAAATGTTTCATACACAAGTAGTCAAGGAATATTAACTTAACTCCAAAGTAAATGTCAGGACCAGCATCCGATATGTAAAATTAAAAGACAGTAATAAGACTCAACAATATATTCCCAAGGCCAGTGAAAACTCAACCAAATAAATCCAAAATCATTAGGCCCATTGTCAAATGGTTACTTGCATCAAGGTTTTCTCTTTTATTTTCTTTTCTTTAAGTATTTGAATCAAGTTTCAAGTTAACCTTGAAGATATACCTTAATAATATTTCATAATTTGCTGCAAATATGTACACTACACCACAGTGTTTCACTCAAGATACTTTGGCATAGTGACTGTAACTTTATGTATTCAAGTAAGGTGATTGAGTGACTTTATTTGGATGTCTAACAACCATAGTGTTTAGCATTGTTAAAAAAGACAATAAACTAATAGTATTGGTTTAACTCTTAAGAACAATATAGCCAGAGTTACTTAAAAGATAGTAGAAACAATATGGGAAAATTTTCTCATTAAATTATAGTCAACTCACGTCTTGAGGTCTAGAGAAGGGATTTCTTCCTTCAAAGTGATCTTCTTGTTGAATATCTCTGCTTGAATTAAAACAAATGTTATAATCGCTTCCGGCTAATGTTACAAAAAAGAGCTGAAGCTACTGAAATTCATTAAAGAATTTATACAAAAGCAAAGAAAGATATTAGTGCTGCAGACAAAATAGTTGTCAATAAATAAAAAACTGCTGATCCCTAGATGTGTATTTGCTTCATCAATGATACAAAGCAAAAAAGTGAAAAAGGAAACATCAATAACAGTATAACATAATGTTTCTGGAGGAAATGAATGCCATGTCCAACTCTACTTACCTTCCGAAGAGTCTGGCCTGTGCCGAGCTGTTCTGTATTTCTGAAATGTAAAAAAAATAATAAAACAATTAAAACGCAGAGAAAGAAATGTCACACCAACTGAAGGAAAACAACAAAAAAAACCAGGGACCTGGAGGTGGCTCTTAACATGGTATATTGTCAAGCTTTCCACTTTCATGAGCTTCAGCACACCTTTAGGAGTTGCTTCTGAAGGTCAAGATTAATAACAGGTCAACTGATAAATAAATATGGTATCAACAGAAAAAGAAAGGGCAGCATACTTTCACTCCCCCCAAGCTGGTTGACAGCATCTACAAAGCATTCATGAAGCTCCGGCGTCCAGCGCATGCGCGGCTTGGCTGCATTAGTCGCAGCAGATGACGAACTAATAACAGCACAAGTCTCTCCTGAATTAGATGGAACAGAATGATGGATTGGTGGCTCATGCACTAATATATTAGGTGTAGATTGAGTTGTTGAGTATACAACCTATATGACAACCAAAAATATTAATCAGAAGTAAAAAAACACAATCGTAAATAAGTTTACAATGACAACTACTTGAAACATAATTGTTATTGCCTCTAGAACACTCGCACGTAATGCTAGTTAGTTGTCCACCTTAATTTTTCACTTGTCGGATTTGGGCTGCCTACTAAAATGTCCAGTAGCACACGTAATTTACAATATGATTATCCTTCTTATGATAAATTCAGATGGTACCATCTTCCATCTGCTTGAAACAAGAGAATTGTAGCCAACAACAAAGAAGTGTCAATTATCTAGCAAAACCCACGATATCATAGTAAGATTGTTCCTTTCAACCTAGGTGATCAGGATTTGAGTCATGAAACTCACTTCTCTGGTTATGGGAGTAAGGCTAGATAATTTTACCCTCCCCATATCCTACATTAGCAATAACCTTGTGCATTATGTTTGCCCCTTTTATGTAACAGCAAATACGATTGAACTTGTATAGTTCTGGGTATGGACATTGATTAAGAAACAAGGAGAAAAGGCGGATAGTCTTGAACAAACTTTTACAATATAATACAAATGAAATTCACAATTAAATGCAATATACATACCTTTGGCTGAGATTCAATAGCAGTTGTCTCATTAAGAATTTCCTTCCAATCTTCATCTATTATATCTGTCCACCACTCATTTTGTTTACTAAGATCATCAGAAACCATGGCAGAATTGCTTGGCATTTGATTGCCCACACCAATGTTATTGTCTGTAAAATCAAGAATGTCATCAACTGCATCTGGGCACCAGGCTACTTCAGTGGACTGTCTAGGAAAATTAGTTGTGATAGGTTGAATTGTTCCTGTACATGATGGATTAGTTGGATGCAAAGAGACCCCAACTCTCGGTGATTGTGTAGCAAACAGAGGATGCCCCTCGTGAAGTGAAAAGGAAGACCCATTAAGTTCTGAAGAAAATCCTGAAGGGGATGAATACAGAGATCCAACAATCCCACCATCAGAGATAAATGGAGTATGGTGAGAAGCCAGTGCAATGTTTCTTATTTCCCTCTCCACAGAAACTTGTTGTAAGTCTGTCAGCTTAGGAAATTTCTCTTCTGAGGGGGTCGGTAGAACAGGTAAAGATGATGACATAAGTCCATAACTTCCATTTCTTTCCATTCACAGATTTCCTGCAAATAATTGATCTCTTAAATAAGGATGATGCCCAGAAATAACTTTTTTTGCTCACTAATAACTTGCAAAAGTTAAGCCTCCTCCAGTTTCAGAACCTTCCAGGAAAGGTGATGTTGTATTACAACTAGAACTAGTAATAACATAAATATACGTGTGTGTGTGTTTATATATAGAGAGAGAGTTAGCTACTAAGCATTTAGTCAACTCACCTAATATGCCTATAACACTATTATCTCGAAATCAAAGTATAGTTCATCAACGAAAACGAAACAACCAATCAACATATTAAAACCACTATTCTGTCAAGTGAATACAACATCCACAATCCAGATGAAGCGGAAGGAACAAAAACATTACGAACATGTATGCACAACTGAAACATGAAGATTACATGAAAAGGAACATATCAAGATGAGGCTTCAGATTCTACAGATTATATATAAAGAGGGGACAGATGGGAAAACTCGAAATCGAAAAGGGGACATCTACACGCTACCTAAACAAAACCTAACAATCTTATGCACGTAAATTGAAGGAAAACTATAAAATTCATCGACAGGAGTAATTTTTCGAGATTGTCCATAGAAACACAAGAACTCGAAATGGGATTTCCAGCCACGACCGAATTAACCGAACGGGACCGAACAAGACAATAAAAAGAGCATTAGTTGCCCAAATCGGCTTCGGTATCACCTCCTCGAGGGGCCGAAAGGGGGAAGAAATAGCTGCCACCGGAGACGTAGTGGCGAAGGCCTTGGGCGGAGAACGAGGGAGGCAAATGATTCCGGTGGCCAGACGAGACACGCAGCCGTCGCAACCCTCTAGAGAGAGGAAACTTCCATCTTAGCTTCCACACCCAAATCATCAAAACTGATTTGTACCCTCCGCCACTTTACCTGCTTTAGTTGACCACGAGGGCGTCGTTCCCCTTTGCGGACCCCGCTGCGCAAGCATCGGTTCATCCAATCACGACACCGGGAAAAGAAACGAGTGGACGATGCTCGAACATCGAGGATAACCAACAACAGAATACGGAAGAGTTTGGAAGCAACTTTGGGGACGCGAGGGGAACATACCACAAATGGAAATGAACTTTAAACTGACTCCACGATCCACGTGTCTTACAATTGCGGTCAATCAATGGAGGGAGATTAAATTGATCCGGCGTTAGCATGTTGCTAAGCCAAATTAACTATTTAACCGGAATTTAGATATGGAGCTGTTGTACTGAGTTCCCGCATGATCTTGTACTAACAAACATCGGCAGTACCAAATTGTACTGAGGACTTCGCGTGAGGCATCATAACATTTGGATTCGTTTTGTCCTCGCCGACAAAAAGCTAGATTCTGCGGCGGTGCGCACACGAAGGCAAAGAATTATTATTAGGTGTAATAGCGCATAATTATTTTTCCACCCGCATGAACATTATCGATGGTTACTTTATATTTAATTAATTAGTGGGTTATCATCCCAATTTTCTATCATAGCGAAGTCTCCGATGTAGGGAGGTGACTGCATCCGGAAGTTTGGTTAGGGGGTAGGACTGTAATTCTCATCGAAGCCCAGGGTGAAAAGGGGAAATGCAAAGAAGGCGCACTGGAGTCGGTTGGCTTCAGTGCGCCCCAAAGGCCGCCCGCGGTCGTCCATGTCGACCCTTCGCACCAACGAAGGAGCCCACGCCTCTCCCTGCGCTCTCGTCGCACGCGCTTCTCGTGTACGCGATACTCCTCGAGACTTCGATTCAGCGCGCCAAAGGCGGAGACAGCTGGCCCCCGCGGTTGGTGCAGCGGTCACCGGCATCGGTTGCCTTCCGGAACTGCTGCCGTGCACACGCCCACATTGCTCTTTCGAAGGCTCTCCGTCCCTGCGGGAGAGTGGGGTGGGGAAGGTGAGGTAGGATGGCCAGTGACGCTGGAAAGGAGGATCCGGACTGACCTGGAGGAGCACCTTCCTAAGAGGATTTCGATGCTTGCTCTCCACTTCTTCACTTGAACCTGTATTCCATGTTTCTCTCGTCCATCTTTCATCTTCAAAGTAGGACTACATGACCTCCTAGTTCATCCATCATGGAAAGGAGAAGACGGCCACAAATGATTAGTTGCACATGAAACTGGAATTGAATTTTCATGCTGCTGGTCCTATTTTTTGGTTGTTGTTCATGCAAGCACTCGTCTTTATATATTAGGATAGGAGTGCTCACAGTGTTTTTGAACTAGAAATTCGGCTCGAGCATTAGCTACTCTAGACGTGTATCATCGACCTTAAGCATCTGTCATCTGAGTGTTTCTGCAGCAACATGTTGCCTTCTTTAACTTGGATGATAATGGGAGTTGTGTACGCTTGAGAAACCTACCTGCGCAGGTATAATACATATTAGATTGTTGCCTTCTTTGACTTGGATGATAATGGGAGTTGTGTACGCTTGGGAAACCTATGCAGGTATGAAACATATTAGATTATGCCATTTGTCTTATAAGAGAAGAAAGGAAATCCATAAGACTTCTCGTTTCTTGATCGAAACTAAGACAACAGTATCATGGGCCATCGGTTTCGACCCTATCTTGCTTGTGGCAATCCTTATTAATGGATTTATGAGCCATCCATCTCTTCGTAGAAATCTTTCTCTTACACCCCTAGTGGTGTCCTTTTTTTCTCATGGCTCAGGGTTATTGGGGTTGTAAAGGATCTTATGTATAACCCTAAATTAATAATTATTTATTTCTAATCAAACATAGATTTATAATTCAACTCAAACTCTTAATTAAATTTAAATTATATCTCTAATATATTCTCTTAATTTATTTTTTTAGAGCTATAATTCAACTCGAACTCCTAATTAAATTTAAATCATGTACTTAATATCCTCCCTTAATTTAATTATTTCTTGAACCTTCGAGTTAGTGTCATAAGTGTTCAAACGTTTTAGTTTTCAAACATTTTTATTTTTTACAAAGGGTAAGTTGCAAAGGTTGTATTCGAGCTTAGGACCTTGCGATATATCATCAAAGTTTTCATAAGCTCTATAAAGATATTTATAACTTGATCTTCGATCCTATAATACTTCATCTTGATTATTTTATTCTTCATTTGATGTCTTAGGACATAATCTCTCGTATGAATATGGTTGCTTTTGCCACCATTGGTTGGATTTTTAGATAATTTTAAGGCTAAAGAATTATCATAAAATTTTTTGATTAGCACATCTTACTCAATATTGCTACAATAATTGCTTCTCATGATATCATGAAGTTCCTCCGATACCTAAAATGAAAATATAACCAAATATGCTATTCTACATGTTGCCTAATTTTAATATCAAGATAATATATCATTAATCCAAGTTAGTGATACCAATTTATTTTTTCATAAAAGATTAAAACTTATGAATCATGTCAGCATCATTACTAGTATAAATTATGTCATTTGTATATAAGCAAACAATTAATATCCTCCTTGTCTCTTTATATTTTATAAATAAAGTATGCTCCTAAGATGATTTTTCAAATCTATATGTCTCAAAATATGCATTAATATGACTATATTAGTCTATGGGTGCTTGCTTTAGATCATATAATATCTTTTTTAATATATATACTTTATTTTCAATTCTCTTAAACATAAATCCAAGAGATTGATCAACATAAACTTATTTGTGCAACTCACCAAGTAAAAAATGCTATTAATATATAACTGATAGACTAATCAATTATTTTGAGTTGCAATAGAAAATATTAACCTCATTGTCTTTTGTCTAGGACTATTGCAAACACCTCATTTTTTCTATTTATAACTTTTTACAACTAGTCTATATATCAATAGTGTTATCTTATCTCAGTTTTATTCTGCAAATCCACTTTACACTTACAGGCTTTTCCTTTAGAGCTAAATCAACCAATTCTCATGCTTGATTCTTTTCAATAGAATTAATTTGCACTTACATTGTTTTTCTTCATTTTTTTTTATCTCAAAGATGACTAGATCTTCGTTAGCAAATAATACAAGGTGAACTAGGATATTATCAACTTCTTCAACATCTACAAAAAATTATGAAGATCCGTAATATAATCTTTTATCAATCACTATTGTCTTCTAATTTTGTAAGTTATAGGAGCTAACATAGGTTACGATATTGAGGATATTTTTGAAGTCGATGGGCTTAAAAAATCTCTAGCTAAGGAACGAGATGTTCTTGATGTACCCAACTACATCTTCATTATCTATATTTTTTAAGTTAATTGGAACAAATTTGCCTATAACTATAATCTTTTTTAAAGTTTTTTTATTCATCAAAAAAAATATTTTTATTAATTATAATTTTCTTAATGATGGGATTATAGTTACTAATTATATTTTTTTCATAAAAAAATTTCATTGTAGTCCAAAAATATACATATGTTTCTACTTTATCATCCAGTTTCTTTTTTTTCTCATTTGGAATGTGAGCATATGCAACACAATAAAAAACTCTAAGATGACTAACATCTGGCTTATATTATAATCACACCATGCTTCTTCGTCGGGTGTTATATTTATATTTTCTAAGAAACATAATTTTAAAAATATATACTTCAAAATTCTTAGATAATGATTTGATTTTCAATGTACTTCTGACCATGTTTATGCAACATCATTTTGCTATAAAGTATATGCTGCAACTAATTGTCTCTTATAATAGATTTTTATAAGATCTATCAAAATTATTGGTTCTCAAAACCTTTATATAACAATCGTTTTCATTTTCAACCAAAGATTTAAATTATTAAAAAATATAGAAAAGTGAATTCATCAATAAAAGTGAAAAAATATATATTTTTTTTATTACCAAATAAAGTTGGATCGATCGGCCATAGATATTTGAATGCATAACTTCCAATGACTTTCTAGTTTTTCTATAATTATTTTTGAAAAAAAAGGGTGACGATTTTGCTTTTGTATAATATATTCTTCTTCACATGCTTTATCGAGATGGTTAATTATAGAAAATCTTATGACCATCTTTTACTCATACAAGATTTTTAAGCTATAAAAATATAGATAATCAAACTACAAATGCCATAAACAAGATTCATCTTTAATGAATCGAAATAAGAATTATTAGCAATATGAATATTCAAAGAAAATATCCTATTTTTGGAATCTCAACCATAGTAATAATTCGACTTTTATCATCCTCAATTTTGTAAAAATGATTTTTTCGATTGATTTCATATAGGTAAGATAATATTATCACTCACGCATTATATGGATGAAATAAATCTAATGCTAATGACCTGAGATGCAAAATATCTCGATCTACCGAGAAACCCGAATCACAAAATCTAAGAGTGGTGGAGAGATGCGGATCGTTGTGATGCGCGGCGTCGCGTCCCCAAATCAAACGCGTGACGACCCCGACCGAGTGTAGAATAGTCTCGAAGAAGCGAAGACGCGGATGGTTTCATGGAATCCCAAGAACGGCAGCGGGAGGAAAGCCTCTGTTCCCAATCCACTCCTCTCCGTTCCTCGATCGAAGCCCTACACCTTTCTCCGATTCCCGCCTCGCTGGGACTGGCGTTCGTCTGCGCCTCCCTTGTCCTTGTCCGATCGCAAACCCTCAAACCTCTCTCCACCGCCATCAAGCTCGCCGACAGCGCCATCAAGGGCACCGAGGCCCTCCGGCTTCTCCACTCGCCTTCGCCCCAGTCGGTCTTTCTCGCCACCAAGGCCCTCGTGAAGAGCTACAAGGCCTCCAAGCTCCTCCATCCGTTCAAATCCCACCCTAAGATCCCTTCCGTTGTGGCGGCGAGGCTCAAAGCTTGCCTCGGCGCCGTCAGCCTTCTCGGCTACGCGGAATCCCCATCCGTCGCTGATGGTTTGCTGGGGATAGGGTTCCTGAAAGGTGGATACAAGGTTTCGAAGAACACTGCCAAGGTTCTTGAAGGGTTCGTGGGTTTTCAATTGAATTCAGCGCTCAGAGATGGCATCGATGCGTTGGGACTGCTGGTTAAGGCTGCGACGGTGGGGAGAGAGATTAAGCGCTGGTTTTCGATTGAGTGGCGCACGAGGAATCGGCGCGTCTGTCTCTTTCTGACAGCTGATTTGAAGCATGGGGTTCGTTTGAGCTACAAAAGATTGGATTTTGATGGCATTCGTGGATGTACAAGAGTTTTCTACTCGGAGCCATTTCCTTTATGGGAGGCAGCTGTGATCGGTGAGATGGCTGTAGCTTTCCACCCGTCTGAATTGCTTTGCTTGTCAATTCCTGTAAATGAGGTAATCCCAACGAAATCAATGTAGCTGCTGTATAGTGGTTATCTTGTCTGTAGTTGCAAAGTAGTCTATGCTTATCTTGTATCTCAGGCTTGTAAACTTGTATCACCGATAATGGAAAGTTTTGCTGCAAATTATTTTAATCATGGCTTATAATCTTCTCCATAATTTTTTAGTGACATAGCCACTGAGTTCATTGGAGAGGGCATTGCTTAGGTTTTGGAGATTGATTTATACTGTAATAGAGTATTGCCTTTGTATGATATTGAATTATGAATAGCTATGCCCTCTTATTTTACCTAGGTCCAATGAGGAAAATTCTCACCATTTGAGCTAATGCTTTCTTCAAAGTGGAGTCTATTTGAGTAGTTGAGTAGAATGTCATTTGGATGAGAAAAGTTGTAGAACTTTTTAACATGGTAAGTGGTGCATAAATGGAACTTGTGATCATTAGGTAACCTAACATCCTGATAGCAACAAAAAAATCATCATGATTGCCAAACGAGCAATGCCTTCTATTGCTAGTTTGAAAATTGGCGTGGCATAATCTCCAAAGTAATATTTACCCTAGACCAACTGCACCACTAGCCTTTTTCTTTCTCGGGTTTAGATGTCTCATGTCACTTGAGTAATTTTTACCCTAGACCAACTTCACCACCAGCCTTTTTCTTTCTCGGATTGGTGAGCAATACATCTAATGAAACATGGGCAACATGGAGCCTAGTGCCTCAGTAAGCTGTTGGTTTGGTAACATGATTGAGGGTTTTTCACTTTGAAGCCAAGCCAGAACTGGGATGAGGTGTTAGAAGATGTTAGATAGGTTCTGCAGTCATCGTGCTTTCCTATCTGACCATTTCGGATAAATGATGTGGTCTACTTGGCTTTGGTAACTAATTAGCTTCCTCCCGTTGCAGGATAAAACAATTAACTATGACCTCTGCTTCTATCTTCTATTCTTAATTTTGACTTTCCTAATATGTTCAGGGTCTGCTTTTGGTACTCTACTTTGCTCACCTTTGCTGTTGAGCCTAAACCTTTTGGTGATTAGACCTTCCTTCATGTGCTCTTCGAGTGCCCACTTCTTTTTCCTAAACTTCATCATCCGTCCTTGTTATAATTGGCCTAGTCTTATTCTTCAAACTATCTTCAGATGCAAAAGCTTTTGTTATGTCGACTGGTTAAGGCCCCCTTACTGGCTTGCACATTTGTTTTTTCCTCGAGAAACATTAGGGGTTATCCTTTCAAATCTTTTGTCATAAAAAGAGAAGGATGATTTATACGCAAAAGTAAACAAACAAAACATAAAGAAAAGTGATATATAAAGCTCAGGAGGGATTCCGAAGGAAAGTACAGAAGTACCATATGTTATAGAAATTATGCCAGAAAATCTCATAAATTAACTCCTGATTAGTCATAATATTATCACCATCCACTGGCTTGTGAATGTTTCTCAGAAATTCCATATTGCATGTGACACATCCTAATTATTCTCAGTAAATATCAGAAGTAATTTCTATTACATGCTAGAATCTACTTTTTAAAACATTTGATTAGTTGATTGCTTGTAAAATATTTGGATAAATCATTTTACTACTTCAGTTGGTAAAGGTCCGAAATACTTCATCACCCACTATAGTTTCTTTGAAGAGGCATCATTGACTACAGTTAATTTTGTGTATGCTGCGGTTGAAGATTCTTTCCTACAACTTAGTTTTCCTGCTTCATAATCAAACCGGATATTAATGTTGAGAAATATGAATAGATACAATACCTACATGGGAATTATTTTTCCTTAGTTTTCTCAAGGATAAACTTCGATGCCATTTCAATTTTTTTCTTACTGAAGTCTATTTCACCAATACTAAAATGGGTACAAAACACTCTAGCTGCCAAATTGGCCCAAATTAGTTCATAATTCAGTACATCCACTGCAGAGCGAACTGGTCAAATGCTTGTTATTGTATGTAATAAGTTCATGACTGTATGATTACATATCCACAATCTGATGTCAACCTCTTCTCTAATTTTGACTAGAAAACAATTGACATTGTATTGTTTGATTTTAGTGAACAACAAGCTTGTCAATTGAGGTCAATTGAATCAGGTAAATCAGTTACTATACAAACTCCAATGGTTCTTGCTTTGCTGCACACAATTATCTAATTAGCCTTTGACTTCCAATTATGTAATGTACTGGCAAATTTTAGCACCTTGTTATGAATAGCTAATGCACTCATGAAAATATGAAAGTTTGCAAAAAATCCAAGATGTATATTGCCCATCTTTAGTTTCTCATTCGACACTATTATGTTCCTCTGGAGCTATACAGGGTCCACAGTGATTATCTGCCATGACTCCTATGTATGTTTCTTGGTGTTGAAACAATGAGAAATGGGAAGACAATGTTGTGGCGGTAACATTAGTTTCCATGCCAGTCATTTTATTGTATGGTAAATAATGGCTACATCAGCTGTTGAATGCAAGTAAAAAAATCAGCAATATGAGTCAAACTTGTCAGGTCATGTGACTCATTTGCTTATATCCAAGATTCAAGAGTGAAGTTGTTCTTAAAAGAGTTCATGCCACTGATATGTACAAGGATGTCTGAGGAGTCGAGTATGTCTTCTTCCTTCATAACCACCTACAAACAAAAGCAGTACGTAATTAAAATTAGTAAGATATGCATACTCATATAGGAAAGGAGCCAATGTCATTGAAGTAAGTTTTGACATTAGGTCATCTTGTGGAAGCTTTGCGCTGAATTTGGTTAGGGGCTATTTTACCAAGTAGCTGAGTTTTTCTAATTCTGATCGTCTACAAATTTAATCTTTAAAATGTGGGTTGAATTTGTAAATTGATGTTAGTTTTAAGCTTCTAAGCTCTCACATACAATGATTATGATGACTGCAATTTTCTTAACGGGTCTTCCTTTTGATATATGTGAATAGTAGTAGCTACTGCTTCTTCAGAACTTATCATGTTATTATCCATCGGTACTGATGATGCTAAAGTAAGGTGCGCAAAACATTTTGCTATTGTTGGACAAACAGAATAGCAAGTGTTGAGGGAAAACTGCCAGAAGCACCAGATTGTGGAAGCATGTTTTTGGTATAAAGGTAAAGTGCAATGAATTCTGGGTGATTTTTAGAAATCTAATTACAGATTTCATAGTAATTTTTTTTTCTTTTCTCCAAACAAGCTAACCTCAAAATCATTCTATATTGTTGCAGATAAATTATGATCTCCTAGTTTTTGTGTTCTTTTTATATTTTTGTATCATAAATGAGATGCAGATTTCTAAGCTGTGAGGATCTGTATCATGTGAGACAGAGTCTGAAAGAAGAAGGGTCGGTCTCTGGAACTGTGTGTTGAGCTGCAATAAAAATGGTAAAAGTAGGTTCTTACTTCCTCATCCATTTCATGGTTTCTGGAACTGGGTTTTGTCATCTCTCCAAATTCATCATTCTTTGCAAACCGCCCTCGGACTCTAGGTCGGCTGTCTGCTAGAGTCTTCCTGCAAGCATACTGCAAGTGTATTGCAATCAATTTAGGCTGTATTTCAATTACTTTCAAAACTGTTAATTTTACCTTGATCTTTTTGCTGAAGTTTCTTTGATTTCTCTTCTTAATGTATCTGGTGATCTTCTCCTTCCTCTCCTCGACAGACAGACGACCTACTTTGAAGGTGGACTCATCCATCGCGGAGACGTTGGAACCTGGCAGGGGTGTTGGGTTGCCACTGTTCCCAGCCATCAGATGTTGGCTCCCTCCTCCAATCACCTTTACAAGGCAAATGAAACTCTATTACATCCTTTTATGAAAAGGGCAAGGTATGTGATCTGTATTGTGCAAAATCTATTTACTACAGCACGAGGCTCAAACTAATTGTCAGTTGATACTTGATAAGCTGGATCTATTCTAAGGCGATGCGATCAACTGAAACAACCTGGGCTTCAATTCCCAGGTATGTACCATCTGCTATAATCTATGGATTGCGTGGAATAATGTATCAACTGTTCTAGCATCAAATAACTTTCTTGTCAAAAGAGCCGCTGAGGAAGCATATAGTCAATGGTCTTAACCCATTTTTCCTTCACACAGTCACTTTCAATCATCGATTGGCTTGCACATAATATAGTTGGGAGAATCCTGCTCTGGGCTATTAGAGTTGGTATTACATTAGTCGCTCAGACCTTCTATGGATGCACCAAAGATCAACTTTTTCTTGTAGAATAAGATATATTCCACAGTTTGATGTAACAACTAGGTGAATCTTAGGGACTCGACTCTTCAATCAAAAAGATTGTGGATAGCTTCTTTTGCCTGGAGGCAGAAATGCAACCTAAAAATGGCTTATAGCTAGTGTCGCATAAGTGTTCGCATATTAATTGACGTGTTTATTATGTTCTCAGTTAATTGTTGCTCCATCGGAGCTTGTCAAATTATGGGATACATCAAGCTTGGTCATCCACAAGATCTTGCATGTGCGCAAAGAATTAGGCCCCAAGTATCTGTTGTCCTCATTCAACATCATCATTTGCGGACACGTGCTTGGACGACCAGGTCATGAGATACGTGTGATTTCGGGCATGAGTGTTAGTTTCTGTCACGGTTCATCATGTCAATTATATGTGAATAATAACAATAATATATTTTAGGAGCAATAAAAATATGATATCGACTAAGATATTTATAATGTAACTGTCCTTTTACGCGTGCATGATTATTCATGTATCGGTGCAGACGAGGAGAGAACTTAAAAGTGCTATGACGTCGACAGAATAATAAACAACTATAGAGGGTGTTATTTGTACCTGCAAATTCCCAGTGTGGCACGCTCGCAGCGGCGGCGCTTCCAGCCCGTACATCCTCGAGCCAGTTAGCACCGCCTGGTAATCTGCCACGTGTTCCGAACCCATTGGCCCTACCTCGGGCCCCGCCGCCATCATCCCTCCCGCAGGAAAGAACCCGTGCGGCCCGTCACCGCGCGCCGACCCGCCCCAGTGGTACGACGCCCCGACGCCGCTCCCGTCGAGGACTGCACACAGCGGCGGTGTCATCCCGACCGCCGCCGCCACCGCCGCGTGGAATTCCTCATC
This sequence comes from Musa acuminata AAA Group, assembly GCF_036884655.1. NCBI lineage: Eukaryota > Viridiplantae > Streptophyta > Magnoliopsida > Zingiberales > Musaceae > Musa > Musa acuminata. The sequence continues at coordinate 1,883,376 of NC_088348.1, read as the reverse complement.
GCTCGCCGGACGCTGCTGTTGGCACCTCGGCGGGCCACCGGTCGCCGCCATCTGGACCGCCGCGTGGTCGGGCGGGTACGGCCGGTATTCGCTCGTGGCGACGTCGCATATGGAGATCAGGTCGTCGAAGGGTTCCAGGCTGAACTCTCCTGCGTACGGTGCCTGGGCCGTGAACATGTCGAGATGACGGCCCAGCGACGAGGAGGAGGCCGAGGAAAGGTAGCAGACGTCGGGAAGGAGGTCGATCTCGGGGTCCAGCATCTGAGCTGGGAGAGCGTCGAGTGAGGGGAGGAGACGTTCGCGGTGAGGAGGAGAACACGTCGTGGCCGTGCCGGAGGAGGGCGAGGCAGCCTCAGGTCGGAAGGAGATCGTTGCCGATGTCGTTCTCGTACAAGTCGAGGATTTGGGCGGCGATGGGAATGCAGATACACCCTCCGATTCTGCTTCCGAATGGGCCATTTTAAAGGAGGAGGAGCTACAAGAAGTGCGGAAACTATTACAACAGTACCACCAAGAAGAACACCGAGAGGGACACCAAAGCGTCTCCATTAACGATTTTTTTTTACCTCTTTTTTAGATAATTCAGAAAAACAAAACACATGGAAAAAGACTTGTAAAGGCCTTGTTGTTGGAGAAGGATAATATTTTTGTTTTACCACTAAAAACAAAGCACACAAAACACGTGGACAAAGACCCAGTCCCATTACCTACTCTCAGTAACTACACCTTGGGCTCCATTTTTATTATATTCGAGTAAATAACAGTAATAAGATTTGGATTCCTGATATATGTTAATATATATTATCCAATAACAATAATGTTCATTATTTTTTTGTACTAGGAGGTACACAAGATCAACAAAGTTATCTTGCAATGTTAGATAGTATCAACCATAAATGCAGATTCCATCACTCCTGAAAGGAAGAAGCAAAGAAGGAAGATTTAACTGTGAAAATAATTAACTGTACTTCTCAATATTCCTCAAATAAATATGATGTATAAATTATTTTGAAAAGCGAGATTTTGTAGGCCGCAGTGTAACAACCAATTATATATAAAAAAAATACGTGTCTTTCCTGTTCACATGTACAATTAATGCCATCTTGATTGTGTCAGAAGCCTTTGACTTCTTCAAAATCAACAAGAGAGAGAGAGAGGGAGAGAGAGAGAGAAATAGGACACATATCCGTTACTGAAAGGATTGGCCGTTTTATTATATAATACATATTACGGTCACCCATAATTATGGCCTCTATGTGGCGACTCGACCGTCTTGGAACAGCTCGCCAACGTCGGTCTCTGTTGGCAGATCACGCCGTATAAAAGGCATCTCGTCAATCTTGATGCACTCGTGGCAGATCACCCATTGCTCGCATAATTATATTACCTTTTTTCTTCCTAGAGATCCAAGTGGGTCGGGTATAGCGTTAACGGGTATGGGTTTCGGATCTCTGATTCCGGATCTGGTCGTGAACTCGAATCAATATATCGTCGTCATCCGGCCCTGGCGACTCGTCTCGAGTCGACTGGAACAAAAGCAGCTTTTGTAAACCCTACCGCCCTTGCGGATTTCTCCTCCGCCTCTCTCTCTCTCTTGCTGCCCTTCAAGAATCACAGTTCTTGCGAAAACCCTCCGCCTGCCGATTCCGCGGTCGAAACCCTCAGTCGAATCCGCAATGATCTGCGCAAGTACAGCCTCGCCACTTGTTTTCGTCGTCTGCAAACCCCAGGGTTTGTTTTCTTTCGTTTCACCGTTCGGTTTAGGGTTCTAACCTCGATTCCTCCTTTTCTTTGTAGTCTCTGGCGAAGTGCCGGAGGAACCCGTGGTCTCCAAGAAATCCGGGCTTCTCTTTGAGCGGCGGTTGATCGAGCACCACATTGCGGTACGCTTTTTTTCCTTTCTAGGGAAGATTGAATGGCTCAAGATTTCTAGCTGCATGAAATTTGTCTTCTGCTGCATCTGTTCTCTACTTATACCATTTTCTTGCCGAATCTTGATTAGTCTGTGCTCTTCTTCCTATCTGTTGGATTGTTAGAGTCACGGGAAATGCCCCGTTACCAAGGAGGACCTCACGACAGATGATCTTGTACCTGTGAAGACCAATAAGGTGCATTTCATAACTTCGATTAACTCTCAGTTATTATTATCTTGATAGTAAAAGCATAGTACTATTGGCACATAGATTAAGACACTAGAAAAAGAACCATAAAAGTAGCAAGAGTCTAATTCGGGGGAACCATTTGAAAGAATGTTCACTGCAAAGTGACATGTCAAAAGATAATGAGCATCTTGTTGCATGTTGTGCAATTTATTTGGTTTCATTGTTTTAAATTTAGGAAAGATCATAAGTCAGTACATGGAGGGCTATACATCTGTGATTTAGCTGTACAGGCTATGAAGTCCAGGTGTCCCCTCTCTGGGACATAAAACTTGATTTTCTATGTATAATATCACCATAGTTTGCTTGATAGGGCTTTGGGTGTCATGAAAGAGCACTTGAATCACAGATTCAGTGTTGAATGGGTTTTTGTGTTAGGTAAGTTACATTTACTACTAGTCAAAATGGTCAAAAGAAAACAACATCAAGAAGATCGTGTGACAAACATGGGAGAGATGAGATGTGCAGTAGTGAGAAAGAAGAAGATGGGAGAGGACAAGGCATAAAATTGCACCATGAGGAAAGGTCTGGAGAATTATTCTCAAACAACAGAATTATTGTGAATCATAATCTTCTGCGTGAAATCAACTATAGATCACAAATGTCCAGAATCTGCTGTTCTTAGGCTGTTTGAAAGAGATTGAGGAGATGAAGTTAAATCAGAGGCATTAGTGAGCTTTCCTCCTGCCTTTTCCAATCGGCCATCTCTTCTGTTTGTCCAATCTAGCAGGCTTGTACCAATAGAGAGTGAGTTTCTCTAAAACACTAACATTTATCAGACTCCACTTTAGGTACATCTAAAAACATAAGCTAACTGTTATTCATCTGATCAAGGCTTCTTACAATCCGCATGATGTTGAATATCTATCTTTGCTCAATGATGTTTTGAGACTATGCAGCTATAATTTGTATTTTGCTATGCAGTTTGTTTCTTGCTTGCTATTCCCATGACATAGAAGTCTCCATATAATATACTTGAGCATATGGCTCGAGGGTTCTGTATTGATTGCCTCACTTAAACTGCAAATAGACCTTACACCCTGCATGATCCTTGCAAATGTTGATTGGTTCAGAAGCCTCTGCCTATGGCCTTAAAGAAACTGATTATGTTCTGTTATAACTTTTGATACTTTGTACATCCGGGGACCTTGATGGCATGCATTTTGCTTATGATAGTGGGTTGACTGAGCAAGATATAAAGAACGGTATCTTTTAACAACACTTGGTCTTCTTTAGTGTGACCAAATCACATGGCTCGAAGACATGGGTTAACATCATCTTTTAATGGATACATGGATTCAGTATTTGCATTCTTGCATCACATATCACTGGTGTTAGGGACATGTTTTGCCATTCAAGTAGCATTTGAGAGTTATAATTCATATTGGTTATAGTTCTTTGAAACAGTTCTTTGCTGCTTAAGCAGAGAAAAGATATTTTAGCTGGACTGTATATGAAACATGGTATTGAGAGTGGCATGATTAATGCAAGATAATTTTTTCTTATCTAATGCATAAAGCTAACAGTTCTTATACATTGATAGATGCTTCGTAGTTTTTTTCATCTGGAATCCCTGGTATATACACTAGAAAATCAAGTTCTCATGATATATGTAATTCAAAATTTGATATATGGAAAATCACCTATTTTTAGATTAAGGCATCTGCCTAATGAAAACTGATAATGTTTTGTTTAGGTCCCTAAGCAAGAACAAGGTATCCAAGCACAAATTTTCATCTAAAATGGCAGGGCCATGGGTGCTACTGCTGAAATACCCAAAATGAACTGCCAGCCGAGTGACCTAGGAATAGCTTGCACTTCCAAACTCATCGAAGTAGACTTAGTTTACCACCGAAATTACCTTGCTTGATTCCTCTGCTGTTCAAATTGAACTTCTTTCAAACCATTCCTATTAGCATGGCAAGTCCCATGTCCAAACGAACTTTCAAGTTTTATGATCATGTAATGAACTTTCGAATTGCCTCATCGCATAATCAACCATGTTTGTAGTGATTTTCAAGTTAAGTCTGGATACGTGTCCTGATCAGGCTGCCCTGTTTGTACCTCTGAATAGGACCAGATAGATTGGTATAATGTGCTGTAGTAATCAATATTATGCGAAAAAAAGCACAAATTGTTACTAGGCAAGAGTTAAGTGTTGTAAAAGTCTAACTTATTGACTTGGATTAACTCTTGCTGAGTTTATTGACTACCTTGCACCAAGGTTCGTCGTACCGTAGCTTATAGCTTGGTACTAGCAGTATGTACCTATCTGACAGGGGACCGGCACGGGTGGTACCTTAGTATGTTTCCACGTATCATGTGTTGGCACATTTGGTACAGCTTGGTACAGCTCAGTAAGTACTGTACCAACAGCTGACCATTACACCAGCACGGATCGGTAAGGTGAATCATGCCTTGCATGAACATAAATAAAGAGCTTAGCTTGTTTAGAACTTAAACGATGAGGACTCGACTTTACAGAAAATGGAATAATCTTCTCTTTTGGATTCTTTTTGTTAATTGATCCATCAATTGCTTGCTTTATATGTGAATATTTTTGCTGGGTATGATACTATTGCAAATGCAATTGGATTTTTAAGCAGCTGTTGCATTTTGCTCAATGTTATTTTCTTTCTCATTGTTGCATGTTTTTTTTTTCTTCTTTCTCAATCTTTTTCCAATGGTAGGTGGTGAAGCCCAGACCCTTGCAAGCTGCAAGCATCCCTGGGTTGCTAGGAATGTTTCAGAATGTACGTCTCCCTGAACTCTTTGGTTTATTTGGGGCTTCTCTTGTTCGTTTAATCATGTCCTGAAAAATTTACTACTGTTATTACAATCTGAATGTAATGAATGGCAAAATCCTTGATGTTAGTGCTTTTCAGTAATACTGGCTATTAGTTGGAACTTGGTAGTTCATGATGTAGCATCTTCTTTACTTCAGGGAATATAAATATATGTTGCAGGTTCCGGAAATTTCATTTGTATGATTTTCTATTCACATCACCATTTCATTGATAACCCATGCTGCCATGTAGTACATGGATTTGAAGTGTCAGCTGAGTTGCTTGTCTCAATTGGCTTCCTGTCAAATAATAGATGGAGGAGTGTGTTTGGTTATTCTTCATTGGTGTTGAGAAATAATCTGGTTCTAATTTGGTAGTTGTGTAATCAAGGTGATATGCTACTAAGTTTAGCATTTATTGGCCAAATCCATTCTAAAAATTATTTATGCAGGTTTTACTACCTTTATCTGCACTTGTAACGAGATAAGATGGCAATTCATCGAGGGACATTTTTGTTAAAATAAAAAAAGAGAAAGTTGCATTTGGCAATCATTTCGTTTGTTCACCAGGGGCAATTTAAAGCCTGAGGCTACCTACTGTTGTAGAGCTTAATTCTTGTGATATGTCCTGGTTATGTAAAAGTCGTCATGATGCAAGAGCTGTATGTCTATGTAGTTATGTCTAATTGGCAAATTCTTCTTGAAGACTAAAAGTATTAATGAATTTTACCGTTTTTCTGTTTATGTAACTTAATAATTCTTACATCAGATTCTTATTGACCTTTTGGGAATTGAACCGTTGGTTTCTTTTCTTTTTATGTAATAGGAATGGGATGCTCTAATGTTGTCTAATTTTGCTTTGGAGCAACAATTACACACGGCGAGGCAAGAGCTAAGTCATGCCTTGTATCAGGTATGAATTAATTTCTTGTTTATGAGAGGGAATATGGTTTGATTGTAGACCATCAGTTTGTGTTGTCCTAATTGTGTTTTTTATTTATTCTTGCATTTTGCATTTGATACTTAGTCATTTTCCATGATTGTTTTTGTTAATACCTTTCTCATTAGGTGCTTGTTATGCACAGTGGCTAAAAACTTGAGAATACAGGGACTATAACCTAGTCACGTGGTTTGCCAACCATTCGGATTAATTCTAAAGAAACATGCTTGGTTCATTATTAAAATTACTTTCTATCATTTTTCCCTAAATTGATAGGTAACGAGGAACAACACATGCACTTGTAGATAAATGAGCATCAATGATGGAGGTGTCTAAAGTTTTATCAAAGGGTAGATTAAGCTTTTTCGGCAAAGCTAGATATCATGGATGCTCTTACAGAATTTCTCTCATTAGTAGCATTTTCTTTATAAGCTTAATCTTTAAGCCTTGCCATTGGAATAATTAATAGTTTTGGTGGTCTCAACTATAAGGTAGTTATAAGTCATCATCTTTTAAATGAAAATGTATAGGTAGCAGTTAATTTAGTCATGACATTGTCCCACTTTGTTGGTGTTTAACTGTGGTTCTATGAGAAATTATTAATTATTATATAGTTTTTTAAGTGATTCTTTTTGTTTTATGGTGGATGGGTTGAATCTTTTGTTAGTTTCCTTGCATTTGATCTACCATCCTTTGTTACCCATGTTTTGTTGTTTTTCTTATCCTGAGAGTACATGGCATTGCTTTTATGCTTTTCAATGTTCGGACTACTATTTTGTCATTCTTGCCTTTCCTTTTCGAAATAGTGCTAAATCATGGGATTGGGCTGAATTTGGATAGTCTTGCAGGACCAAATATCATATAGCAGGGTTGGAGCTAAGTCCAAATTGTAGTTGTGATTGAATTTGAACATAGAATTAAAACCAAAACTGGAATAAGAAGCTGAGGGTGGAACCAGTAGAGGGTGAGAGAGCAAGGAATAAGACAATTGGGGGAGATAATGATGAGGGAGATCAAATAGAAGAGTGTTAGGGTTCGATTATTTATGAAATGAATTTTGATTTAAGTTGTAAAAATGAAATGAATTGATGATATGATATTCAACTAACGGTTCTGCTTCAACAACACTCGAAGGATTCCTTTTATATATATTGTATTAATTTTAAGGCCTTAATGTTCCAACTCAAGCACATTGGGGCTTGTTCAAGCTTAGTTCTTTAAGAAGCAGATTTGTAAAAATATGATTTGATCATGCTCATTGGGCTTGTGAATGGGCTAGGGGTTTAAATAGGGTGCTCGCCTAAGCATTCAGGCGAGGCGAGGCTCGAGCGCCTCAAACCTCGACTAGGCGATGCGCTTCAATGAAGCGTCGCTTGGGTGCTCGCTTGAATTGAGGTGTCGAGCACCTCGGGCGAGCGCTCGATTAAAATGAGGCAACTGAACTAGGCTATTAAGTTTGGTTCGATTGAACATTAGCTTAGGTGGTTCGATTGAACCAACTAAGCTATATAATGTTACTAAATATGTGCACACAAACACCCTCCCCCCTCCCCGCGCAGCCCCAAGCCATAAACCCTATTTCGTGCGTAGTTGCTACCTTCTTCGTCGTTGCCTCCTTTGTCGTTACCTTTGCCATCGACGCACAGGACCGACACTTCCTCTATCATCGACAGATGGGTTCGAAGGTCTAGCTTTCGTGTGTAGTTTCCTCCGCCATTGTTGCTTCCATGTGCAGCTCCTTGCACCGTCGAAGGAGAGGACCACAGCTTCCTTTGCCACTGATGAATACATTTGAAGCTTCCTCCGCCCAAGATGTCATCGTCCACAGCTTCTGTCATCATCGTCGTCATCGTTTAAAGCTTTTTTCGTCTCTGCTGCTGTTGTTCGAAGCTTCCTCTGTGGCTACTGTTGCCATTCACAACTTCCTCCGTCGTTGTCACTAACGTCCGAAAGTTCTTTCGTCATCGTCGCCCACTCTTTCCCCACTTTCTATCGTCACTAACTCTTTTCTCCTCTCTAACTACTGTTAATAGTTGATTAAATACTGTTAACAGTAGATTGTTAACTATTGTTATTATATTTAGATTTTAGCACTGTTAGTCTCCATTTATTAATTATATTTTATATATTTTATATTTTAATATTTCAGAGCGTCTTGCTTCGTTCGGGCGAGTGCCTAGTGCTTTTTAAATCACTGGAATGGGCTGGGCTCAAACCAAATGTCAGGTTGAGCTTGAGTTGTTCTTGAACCTCATGCCTTGCTTACATCACTATACAACATTGTCTTGAGAGTTGTATTTATTATTTTACACATGCTTGTCTGATTGGTTGTTTTAAAGCTTTCTGATTGTGCTTGTCCTTTCAACTTAGATATGGTATAGGTTTGGTCTTTTTCATGAAAGGTTTCACCGTGAGAATGATCTAAGGGCTCCCTAACAAGTCAAGGTGGAACTTTGTTTGAGGCATGGTTCACTTTATTGGTCCATACCGATGTACCGATTGGCTGTCGGTATGGTATGTACCGGCCCATATCGATGTACCAACACATTGACACGGACTTAGCTGGATTTGCCTAAGTCGTGCGGCTCCCTCGCGCGTTCGTCCGCAAAGGTCAGCCTCCCCGAAGCCTCCCATTGTCCCTTAGGACCAACAAAAGAGAGAACGGGTTAAAGAGAACGCCTCAATCGGGATCCATAAGCAAACATGTCCGAAAAACACTTCATAGACAATGCAAATTACAAACAGACTTTACAAGCTCTGAACAGTGGCACAACAAAGGGGTAAAATGGTCCATTACAGACCGAAAAGTTCTCGCACGTGTCCACATGACACAACCTTTATTTACAAGCCTAAAGAGGCCATCACCCAGCTAAAATGGGACTTATAAGCCTTCGGCTGCCCCTCTACACGCTGTACAAGGCATGAACATGCCAACAGACACAGACAGATATAAGTATTACATCAAACATCCTGTTTCAGAGTTTGTCCGTGACATTCTCCCCCACTTATCCCTTCGACGTCCTCGTCGAAGCCTTTGTGAACACTGCAACTCTTCGCCTTTGCTGAGTCTTCAATCTTCTGCTCCAGCTGCAATGCGTCTCCTGGCTCCCAGCTGCTCTCCGCTGCTGTTTTTGAGTAGTCGAACTTTGATCCGCCATGTTGCTCAACTCACCAATGACTCTGACTCTGGTGTGGGGTTGGCTGAGTTGTGTTGATCCTCGTTGATTCCTGTGGATCCACCAAATGAAGGAAAAGACCATCCTTACTGCGCCAGATTCTCAAAATTTTCACATGCTGCTTGAACTGGGTGGATGCTTGTTGGAGCTTTAACGAGCATCGCCTCGCAAACTTCTGAAGTTTTGGGTCCTTCCTCCACAAAATCTGCTCATTGACTCTTCTTTCAGTTAGTTGTCGCATCCAAGTAGGTTCGCATCACTTCCGCTTTCGATTGGCATTTCGTTGGGAAATGAAGCGGACAATCTACTCTCAGTAGCACTGATCACCGTTGGTGAGGATTTGACAACTATTGTCTTCCATTCCCTTCCGTTGGTGAAGGGTCTTTGAACTTGTGCAGAGCTCCTCTGCTGGATAGATAAGAGAATTGGGGTACTCGGTTTTGCCCATTCTCTTAAGAGTTGAGAAGACAAAGGTTACTTGACTTCGCCCGCCTCCTCGAGGTTGTACTTCATGCATCGAGCTGGTTACTGGCCTTCGCCTGCTCTTTGCTCACACTTCTGAAGCACTTGAAGTGTTTGCACTCCTTGCGTTGAGTTAGCTACTGTGATTCACCTTCTCAATGCCATCGAACTTCTGGAATGCGGGAAGTTTTCACCCCGACTTGGAGTAATTCTCTGATAGATGAGGTCGCCTCTGGGATTGTACCGTCTTCTCCATCAACTCTGCCGCCTACTCCACTGAGTAGCAAAGGTACAGCACCGCGTACTGCCTGCTTCGTTCCTTGGTCGTGCACTCTTGCATGACCCGAAGTCCTTCACTTACGGCTATCTTGATGAGAAACTTGTTGACACCGGTCTTACGAAGTTTCTTGGCCTCTGCCCTTCAGCCTTGTCTCGGTACTTGGAGATTGCCTCTGCATGCTCCACCTCCTCGGCCCCTTTCACGACCAAACGCTCTCCCTCCGTGAGAGCAAGGGATCAATGACTTTCACGGAAGTCCCGCCTCTGCGGTACCATGGCGCTGCCATGCCCATGGCCCTACTATCCGTCTCCTCGCATCTGCATCCCTTTTCTTCACGATCAGTAGATATGTCTCCGTGGCACTCCTCTGAGTCCACCTCCATTCTGACTGATGCTTGATTTTGGGTAGCTAAGTCCCTCTGGACTCCTCGTCGCTTCCTCGCCCCTTTCGACCTCCTGCTTCAACACCTCTGTGTTCTCCAAGCAGTCTGTTTGGTCGATGGAAAGACAGACTGCAACTCTCATGCATGGCCTCTGCCATCACATTGTAGGGTTTGTACCGATTCTGTTCTCCTTAGCTTCCTTGGTAGCAACATTCGCTTACTCGACCTTATCCTCTGACTTGTCGGGCTCCCTTAAGCGAATATGAGCTCTGGAGCAGTCCAACTCTCCAGCTGCTTCGATCATACCTCTGCATGATCAAGTCCCTCTCATGGGACTCACTGGTACTTGCATCCGAACTCTTCCCTTGGTGGAACCCAGCCCCTATATGCTGATGACCAAGGTTTTCATCCGATGCAAAATTCGATGCACGCACGGAAGACCCGCCTCTGCGGTACCATGACCTTCACTCCTTGAATCCATAGCCCTTCTTGCCGTCGTGTTGTTCACCGAAGTGGAGCTCCCAGTAGCTCCCGATCATATCTCCATATGATCTAGTCCCTCCCGGGACTCTGTCGTGTGTATCGCATTGCCACGAACTGTCCCACCACGATCCGCTGCACCATGTCGCCTCCTGGTGACATCTCCATTGCATTCTGATCCTTGTGGAATAAACTCGAATTGTGAACCCTCCATGTGTGGCCTCTGCCAATACATCGCAGGGTCTCTTCCACCTTCGATTTTGTTCGCTCCTTTGGCAATCGACCTTCATCCACCCACTCTTGGGTGGGTCACACCTAGATGAAGTACCGCTCTAGGACAGTCCGTCGCCTAGTAGCTCCCGAAGTCCACCGACTTCACTGTAATTTGTGCACCATTGTCTGGATCCTGGGACTCTGCCCCTACCAGCACAATATCCGCTGCGCACTGCTTCCTTCATAGCAACTCGAATGACAACACTGTGGCATATTATTCAAGAGTACCCGCCTCTGCGTCCTCTTGCCCCGTGCTAAGGCCTTCTGAACCCAACTTCGCCTCTGCAAATTGAGTCACCTTTGTTCCTCCATCAAATGCTTCTCCGAGATAAGGTGCATGTGCCCCGAAGCTCCCTTCGTCTTTGGCACCATGCAAGATGAGTTCGCTCCGTCAGAATGAAGGACCCATGGAACAACATGATCCTACTATTGCCTCTGCAAGAGTTCATGCCCTTGACCTCTGTCTAAGGAAAGCACTGTGCCTCTGCTCCACGTTCCAACATCTATGCTGGCTCCCTTCATGCGGCTTGGGTACTTCGCCAAGTTACACCCAAGTTGCTCCGCTCCTCGTTTTTGCATTGAGTCGATGGTGGCCCTCGTGCCCACCATTCCACGGGTCAGCCCTCCCTTGAGTCCGATCTCCACATCGACTCCAAGTATGCCTTCATTTAAGTTGCTTTAGGTCACTCCCCCACTTGATCTCGCAATGCATCCACCAATGCATTCTCTCGAGCGAGATCATGCGACAACTCCTCGTCGCTTGCTCAGTCCATCGAGCTTCGTGGAGTTGTTGTTTGTTGAGGTACTCCTCCTCAACATGTGAGGTCCGTCTCACATGATTCTCCCTTTGGAGAGCTGAGACTTATCTCTCCTGGATAACTATCTCGTTGGAGCAACATCTTTCTTCGTTTCGGAGACCAGCATCCTCTTGGACTACTCCGATCTGCTGAACAAACTGTGCACTGTTCTGCCTCCTACAAACGCACTTGTTAGATTGCGACTCCATGTCAATACAGCCCCCGCTGCGCCCCTCAAGGCCTAGCAACATGCTGAACTCGTTGCACACTTTAGCTTCCGACGGACGTATCCTTCACATGCCGAAGAGAAAGTTTCAATGCTCCATGGCGCCGAGTTTCGGTCGCCTTGGGATGGCCACGAACATTCCGTCGTCCGCATACAAGCCCATGCATGAGTACCAAATTCTTCGAGTTAGCAATTCCCCTCACCTCTGTGAGCTTTGCATAACTCTTTTGGTCGTTGAGCAACTCATTCCACCTTGCATGGTCTCATTCTTGCCAAGCGCCTCGTTTGTCTAGAGCACCATCAAGTATAGTTGTCAACGTTGAGCCGTAGCTCAAACTCAGCCATCCCAACCTTTGTGCGCTCCAAATTCTTCCAAGCTTGCCTGTTCTCGTGGTGCCTCTTGCGCGAAGGGTTGGCCATTCTTCTGAATGCCAATCTCAGATGCCCGCTCCTCCGAGCGACTCTTTTCCCTACATCTCCATGCCTGTTTTCTCTCAAACGGTCGCGCGTGTGCTGACTGCCCTCAACGCAGCCTCGCTAGGTCCCCCACGTTTGCATGTCAAGTGTTTCTATGAGTGCTTGTCCCGCTCTGATACCATATGACACGGACTTAGCTGGATTTGCCTAAGTCGTGCGGCTCCCTCGCGCGTCCGTCCGCAAAGGTCAGCCTCCCCGAAGCCTCCCATTGTCCCTTAGGACCAACAAAAGAGAGAACGGGTTAAAGAGAACGCCTCAATCGGGATCCACAAGCAAACATGTCCGAAAAACACTTCATAGACAATGCAAATTACAAACAGACTTTACAAGCTCTGAACAGTGGCACAACAAAGGGGTAAAATGGTCCATTACAGACCGAAAAGCTCTCGCACGTGTCCACATGACACAACCTTTATTTACAAGCCTAAAGAGGCCATCACCCAACTAAAATGGGACTTATAAGCCTTCGACTGCCCCTCTACACGCTGTACAAGGCATGAACATGCCAACAGACACGGACAGATATAAGTATTACATCAAACATCCTGTTTCAGAGTTTGTCCGTGACAACATGGTACAGTGGGGTATATTGACATACCAGTATGTATTGCTCGTACTAGTCTCCCATTGGACTAATATGTACTGCCTGTATCGAACGGTATGTTGTGATATGGCGACTTTGAGGTTCATCTACTTTATATTAGGCTATATACAATTTTTTTTGGTGATAAGTTGCTATAATGAGGAAAATAATAAGATGGTCATGGAATAAAAAATTGGAATTAGGGAAAGGTTCAGTGTAAGATGAAGTGGTTTCCTATTTTTGTTGTTTTTTTGGTTTTAAATTCACTTTATCGGTGTTGATAAGTACCTTGTTCCAATCATGAGACTGAAGTTTGCAAGGTGTATAGAGTTGTGAAATCTTTCCACTGATTTCATAGCCTTCTAGTGGCGGTGTGAGTTCAATATTTGGTCTTTTCCTTCTCTAGGTTCTTCTTTATTTTTTTGTTCTTTTTGTAGTTGTTGAAGTCTTTTTTTGCAAATTACTTTGGCCACAAAAACAATTTCAAACTGCTGATGCTGTTTCTCATTCTTGGTTCTTAAAGTAATCATTATCAATCCTTTTTATCTAGATGTTTTTTAACTTGAAACATGGAGCAGGGAGTTTATGATTGTTCTTTCTATGCCTTAAATTGGTTCATATTTAATGCTGTGGTAAATGTATGTTCAACATTCAATTGCTGATTGCTGCATTAAGTTCCAGAAACTGCTTTGTTTGCATTAATTTTCAGACAAATATCTTTCTTGAAAGTTTAAACCTTGAATTCACTATCTTTTTGTTATGCAACTCATGCGCCAAATCCTTGGAAGTTGTTTTAAATTTTCTATTGATTGTTCTGATCTGATGATCTCCTGATTGGATGTAACTAAATTAAATTGTGAATGACCTGATGGCTCTTGTTTCTTATCGGAACCTTCCTTTGTATTGCTCTGCATCAGATCTCTAGAATCATTGCTGATACATTTTCCCATTAGCCTTCTTTTGTTTTATATATTGTTTTAGCACCTTGTTGGTCAGATCATTTTTGCAGCACTAATTGCATTATCCTTCAGCATGATGCTGCATGCCGTGTCATCGCAAGGCTGAAGAAGGAAAGGGATGAAGCCAGGGTGCTTTTGGCTCAGGCTGAGCGACAGATCCCTCTATTAACGGCTTCAGCTGCTAATGCAACAACTATTGTCAGCAATGGGAAAAGAGGTTTTGATAATTTTAAATTCAATGTGAAGTTTGGCTTCTACAACAGGAATTCACTACATCTTGTAAGATTTTATCATACTTGCAGCTGCAGAGGATGAGTTGGGTCCTGATGGAAAGAGAATTCGTCCTGGTATTAATCCTGCTATTATTGCAGAACTTACAGAATGCAATGCTTTGCTTTCTGGACAGCGGAAGAAGCGGCAGGTACCTTTTCTCTTTTCTATTGCAGTCAAATTGGCCTCTTCCTCAGCCATGTGATCAGTATATTTTTAACACAACCATTTGACTGCGAAAGCAGCAGGATCACCACCACCACTTTCATCATGCTATCTATCCCAACTATATGTGGTCATGTTTGTTGTGGAAAAGCAAATAATCATTGTGAATTGCAGACAGTCCAAGAACACATAGATGTAAAAGATGGGTGGATACTATAAACATTGGCTTCTTTTTTTGTATGTTAGATCCCAGCAACATTGGCTTCTGTTGATGCGCTGGAGAGATCCACTCAGATCTCTAGTCATCCTCTTCACAAGACTAACAAGCCAGGCATTCTTTCTATTGATATTGATGCTTCCAAGGTACATCAATTCTTTGGTTGCTTTTCTGGTTACTTTCTCTTTGTTCTTCAGTTTATATATATATATATATATATAGTCACATGCATACACACACATATATATATGTATATCCATATATACATATATACACACATATTATATATATACATACACATACATATGTACATATACATGTACATATATAGCCTCATTTTTCGCAATAGTCTCTCTTTGAGTTGCATATTAGTCCAACAGTTCTTTGTATTGTATGTTAATCCTGACAATGTTAAATCGTAGTGCTTATTGAACCTTCTACGTATTTAACTTTTGCATGGTGAAGATGACCATACTACTTCTCTGTCCTCAAAGTAATGCTATATAATGTTTATTTTCTAGTTTTATACTTTGTTTCTCATTCTATGTTAGTCTTGATATTTTTTTATTAGAGTGGAACTTCATAAGTTTTCTATTAGAACTAGTGATATCTAGGAGATATCATTTCCTTTCGAGACCTTGAATATACATAACCTAAAACCTTACAATCATTAGAAAATGATGCATGGAGATTAGTATGTTAGTTGAAAAGTAAAGGTGAAATATTGATACAAATGCAAATCCTCAGATGAAATCTATCAATTTGCTGTTTGGACTGTTATTGTGATTGGAAATTGTAAGTGGTAGGATTAAGAGACATTGTAAGGTGCCTTTGAACTTTTTGGAAGTATGGTTGCAAGGAAGAATGGGATAAAATTGATAAAATATTTAATATCAAAGACTACCATGATGAATAGACAAGTCATCCAAGCAAGAAGAAGATAAGGGTAAAATCTTCAAAACTTCTATTATCAAAGTTTACGATGATCAAAAAATCTTTCTTGATATCTTCTTTATTGTTGTGTTTAAACAAACTCAAATCATGAGGTATCTTTTGAACTTTTAGGAAGTATGGTTTCCAAGGGAGAAGAAGTGTGTAGAGTTGACAAAACATTTAGTATCAAAGACTACCATGATGAAGAAACTTTTTGTTCCAAGGAAGGAGAAGAAAGGGATAAAATTTTCAAAAATTTTAATCATCAAAGATTACAATGATGAAAATAATTTCTTGAATTGTTTTCTTATTGTTGTGGTTAAACAAACTCAAAAGGCTTTTACATGATATGGTTTGGGAATTTTTAGGGAGTAACATGAAAAAAGGGTTGAGCTATTATTGTGGAAATCCCGTCGATATGGGGAATTAATATGCAAAATGCCTTTAAGGATATGCATGCATGCATGCAACTGGTCAAACTTTTGGCATGAATGGACAATTGTACAGCCTTTGCAATGGGATGGTAGAACTATTTATGGACATAGTTTACCATCCCAAAAGTAAGGCACTGGATTTAGAATGCATTAAAGAACTAGTGTTTCAATCGTTGGATATTCGACTGTTTATAATGATACATGAAGACATGAAATGTAATGTAGTTTTGGTTTCTCGGAATTTGCTTTAGCCTACAAAGAAAGTGCAACACCAAATATGCAACATAAGGCTTGATAATTAATTTTTGAAACATAAATATGTTGTTTGTCACACTCTTGATGGAAGGCAGAAGCATATGAAAGCTTATGTTCCCAATTTTCATAACTTATGAATATTGCTAATCTGGCTGCAAATAATGCAGGAATAGCAGAATGATATGTTTATCCTAGGATTACTTTATTCGATATTTTCTCCATTTAAGAAGACATCTACTATTTTCTTAATGAAGATATGAAACTGGGCAATTTGTGTGTATTCCATGCCACACCACTTATATGAAAATTGGCAGTGCTCCTATTCTTTTACAAATCTGATGGATTTAGCAATTTCTCTATTGGTTTTGATGTTAAAGTTTCTTTCCTAAACACAATTTGCATTTGGATAATGCTATGCTAGCACTATATTATCTATTCTATATGATGGAAACCATGTCTTGTTTGAGACATTCCTGGATGACTAGCAGGACATGATTGCAACGGGGGGTTTTGATACAAATGGAGTACTTTTTAATAGGACATCAGGTCAGATCTTATCTACACTTGCTGGCCACTCAAAAAAGGTTTTTGCTTCCACCACAGCTTACTGTTCCTGTTATTCAGTTCTCTGTATTTCTTTCTTTAGTGGTTTCTTAGTGAGTGAAAATTTTTCAATGATTCTTTTTCTTTTCACTGTAGGTTACCAGTGTGAAATTTGTGCCTGGTAGTGAAGTGATTGTAACTGGGTCAAGTGATAAGGTTAGTCACAATTGACTAGTGTGTTATATATTCTCATTGGCTTCATATGCAACTTTCTAAGATTTTTTTTGTATATTTTCTGTATGTAAACTGTCTATGCTTTTTCCTGTGGATCTAATATGGACTTGTTCTCTTTTGCTACCATCCATTGTTTAATTCTTTTGCACTTCTTATTTTCTATAATCTTAATGTCCAATTAAACCATAACCGCCTTACATGTTTTTATCAAAGGGGGAAATGGAGTAAGCAATTCTTAAAGAGAATAAGATGAACTTTATGTAATATCCTCATTTTTGTAGCATTATATGATGAATTCTTCAATGATGTTAAACTGAATGTTCACATAATCCAGATTAGTCACATATTGGTCCAAATATGTGCTACAAATTTTTATGGAACTGCCTTTCATACAAATTTGTAAAGTTCAGGTATATATCTCTTCAGATGTTCTTTCTACTGTGTAGTCTACTTGTGCATGTAAATGCATGTGTTTTTTTTTTAATTGACATGGACAAATGCCATGTGATTGTTTAACACATTATATAACTCAATTTCTTATGCATTTATTGCACATCGGTTTGACATTGATAAAATCATGGTATGATGTACCACCTGATCAGTATGAAACAGTCAGTATGTATTGGTTTGCCAGCTGATTGGTATGTGGATCAGCTTGTTTCGGGCAGTAGGTACATTGTAAGGGCGGGTATTACGTGGTTCATCTCTTGTAAAGCCCTCTCCCTATTTCACTTATTGTCACTCACTCTAATTGTCGCTGTCTTTCTCACTCTCTTTCTTGCTTTTTCTCACTCTCTCACTTGTTTAATCTTCCTAGTCGGTGATAAGTGAAAAATAACCTTTTGATTCGGATAAAATAGGGATTGGAACTCGAGATATAGTGGAATTTCTCTCCAATTGAAGGTATTTAGATCAAGGGTCGCAATTTCATACTGTACTAGAGTATCGAGTTCAGCTCGGTATGGTATGGTACGGGTATATCGAGTGGTACGTTCTGGCGTATCGTTCGGTATATATAATAATAATAATAATAAAGTTAAAAATTAAAAAAAGGGTTGACGTTGCCTTGTTTCTTCTCCCCGCGAAGCCTCGGCGATGTCACCGAGGCTTCTTCTCCCCTCGTGGATGACGAGAAGTCATCGATAACGTCGAGGCTTCGTCGCCTCAGTCGAGGAGGAGACGACATATCATCTGCGGCGTCCGACGATAGATCGGGATCGTCCAGGGAGAGCGGCACCGGATCTCTAGGTTCTCCCTTTTCTTCTCCCTCTTCTTCTTTCTCCCTCGGCTAATATCGTCTTGTAGCGGGCAGCGACTGTCACCGACCGATTTCGTATGATAACTGGGCGGAAACAACCCCAATTGGTATGATCGGTATCATTCGAAATTAAAAATCCAGATTTAGATTCTTTACATTTTAGTTATAATTTCATATAATTAGACTTGTCAAAATCAACCTAGAGAAGATGTTTTATTTATCATTTCATATAATTAGAGGAGTGGAAATCAACCTAGAATTTCTTTTCATTTATGGTTTATATATACTTTATTCTTATCTGAATATAATACATATACAAAGAATTTAGGAGAACTTCCAAAATAGTTTTATTTATTTCAGGTCTTTTTTGATTTTTTTGGAACATTGGTATGTACAGGTGTATCAACATACACCTACCATTACATACCAGTCCGAGATGGTCTTCCTTGACTATAATATATATATGAAGAAATTGGGAGAAAAGCCCTAAAATAGGGTTTTTTTTATAATTTCAGGTCATTTTGGCCCTTTTTTCCAAAACATTGGTACATACCAGTGTGCCTATATACTGGTATGGCTGATTGGTATGAGATGGCATTCCTTGACTAAAATTATGTGATTGTATTCTTTTAACTAGACATGTTTTGATTCTTCCATCTGTAAATTCCTGATTCATTGTGTCTGTAAAGACCAGTTGATGACCATTAATTTCAAGAAATCAAGATTAATTTCTTAATTGTAGGAAATTTGCTTGTTGATGACCATTTGTTTGTATGGTCATCAACAGAAATAACTCATCAACACTCTCTTTCTTCTCATTTTTCTTTTTAATTTCTTTGCGTTGATTGTTGATGAGTTATTTCTGTTTTTAAAATGTCATAATTGGATGAAGATCTGAATGTAGGTTTATCTTTTATTCTTTCATTGTTCTTACTTTCATCATTGGAAGTTGTAATCCATTTTTTGTTTATAGACCTGCAAGCAAACATACAACAGTGGTATTTTTCTGCAGCTGCCTCACTATGCCTTAACCATCTTAGTTTTGTCCTTCTATGCAAAGAATTATAAAATATAATATATGCTTTCTAGGATAGCTATAACATGATTTTCGATTATGTAGTTCTGAGTTATTTTCTTCTGAGCCTCTCGAAGAGACTTTGTAAATCAAAATCCTAAAAGTGTGTGATGTTTGATTTTGATGATCTACATTTGTGCTTCTTGAATTGATTTATGTTTTCTACAGACTGTTCGTGTTTGGCAAGGGACTGAAGATGGTAGTTATGATTGTCGACATATCTTGAGGGACCACACTGCTGAGGTATGCTGATCTATTGCATCTAGTGTCTATTATTGATTATTTCGGATGTTTGTATTTTTCCTTTAGGGCAATTGTCTATCCAACTTTCATGTTAGAGATTGAAAAGCTTTTAAACATGGATACTTTACTTTTGTGAAGTTTCTTAATAGTGACTACTTTGTGGGACAGCAGTTTTAGTTGGCCTTGAAACATACTATGAAAGGAAATTATGTGACTGTAATGCTGTTTTCTGTTTGCATTCTACATACATCAGCTTATAATTGCTTAACTGTATTTTATGTCTGTGCTAAGATATTAGAAATGTGCTGTTAATTCGTTTACCTGGCTTCATGTTTTTACCTACAATTTCTGGTCCTTCGAGTCTACTTTGGCTGCCATTTTATTGCTCTAATTTCTTGGAAAGGCTGGTTTTAGAATCTGAAGAATATGAAGAGTGGTTGAAACATTTCTGTAGATGTCATTTTGATGTCCAAATTATTAATTGAACAATTAGCTTTCACAAACTAATGTTACTCAATTTGCTTAATATGGACATCTTTAGATTAATAGACAAAGAAGTAAATTGATAATCTAGTTTATCTGTTTTCATGAGTATGAAATAGAAAAGGTCTTTGTGTAAAGCAACATTAAGATCCTTATTCTTTCTTTTATCTGAAAGAAAGAATCTGAATATTGTTACTGAGGGGAATCATGGATATTTAAAGAATTAGAGATCACCTTCTGCAAATCCCTTTCACTCAAGTGAAAGGTCATTATTATTGGAATAAAACAATATAATAACAATATTTGTATTTTGACATTTTAACCTTTGCAACAGGTGCAAGCTGTTACTGTTCATGCCACTCAAAAGTACTTTGTGACTGCTTCCATGGATAGTACTTGGTGTTTCTATGACCTTTCTACTGGATCATGCCTCACTCAAGTATCTCTCTCTCACTCAAAGTACTTTTGTGTTTCTTTTGTTTCCTTCCTCTTTTTTCTGCCATCATCAACATGATACACAAGCAAGCATATGTACCCTCAAAACTTGCAGATGCTCCACTTGAATGTTGATTTATTAAGAACATGCATATGCAGGTTGGTGAAGCTTCAACAGAGGAGGGATTTACTTCAGCTTCCTTTCATCCTGATGGTCTTATTCTTGGAACAGGCACCACTGGAGCCATTGTTAAGATTTGGGATGTCAAATCTCAGGTACTATATTGGCAATTTAGAAAGGTGATAGTTTGCAAGGCATGAACAATTTGATTGCCTTTTGCTTATGCTGATGGAAACAAGAATATTTCAGTCAAATGTTGCGAAATTTGATGGGCATGTTGGATCAGTGACCGCTATGTCATTCTCTGAGAATGGTTATTTCCTTGCGGTAGGCTTTTTTTTTTTTTTTAAATGTAGGAACAGTTATAGAGGTTCACACTGCCTTGTAATGATTTATTGTTTTGGCATTGATCAGACTGCAGCTATGGATGGTGTGAAGCTTTGGGATCTTAGGAAGCTAAGGAACTTCAGATCCTTTGCTCCCTATGATCCAAATACGCCAACAAACTCTGGTATGCCACTGCTTTTTGTTTTTCATGAAACGTTTCTAATTTCTTCCTTCAGTCTTGTACTTTCTAATTCTAGTGCGCATGTTTAATTTTTTGATATAAACTGCTCTATCAGAACTACGAAGATTAATTGTGAAAGATGTCACCTCTGCTGCATGTAAAAGATCCATCATACTGCTAGTGATTCAATTGTTTCGGTGCTATTATGTTTCCTTATTTCATGGGAAGTTCTTTTTTTCTTCGCATGTTCAGTGGTAGTGTCTTGGGGATGGGGGAAGAGGGTCTGACTGCAATGGTTAAATTAATGTCATTGAACTTGGTGCTAATTTTCTGTAAACGACAATTTAAAAGCATCCTTTGTTTCTTGATGAGACGTTATGGCTAAATCAGACGTGCTTTTTTGTTGCAGTGGAGTTTGACTTCAGTGGGAGTTATCTTGCTATCGCAGGCTCGGACACCAGGTATGTTATTTTCAATTTCTGGCCTCCGAGTAATAATGTGCATATCTATCATGAGTCATTTATTGGAAGAAAGGACATGGACTTAAAAGGCTTTTGTGCACTAGAAGACGTCTGGTTGTGATTCTAAATGTTGGTAGTTGCTAATCAGAAAGATAAGATGTCATCCTTTTCATCTGATGTGAATAGAACCGTTAAATGGCTTGTTGCAGGGTGTACCAAGTAGCCAACGTGAAGTTGGAGTGGAATCTTATCAAGACGTTCCCTGATTTATCTGGAACAGGTGCAGATTTCTGATGCCAGATACAGTCTGTCTGAATTATAAAACCTAGTTTCTGTTGATTGTTTGGTGTAATAATTTTGATGTCTCCAGGGAAAGTCACATGTGTTAAGTTTGGAGCTGATGCAAAATACATGGCAGTGGGTTCCATGGACCGAAACCTACGGATGTTTGGTCTTCCAGGGGATGACTCAGAGGAGCCGAGATCCCCTGATAATTAATGAGCCAAATTGCCAAAATCTCAATGATCAGGTGAGTTATGCCTGTCTGTCTATCAGCAATTTTATTTTATTTTATTTTATTTTTTTTTAAAATTGATGTTATGGAGGAGCGGTTAGAAACTGCCTGCCCAGCATTATTGTACACTTTTTTTTAATTATTGTCGAACACGACCAATTATTTTGTAGTTTTGACTTGGAGCATTCATTCAAACCATTAGGGTTTTGATGGTCACGTTAGACTATGGTCGCTGAATTAATTTGTTGTATACTCGTTTAAACACAGCAATTTGGATGAGATCGCCTTATGAACGGACATTCAAATTTGATACTTCCAAAATCCTAGGATCGCCTTATGTGTCTATCGGCTGCTCTTAGGGTGAAGTATGACATGGTATGCTGCACTCTGCTCGCCATCAGCGAAAGCCTCGGGCAACATGCATCAAACAGTACAGTCACAGCAAGCAAATGTAGCAAAGGGTATAATAGAGAACACGAGATGGATAAATTTCAAATAGAACAAACTAATCAAGGTAATAATACAACATATGATGTGTGTCGGGACAGTAAATAATGCAGTAATGCAACCCATCTTAATAAAAGAATAGGAATAAATAATTAGTACTGGCGTCTTCACCCCCATTTAGGCGAGATAATGAGATGAATGCGCAAAACTCCACAACTGCAGCAACGTGATAACAAGAAACTTAGATATTAAGACAACATTTCTTAAAGTAGTCAATCTAAAGAAAAAACACAAAAAATAATGAACAGATAAAAGAGATTAATGTATTCAATTAGCATAAAAGAACTCATTCTGGGAGTAAGAGAGCAATAATAAGATTATTATTCTTTCTTTGGCTCGGCCTTCAAACTTCAAGCAGCTAGTCAAGTTCTATTGCCACGAGATATGTTACCTGGTGGAAATAAGGGTCATTTTTAATCATCATAATGATCATAAGAATAGTGTGCCATCTCATAGTGTCTTCTATTTCTATTATTTGTTGTCTCCCAGCTTTCCCTCTACTTTCTCTCATTTTACCCTTCTTTTAACTCCCTCTTGACTTCTTAATTTCTTCTTTAGTTTGGCTATCTTTCACCTGGAGTTGTAGAACTTTTGCAATACTCTTTTGGATCTAGGTTCAGTAATGAAAAACCATTCTGTCTGAACGATCATTTTTGACCAAACGCAATATTTATCAAGTACATATAATTTTAGCATTTGCATGCATAGCCTTTTAAGTAATATGTAACATGGCCAAAATGCTAAAAATTTGCATGCATATTATACAATGAACTGGCAGAAGCTGGGTGCTCGGATGAATAGAAGGTAAAGGCAAATAACAAAACCAATGTACAGGTTTAAGACATCAAACTAGATTACAGGTTGTTAAATATTTACCTCAACATTCTTCAATTCAAATTCTGGACTATGAGCCAAGCATAGGCTTCCAAATGTTTCACATGGGCCACTAGTTCCATGTAACCTTTTCAACAAAAAATGTAAAGGCAATAGTTATTCCAAAAAGTTTATTCATCTTAGGAGGTATTATTATACATCAAAACATGAACCGAAGATTCAGTATTTACGAAATAGAAGCTGAATGCACATTACTTACAAATCTTCATCAAGAGATAATGCAAAATGCCCACCCCCACCAAATGCTAGCATATCATCCAAGCACAAGTAGTAGAACCTATTTGTGCCTGCAAGCAATGGCCCAAGATTGTATACTTGCTTCAGTTCATCTTTATCAAAATATGCATATTCCACTTTGTACGTTGTTCCACACTATTTGATGTCAAGTAACTTACAATATAATTTCTAAAGCAGAAACCATCCAAAATTTAAGAGGTCATAAACCATGATGTTATTTAATATAAGTTCCAGGAAGTATAAATAATTAGATATCATAAAGACTGTCAAATCTGATCATGTGTATAAAACAAAGCTGTCAGCACTTGGCCAATAATTATTACACATTGATGCACAAAATAACCTAGATGTTGCAATCCTAAAAGTAACTCGATCAGCAACCACAATAAAATAGCATACATACATATATATATATCTTTGTGAATGCAAAGAAGGAAAATAGAGATTAAAATATATTCATATAGTAAAAGAATGGGCAAACGGTGTGCTTTAATTATAAAATTTCTGATCAAGAATAACCAGAGGAATACATGACCAGAATACATTAGAATTAGCGATCCATATCTTGGACATTTTTTCCTCTATCCATAAACTACATGTGGAACGAAAAATTGTATTCTTAAGCTTTTCTATCCTTGATTCTGGGCATAAAATTGAATCATACCGAACCGTCTTTGATGCACTTATATAAGGTAACAAAAAAAATATTCTATAATGCACTTATGTGAGCAAGTAATTCTTTACTCCAAAGCAGACAATAATTCAAAATAGATTGGACATTTCTACAATAACATGGTGACTGCTGAAGAAGCACTCAAGATTATCACACCACATGGTCAACAAAATAGATGTTTCTTCACAAACCAATGCCCTTCTACTCCAATTGAAATTCAATTTTCCAACCAGTAACTTCTAGTCAAACACAACATTTTTGAAATCCATGATCTTAGTGCAGCATCCAAGGGTTTGTACCTAAACATATCTACAAGGTTGGTTCAGTAAAAATTATCACATCTGCTGATAGATGTAGCGTGGCTTCTGACAAACTTCATAATTTCATTACTACATACAATTTTCCTTTTTGCTAATTTCAGAGGCTCATGGACCAAACTTTCTCAAGATTGCATTGCTACCGAAGAACTCTTCAGACATAGCTCCAATTGGCTACTAGATAACAAGTAAACCAATTAGGACTTTGGATTTTACAAATTGAACAGTCTCTACTAAATTAGACAGACCTATAAGTTGAACAGAAGTTCTGTTAAAAGCTAAAAATAATCCAGATCCTCATAAGTGAGAAGAAATTCATCCGACAGAACTATAGCGGATTGAGTTTGACCCTCTTGTGCCTCAGTTGTCCTTGTTCCATTTCAAAAACATGTAAATAGCCCCAAATTATATCATGCTGTTCATGGTCTAAACTGTCAGCAGTAAGACATGCCTTTCCTGCTAGGAAGGGATGAAAAGAATAATGACAAACATCCAGGATCAACTCACCAATTGGGTCCAAAAAATTGCCAGCTCTGACATTGGTAGAATTGAATACCATTGCAAGTAAATCAAATTGCAAAATTTCATGTGTTGGTCAACAGAAGAACAGAATATGAAGGTTTAGATCTTTCTTTATTGCTTAATTAAATATGATTAGTCAAGACTAGACAGACTTGTAAATTATAACTGACCTATATGCCACTCCCGTCATATAACATTTCCATTTCTTACGAAAACACATTTACCAGATTCTGATAAATCCTACTAGCATCATCTGATACAACAACAAAGGTCCTTATATCATGGTCTTAAGAACAGTTTGGCAAAGATAAATGATTGTGTTAAACATTTACTGAGGAGGTATGCAATCATATACAAGTGAAATAATGAAATTAATTACCCGTTGCTCTAAAGAGCCTTGGTTCCCCATAAGCTGTAGTGAATACAAACGTTTGACTTGTTCCCTGCTCACTAACATTGTGATCTTAATCAAACTCGAGAAACAATGAAGGTTACAGAATTATAGAACAAATTTACAATAAGATGCACATTGTTGTGATGAGTTTGTAGAGTGTTACTTGGTAATTTCTTTTAGCTGTAGGCTTCAAAGGACTATCCAAAAGGCCACCAAATACAGCACCTTGCATATCTCCAACAATCTAGCAAGTAAAAAAGAAAACCATCACAAAAAACTATTCTTCAAGGTGAAACATTTGAATGGTTGCAATATCAGACAAGGATGAGTGACAATCAAAGACTGAGAGCAGACAAGTACAACTTACTAATAGACATGGCCCTGGATGGTTCACACTGTTACGAAGAAGTGTTCGAAGCGATATCCCATGTTTCCATGTGCTGCCCTTCAATGGAGAAAGCAATCATATATCACAACCAATAAGACTATCATATAGCCTCTCGGCAACAATAGGATTCATAACATCTTACCTATACAAGAGAACCCATTGGCATCCTTTCACTATATTAGGCAAACATGACTGGAAAAACTCAAAAAGATCAGCAGACATAAACGTAGACTTCTCTGTAAGATAAGAAAGATATTCGCCGGGGTCATGTGTGATGGAGGTTTCATCAAGAACGCGAGAAACATTGACAAGCCTTTTCGGGAAATGATCCATGTTTTCCTTTGTACTCTCAGGCAATTCTTCACTCTCAAATCCCGTTCCACTTTCCTCGGGACAATCAGATGGTCTATCTTTCTGCGCAAGACAGTTGGTTTTCCATCTTCTTGGAAGTGAGCTATGTGAAGAAAAATTTACACCACGCCGCCAATTTGCAGGTGAGTTTTGCGCATTCGCATCAACAGCACAACTTGTTGAGTTCGGAAACGATAAACCTTGTGAAGAGTGAGAAAATTTCTTTGGAGACACATATTGTTGTGAAAACATTTCCTACAAAAGAGAGAGAGAGAGAGAGAGAGAGAGACATGATTTCAACGCATTTAGATGATGCAATGTCGTAGCATGTTAAAATCCCGACCAAGAAAGTTCAAGAAAATTCAGATCTGTAGTTCACGGTATCTTTTAAGGACGATCCATCGAATCAAACTTCCAAGAAATTGATCCCAGCAAACAAGGGGCGGCGTACGAAACAGATCAAGAAACAAGCGCTACAAGAATACACAGACACCAAATGGGACTCCAACGGAATGTGCAATCGGACTCCAACAAGAACAGATCCGATCGGATACACCCACAAAAGGGTACAACGAGAGCATCGAACCTTAACAAGAACAGATCTAATCGCTTCGAGGAACCGGAAATCAAGAAAACGAGAGGGCGAGATCGAGCGGAACTACCTCAGGCTCCGACGAGGCGACCGGGGAATAATCTGCGGATGCAGAGGAAGGAGACGAGGGTGAGTCGGCGAGGAGCCGGGAGAGCTTCGCGGCCACCTTGTCTTTCCATGAGATCATCGCGGCCGGTGGCAGTGCCAAGGGGGAATCTCGGGATCGGAGCTTCAACCCTAACCGTAGATCGGGAGTCGATACGAACTTCGAGGACGCGGCAGCAAGAGAGGTGGCGTTCGTCGATGCTACGGTCCGTCCCTCGGCCGCTCGGATTGTGGGCACATAAATGCAAGGCGTGTCGTATAGAACGGAACGGAAAATGGGGACGGAAACGGTGAACGGCACGAGACGGCGTGTTTCCCAAAATACGCCTACGAAACGGACGTATTCGTTTCCTTTGTTATTGTTGACGTTGGTTGGTTAGCTTACGCGGTGGCATGCACGAATGGAAACAGAGAGCAATCTTGACTGGGAACCGCGGCATGCCCAAATTTATCATTTCAGATCCGAATCCGAAATCGACTTCTTTTTTTTGTTTTGATAATCTACTTATTTATTTATTTATTTTTAAAAAATAAATAATAAATACGAGATTTAAACTTAGTATTAATTAAATAGAGAAAGAGTGGGGTGCTAAATCTACCATAAGATGTGTGCATGCATCCGTTCTTGGAATGAACCCAACAAATTATTGTGTGTCTCACAAAATTATTAACATGAGGCAAGTAAAATTATTTACAACTTTTAATTAATTTGTGAATCTAAGTTAAATTAGTCTTTTTATTTTTCATCCTTTATTTTTGTCTATAAATAAATAGAACTTTAGAGACTAAAGATCAAAATAGATATATCTTTTTCAGATAACATTAGGTATACATTATAAAACTAGATCTAATTATATTTAATTTTAATTTTAACATAAAAAATTATTTTCATATTTAATATAATATATTACAAATTTTAAGCTTACACATTTTATAAGTAATGATGTCGTAATTAACCTAGAAAACTCTAAAAGAAGAGTTCTATGTCTTAAATACAACAAATGAATTAATGCACACAAGCATCTGCGCGAACAAATTGATCATTTTAGTTATAATAAGAAAAGCAGTGTATTAGATCATCCACAAGTCATTTGCACAACAACAAATCAATTTTTACATTTATATTGTCCCGTTAAAAATGGATAAAATTATTTCTTTTTTAATATAATTCCTAGGTCGGATTTGAATATTATTGTAAACACATTGTCATTCCACTTTTTTTTTCCACGCTATAATTTAATTAAGATTAATTATAAATTATTTTATATAATTAATTATTTTAACATCTCAATCCTTATATTTTCAAAAATTACATCGAGATCCTTATATTTATGAAAGTAAAATATTTAATCTCATTTACTACAAGATTTACTACTAAACATATGTTGGCTTTACCTTCGATTTACCATTGAGTATATTTTCGTCAACAATATCGACAACATGAGAAAACACTAAACTAAATATTTCACTTTCATAAATATAACAATCTCAATATAACTTTTAAAAGTATAAGAAACAAAATACTAAGAATAACTAATTATAGAGATGATCTATAATTAGCTTCTTAATTCACTCTTCTCTCTTCATTCATCGATCATCGACTTCATCAACTAATTGCAAACATATCAAACAAAACATAAATAGTGCAGGAATCCACATGCTGGCATCGTCTAATTGCAATCATCAATCTACAATTTAAGAAGTTAAAACTCATGCAAAGTGACTTACGTAGACGGTGCAGTTCAAGTTCCAAAAGAGTATATATAATAGTCACTGATCTCCAGTAAACAGAGCACACAAAGGCCCATCTCTCTGGGACCGAGCAAACAAGCAGTGGGAGAGAACCGAAGAACTGAAGGTTATCCAGCCTATGTTTTCTGTCGAGAATATTCCCTTGAATCTGTATAGGGTTACATCCCTCCCTACCCAGAGGCAGATGTACATAATGATGATGATGAAACAAAGAGCATCTCCTTACAGTGAGTCAGTGCAGATCGGATCCGACACATTATTCTCTCCCTCACATGGTGGATGACACCCATGCGAAGAAAGGAATCAGCCAAAGGGAGGGCGGGCCTCTTCAGCATTCCATCAACTCTTACCAAAGGGACAAACATCCACTCCATCCCTCCTGTCCCTGAAGCCCAATGTTTCACAAGGACATCTTTCCCTCTCCATAGCCAAATTCCCAACAATTACTCCTCTGTTGCTTTTCTGCCACCACCAGTCCTCAAAAATCTGCAATCAATTCAACAGACCAGAGAAGTTATGTCACTGACACGCATGAAGCAAGCAACCCAAGAAACCAAAGAACCAATCTCTCTCTTCTCAGAGACACTTACCGTCCTTCTTCTTCATTACACTCCTGGCAAACAGCAAGCAGATCACCAAGAATCCAACCCCTGCTGCCCCTCCCACCACTATGGCCACTGTTTTCTCTGTTTGCCCTGATTGATACCCAACACCATTCGATTAATTACCATGTCTATGATAGATGAGAAAAGAAAGTATTAAGACTAAGAAGTGAATGCTTTTACAAAAAAAAAAAAGGCATTTCTACCTCTTTATCTCGTAAAAAGGAAAAGAACAAAGAAGAAATATGTAAGCAACTTCTTAACACCACAAGAGTTGAATAGTAAATAATCTCCAAGTTTATCCAAATATAAGATGAAAAATGGAAAGAATGCAGTAAGAAAGTAGTCGAATGGAATGTGACGTTGAATCCATTACAAGCTTTACAAGAAAAGCTAAGCTTGGAATCATATAATAACCAAATCCAAAGGGAATAAAGAAAACAGCTTTTAACCACAAATCAAACAAAAGAAATGCAAGGGAATGAAGGCAGCATTTACCCCCTCCGCCGCCGCCGCCGACTCCGCCTCCTCCGCCGCCGACTCCGCCTCCTCCGCCGCCTCCGTGGGGAACGCCATTGGCGTAATAGCTGTAGCTGATGTAGCATTTGTCGAGGTAGACTTGGCCGGAGGCGGCGCCGCCGCATTCCACTTCAGACTTTTGGACCGCCTGGGCGATGCACTCGCTGCAGTCGCCGGCGGAAAGGTCGCCTTCGCACTGCGCCATGGCGTAGACGGAGGCGTAGCTGGTGGCGTAGAACCCCTGGCCGCCGGCGACGCCGCTCTGGAGCTGGGCGAAGGCCGTGTCGCGCTTCACCTCGAAGCCGCCACCGCCGCCGCCGGAGCCGCATGCCTTGTAGAGCATCTGGGTGCCGGAGACCTGCGGGAAGCCGGAAACCTGGTACAGGGCGTAGCACCCGTTAAGCTGGACACGGGCAGCGGCGGCGGGGCCACAGAGGGACGTCCACATGGGGAGCACGCAGCCGACGCAGGCGGAGCAGTCGGAGGGGGAGAGGTCACCGCGGCATTGAAAGAGACCGAAGAGGGGCTGGCCGCCGACGGCCGAGGAGGTGGTGGTTTTGTAGAACTTGGCAGCGGCAGCTCGCGCGGTGAGTGCGGAGGAAAGGGCGGCGAGGGGTTGCATGTAGGCTGCCCCGCTGCCGGAGAGGGTCTGGTTGGCACAACCCTTATAGACCAGGGTGCAGAGGTCACCCGCCACGGCGGGGAGGAGAAGCGTTAAGGTTATGGTAACGAGTGGGAATGGGGTTCTGGAGATTCGGGGAGGAGAGGAAGAGTGGCGGTGGCGGTGGTGGTGTTGGGCTCTAGAGATGCCCATCGACTAGGGTTTACTCTCTCTCTCTCTCTATCCCCTACTTTTCTTCTTTTGCGGGTTCTTATTCTAATCCCCTCCTAGCTCTTCTAGGTCACCCTGCGGTGGGAGCGGGGAAAGAGACAGTGGGATCCCCTTTTACCTTTACAACTTTGCGTTGGGGACTTTTTCTTTCGACAGTGTATCGCGCTTTGGATGGATTTTACCTTCTCCACCTTTAAGCTTTAAGACTGACAATGGAGATTTGGAGACGATGGGGCGTGGTGGACGTGGCACGTCAACAGTGGGCACCGGATAGGGGCATATATCTCTGCGACGCCCGCCCGTGGCTTCGATTCAACTCCCCCCACACCCCTGGCTTTGCACACATTGGAACGCCCAGCACCGGATTTGTGACAATCAAGCACGTAAAGCTCAAGTCCCGTCACAATCGTCATGCCGTGAGCTCCTCAAATTAAACACGGCCATCCGATAGCGCAACAGACAAGTATTAACCGTCCTAGCATCATCGGGAAACATCTCAGAAGCTAATATTTTTCAATCAAACTAATTTATCCTTTGGACATCTTTCAACTATACCTGCGTTCTCCGTCCTGCTTGAAATGTGGGTATGGGACGCCAACCCGTGCCCTGGATTGCTCGACCCACATCATAAGCCAGTTTACCTACGAGCAACAAGTTGATAGAGAGATCAGGAATGTACCAAAGAAACTACATAAGCCACCCAGCAGACACAAAATATAAAGAGTCAAAAGACTAAAAGCGAAAATAAACATTGGGCTGCTTCTGAATACCCGCTGATAAAATGCTCACACAAAATTGGCACTCTATAAAGAGAGAAGAATAACTTTATTGCAGCTCTTGGCAGAAGCTGGCCGCAATATATGCATGCATTAACATAATAGATAACTAAAACAAAGCTTCTGCTGGGTTGTGCCCATTTCTTGGAGCTTGACTCCCCAAGATGCCCCGTTGTTGGCGTGGAACTCGCTGGAGGTTTCCATTTCCTCTCAGGCGACTGTTATAATCCTTATCACCCATTTCTTGTGCCACAACCCTGCCAAAACTTCGACCACCAAAACGTCCCCGTGGAACTTCAGACTGATATCCACCTCTTCCTCGGCTCCTTCCTGCAGAAAACAAGAGAGCAGTGACATCTTGTTTACCAACTAGAGGAGATTTCTGGCAAACAAAAGAAATTATCATGATTGATTATAAAAATTGGCAACAAAGAAGTCCATAAATGCTGCCGCACATATACATGCGAGGACCACAGGATAGAAGTCGAGGATAGAGTTTCATCAACATGAGGTATGCAAAAGAACAACAGAAAACAGATAAGGTGTAGTATTTAACATGAGGGAATGAAGACAAATCAAAATAAAAATGTCATTCTAAAAATCCTAAACGTATTAGGCCAATGCAAAAACACAAAAAGGTCAAGTCTTGACAGACCTCCAGTCACTGAAACTAAGGTTTAATATGACTGAAAGAATGATGGCCCGTTAAAGTGAAACTATGTTTCCTAGGACCCTAAACAACACCTCACCTAGTTTTCCCTGGTAGCTCGTCAGCCAATCTTTATATGGACCTGGCAGATCATTCAGACAAAAAAATAGAGAGAAAACTGCTGCTATTGTAGGTACACTACATGAAAATGGACAACATGATTGCTATCTAGAATCTACATTACATAAATTACAATAGGCTCCAAGTGATCTAGGTTTAGAGGAGTAACTTGGTGGACCAATTTCCACATCAGAGCAGAATATTTGCATATGAAGGCAATGTAGGAGGGATACTAGGAGAATAGAGTGCAGTAAATAGAAAAAAGGCCTATGGTCAAAAAACATAATTCTCATCTCAAAATATCAATAATTTAATAGTCATGGAATGAAGGCTCAACGTGCTACAGCATAAACAATATATGGAAACATATGCAGCCACATACATGATTCCATATTCATATAGCATTTGATTAAACATAAACAAACATACAATTATTAATGGTAAATATATGCTAAAGACCAAACAAAGAATTTATACAAAAGAAGATAAATGTCAAAGTAGTGAAGTCACAACAAGCTATATCCAATCTTTAGTTTTGTAACAAAGTTGCTTTGAGAATTCTCATCCTTCGTTCACTTATAGCAATTCTCAAACTATACATTTCTGTTGTAACCTTTGGACCTAACACATTTACATCTTTTTAGAATGAGAATTCCCATCATTATAATTATACATAGAACATTAGTTTGATGGTGATGCACCGGACCTTCTTACCAAAGGTTATAAGGTTCAAAATCTCATTAGTCTGATCAGGATGCCCACTTTAAAAAGTTAATGGTTCAAGACTTCATATGATAAATTTATACTTAAAATATTAATTTGGAGATGGTATACTAATCTACTTTCCAAAGGTTAAGGTTCGAAACCACATCCAACATATCTTTTCCAATATGAAAGCTAGTTTATTCGGTAGAATTTGATTATTGATAGTAAGGTCATGGGATCGAATCTCAATTTTATAACTTATGCTTTGCAAACAAAAGAAATATGATAAGAATTATACCCACCACTCTGAAGGCAACTAAATTGTCTCATATAACAAAGATGCTCGTCTCTTATTTTAATATTGAAATAAAGATACTCAGATAAAAAAATCAAATCTAATCAAAACTCAGCATCATGATTCGAGGCCACTCTGACACTCTCTTTCAGCTGTGATTTTAATCTCTTCAAAGTCAATATTAGATAAGGACTAAACGTACTAACCAGCACCAAAAAATTGAACTGGCAACATTACTGTGCCATGCATCAGAGTTTTTGGCTCTTCCATTAGCTTAGCCAATTCAAAAATCAATTAAGAGAATGAAGGAGAAAAGTTCTTCACTCATGAAAACTATGATTGAGTTGGGTTCCATGGTTCTATCCATATCTCCAACTATACATTTTACAGTTCCAACAACAGGTTTCAAAGCATAACAACAGTCTCCACAACTAGGAGACAAAAAAACTAGACAGCACAAATGAAGACAACATGGAGAAGGGATATATGCAAGTAAACTTATATACTAATCCTAGTATGACTAGCCATATTTCCTGCATAGTATATGTTGGACTTCTGTGGTAAGGTTAAGTCCTGAAGTTATTTTCCTTCAAGTTTGAGCATTTGCAAGCAATATCTTATCTACTCAAAATAGAATATAAAGTGACGATATTACTCTGCAATAATAAAGATAGGCTTTTGAGTCA
The DNA here is from genome assembly GCF_036884655.1 of Musa acuminata AAA Group. Taxonomy (NCBI): domain Eukaryota; kingdom Viridiplantae; phylum Streptophyta; class Magnoliopsida; order Zingiberales; family Musaceae; genus Musa; species Musa acuminata. Next base: position 1,849,332 of record NC_088348.1, on the reverse strand, counting down.
CGAAACTGTTCAAGTACATAGTTCAAAACTTCCAACTCCAATGCAAGATATGCAATGGGATGAAATATCATAGTGCAGATAAAACTGCAAATCACAAAGAAATTAATTGCATTTAAGTTCTTTGCTTAATAATGATTTCCATCCTTCAAAATCAACAATGCTATATTGTCTTTAATCAACAAAGTACTCCAATAAAATATTTCCATAGATGCATAGAAGACTTGCATAATATGTAAATATTAAAAAATATAAGACTATCAAGTATCACATTGCTTACTTCCTCTTGAAGCACCCCCGTTTGGTCTTCTCTCCTCAACATGAATCAGTCGCCCATTTAACTGTATTGGAGATGCCTGAACGAATACAATAATTCAGAGCATAGAAAAGAATGAGATCTACAGGATAAAACACAAGAGAGAGAGAGAGAGAGAGAGAGAGAGAGAGGATCTTTGTGAGCTACATGCACATTGTTACATTTAAGTAGTTTTCTCAATATAGAATAGAAAGAAATCCTTCAGACTGAAAATTAATATAAAATGGATTTTCAATTATGAATTTTAAGTGTCCCATCAATTGTAGCACTTGGAGAAAATTACAGAATTCCAGCTTTCAGCCCGATGTTATTTGGTACTGAGTTCAGACCGCATTAGAAATAATAAGTTGACATCTCTCCTGAAGTCACCTACCTTAAGTGCATTCTGTACTCCAGTGGCATCTTCATACTCGATGAAAGCATAAAAGACACCAGCCTCCTGTAGATCAACAGATTAAAGCAATTATTTAAAAAAGGAAAAAAGGCCAAAAGATGCAGCAAAGTCACCTTGCGGCTCCTAATGGAAACACCATCTGGTTTAAGTCTCCCAAAGTTTTTAAACTCCTGCTCAAGGTCGGAAGTTGAAATGGATGATGGAAGATTTCCGACATAGACTGATCTTTCTTCCCCTGGCATAAAGAAGGTCAAGATTAGATACTTCAATATATTGAATGAAGCTAAAAGAATAAGGATTGATCATAAGGAATTAGATTTTCCAAAAAAGGTATTAAAAGCTAAAAGCAGTAAGCGTTAAATATTATTAAACGGAAAACAAACAAGCAAATCTGAATATTGATTTGGAATATGGTCTGACTCTTGATATTGACGGAAAAGGTTCACTGAAAGCGAAAAAAACACCAATGTACGAGGAAACTCAAAACATTACTAGACTGTAGAGCATTTGAAAAATCTCATGTTACTAGTTTTGGTGCTTAATATGTTCAACATATTATAGTAATTTACTAAACAATCAGCTATCCTATAAAAAATGTGATTTCTCCTTTCAAGATGTCAAATAGTTTTTCTCAAGTCTTTGGAAATACACAATGAATATGAGAGACACAGAATCAGTTACTTTGATATAGATAGAAACCTTCATCCTCAACTAGTAGAGCTTCATCAACTGACATTGAGCTAGACTTCTCTGTTACCAGGGCAGATCGCGATTGTTGGGTGGTTGGTGGTGGTTTGTGATGCCTGTCTGGAGCCACCAGAGAGTTCTTGGTTAAAGACGTAGGGTGAGGTCCAGCTTGTCCCTTAGCTTGGAGCTGAGGTCAAACAGATTAGCCTGAAATGGAACAAGATACAACTAAATATTGAAAGGTAGAAGTATAACATACAATGGAAGCATAAGTTTGCCTCCCTGCTTCTGCTACTGGTTCTTCTGCAGTAGAAGATAGGTCCCTTAAGTTGTTTATTGCATTTGGATGTGTCATAGTACGCTCTTCTTGAGGAGTTTCATCTTCTCTTTCATCACAAACAGGAAATTCCTGTGGCACTTCATCAATGGTATTATTATCACTTGAATCATTTTCTTCTGCATCAACCGGAGACACAAAATTCTCAGCCTGAATTTGTTCTGCTACTGTGTAGCCAGAAACTGCAAAATTGATCACAAGTCAAATATATGAGCCAAGACCAAGAACAACAAAATGAAAAAGAAATCTATTTATGTCCTTGATAAAATGATTTTGTGAATTTAGAAACTTAATAACATTGATCCTTAAAAAAAAACAAACTTATTACATCTGCTGAGAGAGGTGTAATTTTCTCATTGATATCCTAACTAAAAGGAAAAAATATATAACAAAAAAACTCAGATATCAGGTTAGGCTACTAAGAACTTAAAAAAATAGAACAAAAACATAGTCACATATGTGACGGATGATTATTATATATTCCTTCAACCAAATGAGATGTGACTATCATACTACTTAAGTGGAAGTTCCTGCATAAACACATCAATAAATTCACACAAAAAGGAAACCAGACAACTGCATATCATGAATGTAGTTTTTCAGATATCAAAAGGAAAACAAAAACAAATTCATGTAAAGATGTCTCTGTTGCTGATTCTGGTCTTTAAAGAATATGATTTATAATCAAGTATTCCACATTGGCCCATAACATGGAAGCATATTACTGAAGTTGAATCCCAAAGTGCATACTACCTGGCTCTGGCAAAGAGTTGGTTGCATCTTGTTTGGTCTCAAAGTCACCATGAACCAACACAGACTCCGGGAGCTGATGTACATGTTCCTCCTCAAGAAAATGAAAGATGTCATTAAGAACAAAGTACCCTTTCTCTTGAGGAGCAAGGAAAAATGTCTGCACAAATTTTCTCCTAATACTATATTCTTTCAGCTGCACATATCCAGAAACCATCACCAACACGCCTCCATTCCAAGATTCCAAAAAATGGGCTGTTTTGATTTCAATCCCATTAAAGTTTAAGCACATGACAAGATTGTGAATTTGCTGCAATGTTTAGAAGATATTAATCATCAACATGGATCAGCAAAGACTGAAGAAGAGTAAATAGTTAAAAGCATATAAATCCTAACTCTCAGGAAGACAAGTTGGCCCAATGCATGAAACTGTTGACAGTACATTCTTGCTCTTATGATCAAATGGTTATTTATGCAACTTGAACATTTTAACACCCATGATGAAAATGGGCAATTCTCTCATCTTGTAAGATATTCTTATACTCTTAATCTCTTATTAAACAAGAAACATGCATGTAAGAAAAACCTTTCTATGGAATTTTCATAATTCTTGACATCCACAAATAATTAGTGGAAATATGGGAAGCTGTTTGCTTTTAAGAAAAATAGAATTAAATTTATAATAAGAGAAGACAAACCATTTATCTGAAATGCAGTATAATTTTTTCTCAATATTATAAGTACAAGAAATACAAATCCCAGATATTAAGCTAATAAATTTTGGTACACATAAGTAAGAAAAAGAAATAGTCTCTCAAATAAACTGTTCAATGAAAAAAAAAAAAAAACTTATCGCTTCTGCAGTAACAACTAGAACAAAAAACTTCTCTTTTGGGAAGAAGTATTAAACCTTGATTGCCAGATAAAATCTCAAGCAATTGTGACAACGAAAAGCAAATCATTAAGATTCCACCATTTTATCATTTAGAAAAAAGAAATGAAAAAACATTAAATTACACACAAAAGATTACAAGAACATAATAAGGTCATTAATATACAGATCATTCAAGAAATAAACCAACAGCTGATGGACTAAAGGCATTATTTCTTTCTTCTAGTTATCGATGACATGCCCAAGTATACAATTTTGATCGTCAAATATACCAATTAGAGTACAATTATATCTAGTTACAAAGGAAAATCCAGAGTAAATATAATTTACCAGCATCCCTTGAGCAGACTCTGTCGCAGCCCCATCAGATCGCACCATGGAGCTCAGATTCGTATAGAACTGATGGACGGAATCCGGTTGCTGTTGAAGAATCTGATAGTACTGACACACAAAGTACGTTCCTACCTGTAGTCATCGCGAGAAAAACATAAATTAAAACCGACAACACAGCAAAACAGAACATTTTGGGTACTTGAAATTAGAAACACGCAAAACCGCGTCTCCTGAGGCATCCGATTGGGTTACCTGAGTCGCATTGGCATGACCAGGATAGAAAGACGTCATTGTCGCCCTTTATCGCCCTCAACGAGCATGCAAAGAGATCGATCGCCAAAACCTAACCCTCCAGTAGAGCCTCGTAAAAACAAACCCTAGATCGGAAGAAAGAGAGAGAAAGAACAAGATTCGAACGCTCTCGACAGATCGATCATCAACAGGGTAAACTACAGATTCGAATTCGATCGCAGAATCGAGGAAAGAATGGTAGAAAATATCTCAAAAAGAGGCGCCTGGAATTCGCCGCCTAGACTCTCCTCTTTTCGCCCTTGTCTTTCTCTTCTGTGCTCTTCCCACGCCGTCGTGCGCTTCAAATGCCTTTCTATTTCTCTTTGGTTCTCTTTGCTTCGCTTATCACGAGGACAGCGACCTGGAAGCAACGCGACTGCTCATTGATCTTTACCGTCGATCCGTGGTATCTCCCTTCTATACGATCTCATCCGTCAGATTAGTAGGTTCCATTACCCAAGAGCACGGATTATAACGGAACAATGATTGATGCAGAGCCAGGAGCTTGACTCGAGAGTAATAATCTTTTCTACGCGTTGTAATTTCCTACCTTGCTGATGATTTGCCTAATCGTGGTGGGCCCCGTAACTTGTCAGCGAGTTGAACGGGTTAGAAAGTTTGACAGTTGGTCAGGTTGCGCTCAAGTGGCGTGATAGGCGCCACGCCCAGTTCATCGTTTGCACCTGCGACGCGCGCGGAGAGCTGTTGGCTCCTTACGCGTCAATATATATGTACATGTATCCTGCAACGCTGCCGACTCCGCGATCCGGTGAAACTAGTTTAACAGCCTCTCCACTGGACACTGTTCTTCCCCTCCCATCTCCGTCCCGCGCGCTCCACTGTCCTGTTACCGCCTTGTCGCCCCCACCGCCATCGTTGCCGCTGCGCCTCCATTATTGCCGTGACCCTCGTAATCTCCGACCCCTAGCTTCATTTTCAGGCACTAGCTTCATTGATTTTTCTTTGCTAGGTTAGGGTTAGGGTCTTGTCTTCTGGATGAGTTCCCATTTGAATGTCTTATTTTAAGCCCGGAATTACATGTTAGATTTAGGATTTATCTTATTAAGATTTTTGCTTCATTTTTTTCTTTCGATGGGGGCTGAACTTGTGATTGTTTAATATATCGTTGTGCAAGTCTGAATAGTTGGGAATGTTGGTTTGGATTCTGAAAAATCCATAGAATCTATGACATGAAGAATCCATTCTCGGAGAGTGCCTTTTCAAGATCAATAGAACATTCTTGGTGTTACTCTTTTTTGACTTCAGTTGTTCTGTTAATTGTCTGGAACCACCTCAAGTAGGTACTATCTTCATTGATTATTCTTTGCTAGGTTAGAATTAGGGTCTTGTCTTCTGGATGAGTTCCCATTTGAATGCCTTATTTTAAGCCCGGAATTACATGTTAGATTTAGGATTTATCTTATTAAGATTTTTGCTTCATTTTTTTCTTTTGATGGGGGCTGAACTTGTGGTTCTTTAATATATCGTTGTGCAAGTCTGAATAGTTGGGAATCTTGGTTTGGATTCTGAAAAATCCACAGAATCTATGACATGAAGAATCCATTCTCGGAGAGTGCCTTTTCAAGATCAATAGAACATTCTTGTTGTTACACTTTTTTGACTCTAGTCGTTCTGTTAATTGTCTGGAAACACCTCAAGTAGGTAACTGATCCAGATTGCAAGGTTTTGTTATGTCACCGTATGCAATCTTGGTTTCTTGCATTGTTGCGTTTGATCCAAAGAATTGTAAGCTTGAGCGATTGGTAGACCGTAGCATTGAATGCTTTACCAATTTTAACAGGACATATGATATTCTGCCGAAGTATTGTCATATTATTTCATTTTCGAGGGTGCTTTTATGTTAGGCTTACTCATGCACAACTTAAGTCTTGATGCATTGTTTGTCCATGGGGTTATTGCTTGATCTGGATGTTTTTCTATAGAGGTCACGGATTAAGTTGATTAAATGCCTTTTAATTTATGTTCAACAAGATCTAATATTTAGATTTTATTCTGCACGTGTGTGCATCCATGTGTAGCTGACTTGTCTTTAGCTATGTAGGCTAGTTGTTGGTGCAAGATGGAAGGTAGTCAACCTAAATTCCACCAAGAATCCACTGGTACAGAATATACTTCTTCAGAACATGTTCCTCTTGAATACAGAAAGTGTTCTGAGAGGTGGAGACACTGTTCATTCTGTTTCATCTGCTGTTACAGCTCATGCTTTGGTAGATGGTTTTGGTACCAATGATGGGAATGCCTACACTCACGATCGAAATTCAATCTCACAAGATGCTGCAACTAGTGTGGTTTATGAAGCCAAAGCTGATGCTGCTACTCCTGGGCATAGTGAAGGTGTTGTCACTGATGAAAACATGGCTAGTATCTCGCAGAACATGGCTGGTTATGATTCCATTGACAGAAGCACCAGCGAAATGACAAATTATCAATCTACTGGGGCTGTCATGAATGGAAGTGTCTAATGAGACAGGTGGAGCCGTTGTTGAGCAAGCATATGATGATGTTACTGAGATTTTACCCTTTTGATTATTTAATATTCATTCTCTTAGAAATATAATTTTTAGAATTTTTTCTTTCCACTTTTTTCTATTCTCTAATTTCTATGTTGTTGTTTCTAATATAGTTTTATTAATCCTTTCTCTTTTTTTATAGTTTTATTTAATATTCATTCTCTCAGAAATATAATTTTTAGAATTTTTTCTTTCCACTTTTTTCTATTCTCTAATTTCTATGTTGTTGTTTATAGTGGAACATGGTTAGAGCAAATTTCTTAGATTTCAATGCTTGGACAGCACTTATTGAAGAAACAGAAAAAGTTGCTCAGGTTATATGATTCTTTTGTTGTTATCTTAACTTATTACTTCTGGTTGTCAAATATGTTTCTGATTGGATCTAGTTTATGTAATCCTTTGCTTATGCCAAATATGCGATTTTCATAATATATTAGCTTTAAGATATAATTGTTTCATATTGACTGTTCTGGGTAAATTTAAATTCAATTAAGGCTTTTCAGGTAGAAGATTTGTTTTTCTAGTTTAACCAATTATGTAAATTGATGCTGTAAATCAGATCAGATAAAATGCAAGATCCAGATGGCCACATAGTCATGGTTGTAAAGGTCACATGGCACAAATGAAATGAATATGCTGTTTTAGCCTCTCGTCCAATTAAGAACTACATGCCTCAACTGGAGCATGTGCTGTTACATTTTTGCCTCCTCAAATTTTACATTTTTGTTTAACAGAAGAGCTGGTTCTAACCACTTCCAGATGGTGCCTTTTTATCACTCCTGTTTGTTAATTTGGATTTCATGCAAATTTATGTTTGTGGCTTGTTTAAGAGTAATTGACTCTGTAATCAAGTTAATTTATGTACGTGTTTCACATCATATGTTACACAACATATATCTTATTGTACATCTGTAGGTGACAAGATTTAGAATTTATGTACTTATGATGAGCATCCCACACAATGGATATTTTAGTAATATCATAGAAAATAAATTTATTAATTATTTGTTGCTGTCACTCGTGATTTTTGTTACAAGGTCAATTAGGTGGACTTGTAAAGTTTATGATCAGTGATTAAGTTGGGTGATAGTTTCAACAGAGATATTAAAAATTGGTTATATTGGTTGGTATGAATTGGTATTTGTTGGTCCAATGACTGATTGGTACAAGTTACCTGGTAAAGTAACCAGTACCAGGCCGTATAAGTTACTAGAGTTCTCGGAAAAGTTTTGTGTCTTTTCACCGAAGAAAAGTTAAAGGCTTCTGTTAATCTTTCTATCTGAAATTCTAGTCTATCCCCAAAATTGAGCTGCTTCTAACTTTCCAGCTCTGAAAATACAAGTATATGGGAAATTGTTTCCCATTTTCTTGTGCAACAGTCCAAGCATTAAAGATTATTTATCCATGGAAACGATGTCTACATCACATTAATAATCATTCTCATTGCAAGCGAACCACTTTTTCTTTAGCTGGATTAGAGATTTTACAATTGTGCATTAGCAAGTTGATGATGTCTTCATTTCTTTCGATCTCTTGTACCCTATCAATCCTTTTTCCATCTATATTAGTAAGCAATGAAAGAATTAGAAGCAAATAACCAGTGTTCCTTCATTGTTGGGAAGAATGTGCTTTGGAAAGGTTGTGCAACATTATATGCTAATTAACATACTTACATGAATCATTATGCATTGTCGCTATGAAGTTTGACACTTTAGAATGTTTACTGTGTTTTTGTCATGTCTATGTCAGATTCCTGTGAAGTTCTTTTGAATGTTTGCCTGTCATATGAATGGTTTTTGTGCTTCTTATAAGTGACATATATGATAATCATAGATCATCTTTATTGTGTAAAGTATAAAATTAGAATAATATATAAAGACATATATTAACTATGGTATTAATGTTGCGTAATGTTTAATTTTAGTTCATGTTGTGTCTGTTTATTTGCGTTGTGTCATCTGTGTGCTCTGTTGTCGGTTGTCCTTAATATTGCTTTCTTTCTAAGCTGGTCAAATGCTTTTAGCACAATTAGTTGTTGGTGAGACACTGTGATAACTTGTATGCTACTTTTGCTTGGTCTTTGTTCACATATTCCTCTAGGGCCTGGTTGTAAAGCTAGCATGAATCCGGTGCCCATTTTACATCTTTGTTGCCTTGTGTTTTGGGGATGTTATTGGTCCTATTGGTAGTAATCTTGTCTTTTTTGTTCCGGCACCAACTTAATCTGATTGTTGGTTGTGCAGGCTTATCCACAACCAAGTTATGCCCAGCCAGCAGCCACCCCAGTAGCACCAGCATTTCCTTCCCAACCAGCACCATCTGCTCAACCATATTATGGAAGTTACTATTAATGTAGCTGATCATTTGGGACAACTGACGCTTAGCAAGCTGGGTTACGACCTGTTTGTTTCCTTGGCTGTTATCATTTCAGATTATGATATTCATGTTTCTTCTTTCAAGATACACCAATGCTTATAAATGATGAAGGGCTGATCAGGTTCTAATGTTATGCAATGATGATATTGGTGACAGGTGGGCTGTGCTAGATCTCAGAGTGTTTCCGACTCTTTTCCTGCCTTGTTCCCACACATTCAGTTCTACAATCAGCCTGCTTGTGGATTATTTTTTTTTCCAACCTGGAGATCCAAATGAGGGCATTGATATAGACAAGGTAATAGTCATTTTCACTTGGGGAAAATCTAAATATGTGGTCTGGAATCTGCTGTTATCCTAAGAGAAGATTTTGATCATTCCAGCTAGTATAAAGCCTCTTTGGTCAAGATGCCACATCTGATGATATTCTAGCAAAAATAGTGTTTCTTCAGATTCTAAATTTCTTTAATGAACCAATGTTTGTAGAAGTTGAAATGTTTGAGGTTTCCTCTGAAATTTCTCCGGCCTGTCAACTGCATGTCCAGTGTTTAGGGTGCCAATTTTCCTTTTGACAATTCAATTACCTGCTTTGAATATTGAGGGTAGCATGAGTGTTGATTCTCAAAACTGGTTTGATGATAATATTACTGAAATATATTGGATTTGCATCCTCATGCGAGTCTTATGATAACTTAACGGAGCTTAGGCCTGTGCCACAGGAGTAGTTTCCATAAATCTAGGGACCTCAATATTAATTTTTTAAAATATAAGAACTAGAATACTATTCATGATTAACTATGGGGGGTTATATGCAATATTTAACAAATAATATCATATTAATAAACATAAAAAGTAAACGTTCAATGAGCAGCCCAATGGCCTTTGGATTGCGAGAGTGCTTGCGCCGACGCCGTCCATAATTCTGGTATGACCTGGTTGATCAGAAATAGAATAGAATATTTAAGGAAGAATTCCGTTGAAACAAATATTAATATATATTTTTATTTATTACTATATTTCAGTATAATTTTGAAACAGAGAGACATTCAATGAGCAGCCCAATGGCCTTAGGATTAGGAGAGCGCTTCCGCCGTGGTCTCTCGACGCCTGGAAAAGATCCGAATCAGGGTTTCCAAAGCGGCAGAATAATCAACCCCACCCACCCGCCAGACTCTCTCTCCCTCTCCACTCGCTCTCCGGTGCCTCTCTCAATTTATTGAACTCCTCCTTAGCATGCCATCTCCAATATCTATGCGTCTGGACTGACTTTGATAGTATCTCCGCTTCAGTGTCTGGACTCTTTACATCATCTTACTCTCTCTTTCCTGTTGCTGCTGCTATTTATTCTATTTAATTCTAGACGGACTTTGATCGTCTAAGAATTGGTTTTGGTCCCTGAGATGCACCAAACCATTGTTGTTGGAATCCAGCCCGGAAAACCTTTTCTTTGGGAATCTGAGTCGTCGAAGCGTCGGGATTCATGGGCCCCGATCACGCCGTCGTGGTCGATATTAGCTCCGATGAGGAGGATCTCGGCCTGGACGCGTCTGATGGCCTCTCTTTCAATTCGTTCGAGGTGCTCGATCGATCGGACGTGCGGCGACAGGAGGAATCCGATGACGTCGTGATCGTGGACGAGTTCTCGGCCTCTGCCGCGAAGAGGCGTAAGAAGGACTCGGGTTTGTTGGCGCCGGACAAGGGCAGTGGCTTTGACGATGACGACTGCGTAGTGTTGGACTCTGACCCGGATAAGCCGGTCTCGGTGGTTGATGATAATGGCGGCGAAATTGGGGATAGGGGCGATGACCTGCTCATCGTCGCCGAGAAGGGGCAGGTGAGGACCTTGTGAAAAATGTGGTGGTGTTTATGCTTTAGTTTATGTTATTATGTCTCATTCTGTAGATGTCTTGCCTTCTTACTTAGATGTCTCTTGGTGTTATTTGTTCCTGATTGAAAAGAAATTTGGCTATTTACTTTTCTTGATGTCATTTGCAGCTTGCATGCCTTCTTGTTTATAATTGAGAGCCTCGTGCATGTTAATATGGCAGAGAACTCCCCACTAGGTTAAGCACCAGCTTTGTCTGTTTTGGACAGAGCTGCTAGAACGTAAAGCTTCATGTTGCTTCTTGCCTATTTTAACCTGACCTTAAAAATTTCTTAGGAGGAAGACCGACTTAATGGTTTGTGAAATATATGCATATCTCAAATTTTGGCTCCTCGAAGGATTACATAAAAATATAGTTTTAACTTGGCACTTCGATATCTTTGAAATAAACCAACTTAATGCTTTGTGCAATATATGCATATCTCAAATTTTGGCTCCTCAAAGGATTGCATAAAAATGGGGTGTCCTTTCACTTGTTACTTTTTGCATTATATTGAAGTGGTAAACCAATCCGTATTTGCACTTTGAGAAGTTTCTTCCATCTGGCCCTGGTTTGTTGCTTTATAGTCTGCAGAAAGGAATTTGCAAGCCATTGTATCATGACTGTGTTTTTTGATGCATGAATGATCTGGATATCCATTTGGAAGAGACAGCATATGGAGCTTGAAAAATTGACTTGCATGTTACTATCATAGAGTATATAGATTTTTTTGTGAAAAATAAGCACGTCCTTTTGATTTTGGCTCTCTTTTGCGATTATTTTACATGCTTTATTTCTTGCCTTCATTGAGCTTGACCTCTTAGTATAAACACCATGAATGAGGACTGTGCACGAGGATAATGTCGTCCTGAGGAGTAATCTAGATGGTTCGTCAAAAGGTTTTATAATTTACAACTTGTTTTTCCCTTTTCAGATGCACTCACTAACGAATGCCTCTCATTTTCTTCTGGGACTACATCTTTCTCCATATGCATCACATGAACAGATATAGTATATTGAAAATTTGTGTCGCATGATGTTGGTGTTTGCAACTAGTACATGTTTGTCTTGTCTTATGTAAACATGATATGATCCTATCATGGGTCTCCCCTGAGATATTCAGACCTTAAATGACTTCTACACTGTCCATGCAAAATTTCACTGAAAATCTGTTGGATGCTAAACATCTGAATGCCTTTTTAGTGGCTTTTGTCATATGTTTACAGCAAACCAGTATTGGTTACTGCCAACAGAATGTTTTAGATTGAGCTTGATTGTGGATCCAATGAGCTAACCTACAAGCTATTTGTTGTCTCCTTTGAACAACATCTATGGCTAGCATTTGGCATATCAATGCACGTGATCAAATTTGAATTCATACTGTTCGAAATGTGAAATAGGGAACATATAATTAAAGAAACGTACTAAAGGTTAACACAGAAAGAGCTAATTTCATCTTTTTCCTGTTTGCAATTACTATACCAAAGATTAAATGATGGAATATGTTTCCTATATTACCTTCTTTGTTATTAGTCTTCACAAACAAACAGTTGAGATTTCCTACTATCAGTGATTTAAAAAGCGCTAGACGCCTAAAAGCGTCAAGGTTCAAAAACGCCCGAGGCACTTGGTGCTCGCCCGAGCGAAGTAAGATGCTAAAATATAAAAATATATAATATAATTAATAAATATAATTTTTTTAAATTTTTAAATAAAAATATGTTATTAAATTAATCTAATAAATACAAATACTATTACTAGTATACAGTTAATAGTGTACAATATACTGTATATTGTATATTGTTAACAGTATATTATCGAAAGAGGAAAAGAGTGTAAGGGAAGAGTCGGAAGACCGAGGGTGTTGACTGAGAAGAGCGGGAGTGGTAGCGGTAGCTGCAGCAGCGACAGCGGGAGCGGCAAGCGGCGACAGTGGCACCGGCAGCAACGAGCAGCAGGAGCGAGAACGGTGAGCGGAGACAGTGGCAACGATAGCAGCGGCAGTGGGAGCGGGAGCGGCGACAGTGGGAGCGACAGCGGTAGCAGTGAGCAGCGGCAGCGAGAGCGGTGACAGCAGCAACGACAGCAAGAGCGTCGACAGCAAAAGAATATGTCTGAGACAGCAGCAGCGAGAGCGCCCGAGCGCCTTTTTAAATCACTGCCTATTATGTCGGCATAGGTTTCACTTAGCCCATGAGTATTATAATAATAAAGATATGTCCACATCAGATGCTACAAAAATGCCTTTCATTTATTATGTATCTGATAATTATCTTTATTCTTTATCTTTAATGCAAAAGAAAGAGTGGGTCTAATTTGTTCAAGCATGTCCTTATGGCTTGCAAAAAGATCTGAGTTGATGCTTAAGTAATTCGTCTTGCAAAAATAATCTGTGATTTTTCCAAGTACATATTGCTGGTACTTAAGAAAGAAACATAATTTTTTTTCCTTTTTTGTGATGATACATTCTTAACCAAAATGCATTATTTGTGAAATATAGTAACATAGGTGGTGAAAGAAATAGAAAAACAGATTAATGGAGGAAAGCAAAACTTCAAATAAAGAAAGCGAGAACAGAAAGGTAACTGAAATAATTTGTGAAACCCAATTGTTTGTAGTGCTTAATGAAAGCATATTAACATTATAAAGGCATGCATTTAGGCATTGATCATTTTGACGAAACTGGCGAGGTAATTGCCTAAGGCACACTTCTGGTTACACTACTATGCCATGCTGTCTGCTATATAAATATAGCAATCTTATTTGGCATTTGAGTTCTTATTATAATTGCATGTTTTAGCTCAATACATGTTCTGCTCTATTGTCACTATTTTTGCATAATTTGTTGGTATGACAATGTTTAGTGTATATAGCTGATAGTCTTAAAAGCCTTTCTTGAAGCATTTCACTTATGAGTTGGGCTTTATGAACACATCAATGGGAAAAGTCTTGAGCTTTTCAAACCAGTCCTTTTTGTTTGAATTTACACTTATGGACCAAATAAATAAAAATGCGGACTTCTGTCAAAGTGATAATTTTTATCTGTGTTACCACTTTTTCCCTTGAACTTAAGGGTTTCACTTTTCTTCAATTTCAGAAAGCTTGTATGGGAATTTGTTGGTTCATTGACGGATCTCACAATCACTTTGTTTGTTTGATTATTAGGATTCTTTTGTGCTTCCTTAAAGAAAATTGTAAAAATGGTTTTTTGCTGTTTTATAAATTATGGTTGCAATCTACTATTTAAGCATTTTTCATTGACAATAATGTCAAAAAGAAAGGAAAGTAAGTTCCATAATTATTTCTAGAACTGGTAGACAACATACATTTAAATATCATGGATAAGTTGGAGAATTTGTTGCTAGGTGAAAGATGATTCAATTGTTTTCATAAGTATATTTTGCTTTTTGAGGAATATGATTAACATTTTTAATTATCCATGCACACTACTTATCCTTTTTATTGTTTTAACAAATGTTTGCTTCAGTGCCTGGGTTAATACTTAAGCTGTAACTAAACGTCAGGGAGTCTAGCCTAGTACCACCATGTGTACAAGAATAGAATCTTATATAATTCATACATGTGCTATATATGTATATGTAAATGTATATAATTATTAATATGAAAACGAAAAAAGGATTTCATTTATATATGGCTCAGGTGGAGATCAAGATATTTTTTTAGTTATATTATGTTCATATAGGTATTGTGAAAACAATCTCAACCTGCTTTCTTTCTAAACCCTATTTGTTTTAACCTGAACTAGCCTGACCCCTTGTATGAGTTGATTCTAAGTTCAAGAAACTTGAGCTGCTGGGTTTGGTTTGAGTAGGTCCCATTTGCATTTTTTCGACCTCTCCAGAATTCAACTTGATCTAGGCCTGTCTATTGAGTCCAAAAGTTTCATCCTATAATTGCAATTTTTTATTTGATTCATGATCTGATTTAGTCTAACGTTACAGTCAGTTCAGATGTTCATCAACCCTGATCGGATCCATTTATGATGCTATCTGATTATCTGATATATAAACTGTATTTTTTTAGGTTATGTCCACCAATATGGGTTGGAAATATTATGAAGAAAATAATATGAGATCCATGAACATATTCTTTTCTGGGATTTGGCATGTCATGCATATCTAACTTTTCTGCTTTGAGGTTAAGAATAACAACGTTGAATTTTTTATAAAATCATTTTTTAATTTATTTAGTACATCCAGATTTGGTTGTTAATCAAACTTAAAGTTATATGCAATTATGCACGCAAAGGATAAAGTAAAATCTATTCTTATATGCAACAAAATAATGGTTGTATTTAAATTATTTCTTGTATAGTTAATGTAAAAAGCCTTTGGATCTTGTATAGTTAATGTAGAACAGAGTAGATAAGTAGAAAGAAAGAGAAGGGAAGAGAAAGTAAGAGAAGTGTGAGATAAGAGAGGAGACTAAGAGACCAGAGAAAATTGCATTCAAATATTAAGTAAGTTATTCATTGACAAGCTGCACTATTTATAGGGGTTTAGGAGCCTTAATATAATCAATGAAGGCCATAATTCTTAAGAGTAATCTCTTAGAGAATTAGTATGTCTTTTAGAAATTCAAAAAGAAATTCAAAACGTGACTTTTAGGATACCTAAATAGTAAACGAGTGTACTTAATACAAAAGGCTTTTCAATTTTCAACACAACTCTTAGAATTTCTATGCCAACTAATTAATGATTTTTTGTTGAATTTATTGTCTAGAATAAACTTTTTTTTAAATCCTTTGTAAAACTATATGGTTCTCCATTATTCTTTCTCGATAGAAAATAATTTGACCCTGGAGAGTGATTAGCAAGGTATTGGTCCACTAAATCTTGTGCAAAGTCATAAAGTTCCTTGAAAGTAATCCAAGTGGCATCGGAAACTAAACGATCATGCCACTTGTGTTGAGTAATGCTAGTAACAGACGTAACAAGATGGTCATCAAGAATAACCTCTATGCCATCCTTGTGTTATGGGAGAATCGATGCTTTCAGAGGATTATCACCTGCAGGAATACCGGTAGACAGAGAAGGCTCAAAAGTATCATGATTAGGGCGAATATGAACCAAGGTATAATTGCTAACTTGAAACTCTTTGACTTCTATGATATGCATTAGTAGCAAATTTGTAACTTTCATTACTCAGGCATTTTTCGTCGAATCTTGACATGCAAATCATGAATATGTTGAGCAAAGGAATGGGTTGGTTTTGAGGCATGATAGTTAAGTGGAAGGAGTGCAAAGTCAATGGGGTTGCGAGAGTATAGTTGAGGACAATTTGAAATGGGTTTTCTCTGGTGGAGCGGTTGACTAAGTTATTATATGCAAATTTTGTAGTGGGCAAGGTTAAGTCCCAGTTTTCGGGTTTTTCCCCAACTAAACATCTAAGAAGATTTTTTAAGGAATGATTAACTATCTCAGTTTGACCATCAATTTGGGGGTGAAAAGCTGAAGAGAACTACAATGTTGTGCCAAACAATTTCCACAATGTTTTCCAGAAGTAATTATCAAACTTCGCATCACTATCGGACATCATGGTTAAGGGTAAGTCATGTAATTTAATCACTTCTCGAAAGAACAATTCAGCAATGTGTAAGACGTCGTTGGTCTTGTTACATGGGATAAAGTGAGCCATTTTTTAAAATCGATCAATAACAACCAAAATAAAGTCACGACCATGAGTTGTTTTGAATGTTGTTTTCCATTCATCACCAGGTCTAATACAAATTTGGTGTTATTCACTTCTCAAGTCAATTTTTGAAAACCAACTAGATCCAATGAAAAGGTTTAGCATCTCCTCGAGTCGAGGAATCAGAAAGCAATATTTGATTGTTATTTTGTTGATCGCTCGGCTATCCACACACATCCTCCACGACCTATCTTTCTTATGGGTTACAAGGCAAGGATTAAGGCTATGTCGTGCAAAGCCTTTAGCCAAAAGTTCCTCAACTTGTTTGTTTAACTCAATTCTCTCCTTAGGATTCATTATATAATGTGGGAGATTAGGGAGTTGCGATCCTGGGAGAAAGTCAATGGCATGCTGGATAGGTGGCAGCTCACTAGGTAATTCCAAGAGTATGACATCAGAAAATTCATCTAATAAGGATTTAACCTTAAGAGTTAGGTTAAGAATATTACAAGGGCTAAGAATTTCTCTAGCAACGATGGACATGCAAAGTTTGTTATCTAGGCTCTCTATTTCAAAAGATTTAGGGTCCAGTAAGTAGAGTCTCTTGGTGATTGGGTCAAATACTTTGCCACACTAGAATTCAACTATTTAAGGTTTAACAATTGTTCAACCAATTGGCTTCGAAAGTAGGTTGGTAAATATTTACCCTTAAGTTTTTGTTTCATAACTTCCCATTGAGTGATGGGAGGCTCTCGACGGTGTTAGAGACTATGTTGGATATGTTACTAATATTTCCTAGTTGACTCTATCAGTTTTATTTTTGCAAATGGTATAGGTTCAATATCAATCATTCCATACCACTCAAAGTAGTCTTCAATGCTATCTAACCAGTCAACAAACATATTTGGGTCAAACCTACCATCAAAGTTCGATACATCCACTTTGACTCTTCTAACTATTTCCCCCAGATTATTAGCAAACCAAACTTGTTAACCCATTACTTTGGTTTGTGGATTTCCAGTAGGTTCTAGGAATTCATCATTAAGGTTAAAGGCTTGATCATCAAGAATTGTAGGAGCATGATTGTGAATAGGTGCCCTATAGGTAGATCTAGTATTGTTCAAACTGAGGCTTGGGGAGTAGGTAAAATTCCTTGATTTGAAGCTATAGATTATGGAGAATGGACATGTTGCCTAACCTCCTCATTCAGGAGTCATTTTTCAAGATTTTGGAGAGCTCTTAGGACTTGGGTCATTTGATCACATAATTGGTTCAACATTGTGTCATGATTTGCTAGCTTAGTTCTAAGAGTGTCTACCTCACTTTGTTGGCTTAGGGATTCACTAGGATTGATTTGGTTTTCACCTTGTCGTGTCATGATTCTAATGCTATCGACAAATTACCTTTTGGTAATGAGGTTGTTAATTGTTGTAATGCACAAGATATAAATGCAATGTTTCAAATGATTTTCTTTTTTTTTTCCACACTTTTTTTTTTAGACAACTTTCAAGGGTTTAAATTTTTGTGGTAATGTAGTTGTAACTAAAGGGGATAGAGAGTCTGATAAGTAGAAAAAAAAGGAGAATATGAGGGGAGAAGCGATGAAAACCATGATCTAATGGAATATACTATTTTTCTTCCCAACAAAAAAAATTAGTAAAGTTTTTTAAAAAAATTACTGGACAATGAGAGCTATGTGGTCCACCAATTCCATAGGGATAGTCACCACAAAGCCCAACTCCATACGTAAGGGATTGATGTTGGAGGTGCAAGGTTTCGTGAGTGACGTCACTGTTGATTGAAGTTACTAGTTAGGGCCCAATGAGGTACAGGGTAGGTTTCTCGATGAGCTATGATACCAAACTGATGTAGAACAAAGTAAGAAGGTAGAGCGAAAGAGAAGGAAAGAGAAAGAAAGAGAAGTGTGAGATAAGAGTGGAGAGTAAGAGACTAGAGATGATGCAATTCTCTTCATTCAAAACTGAAGTAAGTCATCCATTGACAAGATTTACTATTTATAGGAGTTTAGGAGCCTTAGCATGATCAATGAAGGGAACAATTCCCAAGAGTTATCTCCTAGGGAATTAGTATGCCTTTTAGAAATCCAAAATGTGACTTTTAGGATACATAAATAGTAAATGAGTGCACTTAATACAAAAGGAATCCCTAGAAGCGCAAAAGACTTTTCAATTTTCAACACAACTCTTAGAATTTCTAGGTCAACTAATTGATGATTTTTTGTTGATTTCTTTGCTTAGAATAAAACATTTTTAAAATCCTTTGTAAAGCTAAATTGTTCTCCATCACTTATTAGCTCATTGGTTCACTAACATCAAGGGAGTTAAGATTGACAACTAAAAGAGGCTTCTTTTGGTTTAAATACGTATATACAAATAAAAGAGAAAAAAGTCTGACATAATAACATTATGCTTTCCAGGGACCCATTTTAAGAAAATAAGTTCCAATCAACCAAGTCCTGCCACATGCTTGTTTTGACTTTAATGGTCAGCACAAATGAATATACTAAAGCAGACAGCGAGGCACTAAGAACTTGGTGCTAGAATTGCTTGTTATGTCATATGTTCAGCAATTGACCCTCTAAAAGTGTATTATCAACTAAATGACGAGGGCATTTAGCACCACAAATTCAATATTACTTAGTATATACCCTCCATATCCCTTCCAGTTAACGCTATGGTAATTCTATACATAACATGTAGTAATTAGCGTGTCCTCTGTTTCGTTTATAGTTTTCAAAATTACTTCATGAAAATGAATCATGCAAATCATAGCAAAAATTTTGGTCAAGAATGGATGTTGACATTTTGGAACTTTAGAGAAATGATTTTGGCATCCTTTATTCTTCCATTTCATATTATAGATTATGAGCTATTTTTAAGAGTTCAAACTGGCTGTGTTTAAGTTATTATTTGCATATCCATAACAAGTTTTGTAACTTATATTGTCCAAAAATTCTCATATTGGACTGTGAAGTGAATATGAGTTATTTTTCAGGGTTCGAACATGCTGCATTTTAGTTACTATTTGCATATATATAGCAGGTTTTTGGAGGTTATATTGTCCAAATACTCACATATTAGAAAGTGCAGCTACTTCACTGCTTAACCTTCAAAAGAGATACTTAATGTTGTTAACATAAGCTGCAGTTTTTCGATTTTAGTGACTCTGATTTTCTTTTGAACTACTTTTATATGCTTATGCAGTTTGCTTGCCGGGATTACCCACATCCAAGACACCTATGTGCTCATTTTCCTTTCAGCTCATCACCTCATGAAAAGTTCTGTGATTTGGTGAGTCCTATACATTCAGTTCAGAAACTGGTATTCTTTTCGTCTAAGGCCATAATCTGATTGGTTGAATGATTCTTTGCATGCTTTCCTAGAACTTGAAAGACTGGTTTTCTTAGGTATTTTGTTCTCTTATTTTTTCATGCAAGCAAATGGTTGATGCTGCCTTATGCAATGCAGTGCCATTGTTATGTCTGTGACTCTCCAGCCCCTTGCAGTTGCTGGGATATTGGTGATAAAAGTACTGACCATTGTCATTCAACTGATAAAGAAGAAAGGTGGCAGTACCTGAGGCAATATTTCAAACAAATTAAGTTGGAGTCTATGTTTCCACAGAAACCCACGGATAACCCCACTTCTAAGATTCCACCTTTTCAAGATCCAGTGCCACTGTCTTATTCAAACCTAAATCCTCTATTGGTTCCCGGTTCCAGATCAAATTCACTCCAGACTTGCTCTGCCGCTAGTATCTCAAATTCAAATGCAATCAACCAGAGAAACTATTATCAACCTACCATTCTCTCTTGCTCTTTCCAGAGACATGGCCAGCGGCCAACCAAATCCTACCCACTTAATCCTAGTATACAATATATACAGAGAGATAGCCATGTTGCTGGTGCATTGACCACTCAACTCATGAATTCTCAGACAAGATTTAAAAGGGCCAGGACTATGCAATATAGCTTTACTAGCTTGAATAACCCACCTCACAACACCATTGCCAGTAGTAATCATACTCCCAGGGGTGTGCTACAGAAATCTACTTATGCGACGAGGACATCACAGAGACCACGAAGCCCTCAAGTAGGACAGCAGAGATCTGAGGATCCGTTGGTGACATCACCAGGTGCCTCAGCATATCAGATGCAAGAAAATATATCATCACACTTTACACTGCCAACAAAGCAGAGTTCTATGTGTCCCCCAGTGACAGCAGCAGATGATAGTCAGGAAAGTTGGCAGAATCTACTGGCTAGCGTGGCTTCTGAACTTGGAGTTTCCATGTTTAGCGACACTGGTACCTCTAATGCCCAACAGCCTCCAATGTTTCCATCTTCATCACTACCTTTTGATGAGTCTTATTCCAAAACCAATGCAAGTCAGGATACTTGGTCCAGTTCCAGCAAGCACTAACCCTGGTTCATTATATTATGACTGTAGATGGTCAAGTGATACAATGGCCCAGATTCAAGAACGTAGTCCGGTAGAAGATCCTCACTTGTGAACATCCTAGACATCCAACACTCTGGTGTCTGGAAGTGACCATTTCAGTAGAGACTTTTCTGGACAATTTTTTGAGCTTCCATAGAGAATGAGAAATCATAGTAGAGTCTGTTAATGAGCCAGACTTGGAAAATGGATCTACTGTGTTCATTTGGAGTCTCAGGTAGCAAAGTGGCAAAGTTGTCGAGTGTCTGCTCAGTTCTTGGCTCCTTTCAGTTTCAGTTTGGTCATAGTGGAGGCAATTATGCCCCTCTATAGTTCAACAGGGATTGAGTTTATCTGTCTTTTCAATTGCTATGGAACAACATCCATAGATCTACTTGAGTTATTTGAGGTTGAGATGAACTATTCATGTTTGAGCAATGATACATAAGTCTCCAGTATCCAAGTTAGCATGCGGTTTCATGGGCTTTCAAGTAAAAGGTGGCTGTGGATCATGCAGGTAAGTTCATCTGTGAAATTTTATGTGCATATCTAATAAGCCTTCCTGATTTATTTATTTAGCGGCAGCAATCATGGATCCTTAACTGTATTCATGCTCCGTCGGTTGCAGGACCCCCATCTACCAGGTAAATACTTGTAGCAACCCAAATGCAAGGATATGACTTAATCGTTCATGATTGGTTATAGGTATGGTGTGTCCATAGGTTTCGGAGTGTAATATATCAAGTACTTCCGGTATTCATACGGTTGATGCCGATCTTTGTGGATGCTTTGTTATCAATACACCTAAGTAAAAGATAATATAAGTGCATGAGGCTCTCACAATGCAGAATATAGGAAAGGTTAATGTTGGTAGCTTTATCTTTGCAAGCAAAGATCACCTGAATCCAGTTGTACCATTGCACAAAGGCAAGAGGAGATATGCATCTCATATACATAATTTATTGGCATGATAACTTATCTGAATGAGTTCATTTCACTGTCGATCTATTCTATTCTTGTGCTAATTAATTGTGAACGGAACAAATATATTCTTTTATACTATATTTTGAAGAAATTTAGCTAAAATGAATAATTGAAGGCACATTAGAAAGCTTCATTTTCATTTTGCTGTTGTTATCTCCTGCTTTATCATTTACTGGCGTAAAGGCCACTTAATATTCCTTCTTCTCAAATACTTGCATTTAAAAGTATTTTGATGATCAATCTCATGATGTGGCCATGTGTAAATCATGCAGGAACTTGATTCTTCACGCAAGAGGTTGTATTATTTCTTTTTCCTGGGAGAACACATATTATCTTTATGTCTTTGTGTCCTTTTGTTTAATAGAAGATCCCTTGCATAGCCATTTGTGAGTTTGACTTCTCGTCGTCCATTTATTTCTTCTCAGTACGTGTACGTTTTGTTGCCACTACTACAACACTTGCTTTGTTTCGCCACACCAAGTTCTTATTCACATCATACCATCGTAGGAAACCTAATATTCTTCTTCTGTCTGTCTTAGCTGTTCTACCTATCAAACGACGGGCAATCTCCTGTTGTTTTGCTCACCAGTTGATAATATTTTTCTGTGATCACCGACTCTCAAAGCTGGCCCTCTCTAAGATGTCATGAATCTAACAGCCATACGTTTGTACAGCACATGATTATGATTCCTACATCGGCTTGTCCCAATGGAGTATTTTATTGGATACGTGGTTGGCTGGTCTGGTATCGGGAATCTAAGTGCACCGCGAATGCATCTGAGCCACTGTGACACGCAACACTGAAGATAAGAAACATATATTTTTTTAAGGTAATAAACTATCAGTGAATCTTTTTTTATTCGTTCACTTTTCGTTATCATTATATATTGAATCTGTTGAAGTCTTCCTTACGCTGCTTGCCTTTTATCTTCTACTGGTGCAGTATGGTAATTATGTATAAGTTGGTGAGAAATATTCTTGTATCAAGCCAGGAACAACTTCCCCAGGTTCTAATAAGCCTTAATGAGCATGCTTTCTTGAATGTTCCACAAGTGTGTATTCCGTCATTGAATCAGCATAATATGTACTCTGTTTTGCATAAAACTTGGCGTTTGAACTTAGGAAAATGAAATATAATGTTCTGCACAATTTTATTTTTTCAAAAGATAGTGACATAGTGGACTTGTAAGTTCTTAGTTTTTTTTTTTTTTTTAATCAATGTAAGATTAAATATTTTTATCAATTCTAATAAGTCAGTAGGATTATAAGGAATTATCCATTTTAGATATATCTATATGATTTTACTCATAAACCTTAAAAAAGACTTTTGAAGATAAAAAAATGAAGCTTATTTGTCTTAAAAGATATAAAAACTGGTCATGCACATAATATTTTTTGTATATTTTATTTTATTTTAGAAGTACAGCACATATATCGAATTTGGTTTTATCTCACGTGACTCATAAATCTCGTTATACATCGAAAGTGAGTAAGATTAAGATTGATTTATAAGAATTTTATGAATATATTATTATTAATTTTAACTTAAGTATTTTGATTAATGATTTAGACTAAACGAAGTTGATAGACTAGTTAGTCCAGACTCATGACAGTTAAGATTGGTGTATGGAATTATCCCTTCGTGTTGAACAACAAAACTTGAGTAGCTAATTTAGTTTCATTCGGATTAATTATGGTTCGTTTCAGTTCTAAAAGCCCGAAACTTGGTTTCGTGATTGCTTTGAGTTGAGCAATTTGGTACGGACCCGAATCCTTCCGTGTGAGCTTTTCTCCCTAATAGTATCTTTCAGAAAGGAAGTGATCGCCGTCCACTCATCAAGTGCTATTTTTGTAGGCTGCACTTTTTGACCTCTCTTCCATTCCTGATGCATATATATATATATATATATGTCTCGTATCGGAAGCAGGAAGCGAAAGGCAATAAATGCATAGCGGCCGACCCTTCACATTCATAGCTTCTTTCCAAGTCAATGACCTCTTTTCCAAACCCATGTGTCATAAATATTAGAATCTCTCTCTCTCTCTCTCTCTCTCTCTCTCTCATGGTGGATGTTGTTGACTAATTGTCCTTTGCTATAAATATTAGAACCCGATGATCCGAGTTCTAATTTTGCAGATTTCTAGTCTTGATAATTGATAGACATAATCTGAGTTATAGAAACCAAAGAAAGTTAATTCTAAGACATGGTTTAGGATCTTTTACTACATCCCGTAATGCTCTTGCTGTCATTATAATCAAAGATTTCCCTACTTTCTCCGGTTTCAGTCGAGGCTTCGTCCTCTTTCCTGTTGACAGGCATTGGACTGCGGGGGAAGAACAAATAGACAGACTTCAGAAGCGTCCATGGATCGCACGGTTCAAAGTCAATCCGCATCACGAGCATCGACATCATGTCTTTGATCTCAGAATCAGATTCTTCTCCGGTTCTCTCGCCACCGGACTTCGACAGTAGATGGTGTCGCGAGGTGAGGAGGATGGAGGATGAGAGACTGCAATTTCTGCAGGCTTTTCCCGGATCTCGACGCCTTACATGGTTGACTGAGCTCGGTGGCCACGGGACCACCAGTCGGTGCTGCGCCTTCTTCGTTGTCTCATTAGCTGACCTCCAATGCCATCCGAGAGTCGTTCCCACATTATTGGTACCGCAAGGAGGCATATCACGTTAATAAACCTCCACTAGTGATACTACTCTGTCGCCTCGTCTTCCTACCCCTTTCTTGCTTTTGCTGGTCTGTACGTTTAAGAGGAATCACCTCCATCACTTGATTCTTGGCCACACCTTTCTTCAGCAAAGAACAAGAACCATTTCCACGGGATTCACTCAGATCCTTAAAAGAAGTCTCCACCACCACCACCCACCAACCCATACGAAAAAGGTAAAAGAAGTTCGATTGCTGGTAACATCATGAACCCAACACCATTACAATGCAAGACGGGGGAGAAGACAGAGACACGTAACCTAATCCAAGACACTGGTACTACTAGATTCACCGGTCACCACAGAACCAATCATCCTGTACACATTACCCTGTTCTTAGCAGGGACAGAGAAGAGAAAACACGTCCATCTTGGAGAGTTACACCTGGTTGGCGGTGGCCGTCTGGTTGGCCTTCGGCTTCACCGGCGTCGGCGAGGACTTGAGCATGAACCCGCCTCTGGGGCTGCCGCCGTGTGCGCTGGGGTCCTCGTCGTGGTAGTCGTAGGCGAAGCCGCCGTGCCGGGTGAGGTCCATCCCGGCCAACTCGTCCTCGGCGGAGATCCTGAGCAGGTTGAGCTTGTGCAGCGCGAAGAACAACGGGCCCATGGTGCAACTCACCCACCCGGTGATCACCAGGATCTGTACGATGTGGGCGCCCAACAGCCGCCCGCCCCCGCCCATGAATAGCCCGTAGGGCCGCCCCGGCCGCCCCGGGTACACCTCGTTCACGTACTTTTCCCGAGCGAAGAGCGCAGTGAAGATGATCCCCCACGCGCCACAGCCGCCGTGCAGCTGCGCGGCCTCGAGGGGATCATCGAACTTGAGCTTGGCGGCGAGCTTGTTAAGGCCGATGAGAACCCAGGCGGAGACGAAGCCGCAGACGATGGCGGCCCACGGGTCGACCACGGAGCAGCCAGATGTGATGGCCGCGAAGCCGCCGAGGAGGCCGTTGCAGACGTCGAGCACGTTCCAGTGGCCCGTCTGGAGGCGCTTCCCAAAGAGGGTGGTGAGGGCGGCGGTGCAGCCGGCGAGGGTGGTGGTGACGGCGGTGCGGCCAACGGCGGACCACTGGCCGTGGATGGAGCCGCTGGGGCCGTAGGTCCGGAAGATGATGTTGAAGGAGCCTGGGTTGAAGCCGTACCAGCCGAACCAGAGGAGGAAGGTGCCGAGCACCACCAGGGTGGCAGAGTGACCGCGGAGGTTCACGGAGCGGCCGGCGTGGTCGAAGCGCCCGATGCGGGGGCCCTCGATGAGGGCGCCCCACAGCCCCGCGATGCCTCCCACCATGTGCACCACGCCCGACCCCGCGAAGTCGATCACTCCGGTCTCGAACAACAGCGACTCCCCGGCGTTCCTCGCCGCGGCAGCCCACCCGTCGCCCGACCAGAACCTATCAGCCATCACCACATGATCATCAGCCAAAACAGAGGATCAACCAAACATGACGAAGATGAGATCGTAAAGATCAATACCAGTGGGAGACGACGGGGTAGACGAAGCCGGTGAGGAAGGAGGAGTAAATGAGGTAGGCCACGAACTGGGTGCGCTCGGCGATGGAGCCGGAGGTGATACCGGCGGCTGCGATGGCGAAGGCCCATTGGTAGAGGAAGTTGGAGTAGTCGAAGCTGGGCTGCGGCACCTCCTTGAGGCCGAAGAAGTGCTTCCCGATGAAGCCGTTCGAGGGACCGCCGAAGGCAAAGGCGAACCCGAAGAGGTAGTAGAAGAGACCGCCGGCCGCGGCGTCGAGCACGTTGGTGAGCATGATGTTCATGGTGTTCTTGGCGCGCACGGAGCCGGCGCAAAGCATAGCGAAGCCGAGCTGCATGGCGAACACGAGGTAGGCGGAGAAGAGAAGGTAGGTGGTGTCGATGGCGAAGCCGGCGTCCGTGAACTGGTTGCAGATGTAGTCGGCTGCCGCCGACGAGTTGGCAACGCCGCCAAGGAGCGGCGCCAGATCTGACGTGCACGACGACATCGCGCCTCGAACGACTGCTCTCTGCCAACCGCGTGCCCGATGGGTGGATACGGGGAGAGAGGACCAGAAATGGAGTGAGTTCTTATGGGCCACCCGATCGGAGGAAGCGACAAAAAGGAGGCCGAACAAAATAATAATCTTTTATTATGTTAAAAGTTCCATTTCCACAACATTCGTTTCGATTAAGTCTGATTTCGTCCTCGCAATCCATTTTGTGTTGGCTTGGAAATTACTTTTTAATTACGAGACCCAATATCTTAAAAGAAATCTCAATATGAAAAGGCTTTCTTATGAAGAATAAAAAACAAAAATAAAATTAGGTACCACATATACTTAAGTGAGAAATCCAAAATTTTCAAGATTTATATAAAAAATATATAAGAAAATATGTTAAATAGATTATATAAAAATATCTATATCTCTTCTCGTTTGTCTCATTTCAGTTCCATGATGATTGAAAATACTAATATCGTACCTTTAGCAAAAGACTACGCCAAAGATTTATCTAGCATACATCTATAGGTACCTAAGGTATGTAAATGTTTATTTAGTTATTTCTTATGTAAAACATACTTGACATTACTGATTTATATAGCAACATTCTTATAATTATTGATTTAATAAGGAAATATACTCGAGAGATGTTCTCTTGATATGGCTTGTCTAGTATATGTTGATTGGATTCTAAGTGTGGAGTGTCTTTATCAAAATAATTATCATATTATTTATTTTTTATTATACTTTGGGATAAAATGTTTATCCATCTCGGAACATAATATATATTTTGAGACCTTAAACATTGTCACTTATTGTTGTGGTAAACAACCTTGAGCCGTGGCCTCAGGGCTGACGCGGCTTGGTTCGGGTCCGGATGACGGGGATCTTCCCTAAACGACCTTCGAGCCCACCGAGACAGTCGATGCTGTGGTCGGGACGGTGTCGTCGTACCCTCCAAGCAAGAACTACTCGTCTTTACGTCTCGCGGGAACCTTCGGCTTCGTCCCTGCACAAAGGTTGGGTCGGGGTGCTCAGCCCAACCCCTCCGACGATCAAGTTAATCGATGTTAGGGGGATTTCAGATGAAGTCTTTTCCCCTTCTGTTCTTCCCGTTCGCGAGGGCATTTATAGGGAAGTTTACTGTTTCCTGATGTGCCCACTTGTAGGGGGCAAGCTGGTAGCGTCTAACATTGGTGTTGGCGTGACGTGAAGAACCGAGTCTGAGCGGGCGTTAATGCGCCTCGACTGACGTTCTGGTCCGTTTGAACAGGTGCTGTCGTGTCGATTGAGGCGTGAGGCGCCATCTGACGTTAGTCGAGTCTTATCATAATCACTATCCTAATCACTTATATTAAAAAATGATTAAGTTATGCTTAGGTTGATTTCTTATCTTAAGTGGATGTATTATGTACAAATAAAATATCTTAAGATATGTTGAGTGTTTTGAATGTTTTTAATTACGGGATGCTTTGGGATACATTAAATGCTTTGAATGTCCTTTTGTTACACCTTCATGATTTATTGAGTCATAAGTATAAAATTATATCTTTTGGCATATGTGATGAAAAATCTAGAACTTGGATAAGGAAATTTTTTTCAAAAAAATAAAAACATTTATATCTTATATCTATTGTTGTCCTACTTCAATTTGAGAGTAGAAGTTATTTGTATTCCATATCTTGCTTCCCAAATAAGTTTTCACTAAAATCCCTCCGATTAAATTAGTATATATATATATATATACTTTAAAATTATATTTAATTAATTATTAATTTAATAAAAAATATGGCCCGTCTAATGACATTTTACTATCTTTGATAGTTGATGTGACATATATAATAAACACCAATTAAATTTTATTATATCAAGTATCGATTGGTAAAAAAAATAATGATCATATAACTAAAAAATTGAAGATAAAAATTTTAACTTCCTAAGATATAATTAGAGTAAATATAAAATTATATTAATCCAAACATA
The DNA here is from genome assembly GCF_036884655.1 of Musa acuminata AAA Group. Lineage (NCBI taxonomy): Eukaryota > Viridiplantae > Streptophyta > Magnoliopsida > Zingiberales > Musaceae > Musa > Musa acuminata. The sequence goes on along the minus strand of NC_088348.1, from coordinate 1,820,801 downwards.
AAACGTTTATATCTTATATCTATTGTTCTACTTCAATTTGAGAGTAGAAGATATTTGGATTCCATATCTCGTTTCCTTTGATGATTAAATTAGTATGCCTTTTAAATTATATTTAATTAATCATTAATTTAATAAAAAAAAATATATGGCCCATCTAGTGACACTTTAGTTGATGTGACATATATAATAAACACCAATTAAATTTTATTATATCAAGTATCGATTGGTAAAAAAATAATGATCATATAACTAAAAAATTTAAGATAAAATTTGAACTTCTTAAGATATAATTAGAGTAAATATAAAATTATATTAATCCAAACATAATCACCGGATCATACTTTCACTTCAAACTATTTTGTATATAACCAAACGATTCCGAACTACAATACCAAACTTTATCTATAATTTTAAATTTTAACCAAAAATGTTTTTTTTCTCGAGTTTTGGTTTTGAAAAATAAGAATTTTATGATGACGTAATTTGGTGATGGAATATGATATTTGAGTTTGTTTTCACCTTTATATTGTGGATGACTTTGATTCTATTCTTTTCCGGTGGCTGTCATATTTTAAGATAATGGAACCTTTCCTTGGAGTGGCGGTGGAAGTCCCATACCAATTAATAGAACATGAGTGAATTCAACTTGACACAGTAAGTTTATTCAGACATGATTCGTTCTCACTCTGATCCTTTTCCACCTCTGACAAATTGTAGAATCCAATACAATTTCCCGATAAAATAATGTTCTGTCATATTAAAATGTTTTTTGTTTTTTGTTTTTTGTTGTTGCGAGAGACAGATGATGTTTATGTTGGGCTCGAATCTCAAGGGATATTAAGTGGCAATGATGCAGCTGATCGTATGTGCCAATTTCCCATCCATTAAAAATACCTGGTGGTGATATTTTAATGGAAAGGAATCCATGAGGCATACGACATGTGTTTGGTGGGCAATGGAGATGCTTTTGATACCGTCAAAAGTGGGCCATTAGAACATGACCGTCAAACCCTTGGTAACCACGGAAGAGTAGAACATGATGTTCTTATTTCCTTTTGGTTATTGTCTTATTGCATTCCACTTGAACATAATATGTATTATTTCTCCTGCTCATAATATAATTCGTACAAAGTGGCCTGAGCAGATTAAATGAAATGAGTTGGTTTAGTATTGTTCTTTCTACACACGACAAAATCTTTCTATGTGATGATGTAAATCCAGTAGTTATGTTGGGTAAGCATTGAACATTTTTATACCTCAAGCCTTTAGTGTTCTCATATATTATGTGATCGACTATGGTGATAAAAAGTATATATATATTAATATTAAACACCATTGATAACATCATATATTACCTTAGTCAGTAGTTTGTCAATTAATATTGTCCACATAGTGGCAAAAGAAGATTGCTCCACACGTAACATTGATCTTGATAATGTAATGGCATGGCAGTAGTGTGTTTGGTGTCATCTTCTCGAAAGCACAGCATTTTGTTTAGAGATAAGAGTGTGGTGAAAGGTCTCTACCCTAATAAATATTTCCAAGCAGAAAATGGAAAGTTGACATTTGACTCTGCATGGATTTCCTACACGACCAATCACAAGAGGCTGTGGACTTTCGGAAGATGACGTGTGAGCATTTAAAGATTACAACTCTCAATCGAGTTGATGTGTTGTTGCGTATGACGCTGTGAGAGTGAACGAATATATATGGCATTGGAGCTAATGAGCAGCAGGAAGCAATCTCAGGTCACGAAAGACAATATTATTCTTTTGGAAGATGTGTGCAATAAGAAACCTCGAGAAGAATCTTGCAACAAGTTCTTCTCTCTTCTCTCTCTCTCTCTCTCTCTCTCTCACACACACACACACATGAAGTACAACCAACGAAATTAGAATCAGTATCTACGTAAGCTTGTACAAATCTCAATCAACAAAGTCAAACTTCTCTACCTGGAAGATCCAACAGTGTCTTATTCGAATCCTGTGATGCAAGACTTGAAGTATTTCAGTTCATTTTCGTATGCATCATGTGGGACGTACTATAAAAAATATATTTAGATTATTCATATATGCAGTACTTCCAGCTAGCCGCTAAGTTTGATGATATCTTCTCAATCTTTGCTGTTAATTTAAGGTAGAACAACAATATTTGAAGCATGTCATCGTAAGGACATGACATAGGGAATCTCGGTTTTATTGGCTCTCTCTTTTATGGTATCTTCTGTTGAGTTTGCTGTTCCTTCAAGGAAAAAGTTCATGGAGAAGTCAATTCTTTTCTAAGTAATTAATTATATTTGCATGCCATACATATTGCAAGAAAACAACTCAATTCTTTGCAAGTTGTTTGCTGGAGGAATTGGCAAGATGAAGTGACTGAGGATTATTTTTATAGCGTTGAGTATTAATCGGTGCAGAACTCCGGCGTTGGTCCGGCGTTGGATCTCAACGTCAGGATAGAAAGTCCACTCGATAGCTTGTGCCAACGGTGCAGTATCACATATCAAAATAGATATGACCCCCGAGGCTACCTAATCAAACGATTTGACGGCATTTAGTAACCCTACAAATACTCTCACAAATGCTCAGTTCATGATTTTGGCATAGTCTTTCTGTCCATGAAGAATGATGTTTGACATCAGCCTCATCAGAAGTTCTACAGCACAGTTATCAATGTACTCCGAGATGAAAGGGATCTCATGTGGTGTATTACTCCATTCGTGGTCTCGAATTCGTACTTGGATGTGAGTTGATCCCTTTATATAATTGGGCCTGAGACTGGGCTTGCATTGGCCCAGTTTTCGTGGGCCGTAGCTGCACAGGACGTGACCTTCTCCATCATTCCTTCTACCATACAAGTTTGTAACCATTGGCTCAGCAATCACCTGGGAATTTAGTTTCTCGACCCAGATCACCAATTTTTCTTGCTTCTCATCTTGGGATGGACAGATTTAATTCACATCTGAAACACTGAAACAAAGATGAAGAAGAGTCCCCCCCACGTTTGCTTTTGCTTCCTTAAAGAGAGAGAGAGAGAGAGAGAGAGAGAGAGAGAGAGAGAGAGAAATGAAAGGATGCCGAATGCTACTTGAGAAAAATAAATCACGATAACATTCTCATGATCTTCTTAATATTTAGAAACTGTTTCTAAACCATAAAATTTCTGATAACATATTATCACGATTCTATTAATAATAAAAAATCATGATCTCAATCTCATCTCCTAAATCATGAAATGATTTAGTGAATATTTTATATTTATTATTGACTACGAAAATCATGTAATCATGTATATAAATTTATACTTACTATCAATAAAATTTAAGTTATTTTTCTCATGATTTCAGAGCCATAGTTGCTCCAAGAAGTTTTTTTTTTTTTAATCTTCTCTTTAATATTATGGCTTTGTACCTCTTCCTTAGTTGGGGTTGTACCTCTTCCTTAGGTTTTTTTTCTTTTTCACTCTTCGATAGGGCGGGTAATATCTCTTCAACTAGCCACTCATCTTATATCATCCCCAACTCTTTTATTTCTGAAAATAATCTTGTCTCCATGAATGTAACGTCGAAGCTCAAGCTTCTGTCAAACTCACATTCATAAAAGTGTCAACAATTCAATAACAAAATCACATGTCAAATATATGATTTGTAAGGTCATATTGTTAAGAAATATTATTGCTCATAAACTGCTAATATCAACCTTCATATTCTGTATATCCTACTATATCACTTACTTGGTTTTCATTATCACTACTGTGTGCTCACTTTGCTGCTTAGTAATTTCAATCTTCATCGAACTAGTTTGTTGATTGTGGCTTCTCATCATATTATGTCTAATTTAAATAATTTATTTTTACATTCATGATGATTTATATAATTTTATAAAAGACGATGATAAAAGTCTCAAAATAATTCACGATCGATCCATAAACTTCGAGCACGTGTAGTCAAAGGTGAACGCAAAAGGTAAAATCGAAGCTTTAACCTTCATCTTCTGCTGCCTAGTGGAGATTGCACTCAAAGTCAAACCTCGAGAACTGCTGCATCTTCCCATCCCTTATTGCAAGGTGGCCAAACTGCTATTTTGTAGATGCAATACCGGGAAAGAAGTCTTAAGAGTCTCTCTCTTCTTAGAGGCCTGTGAAACATGAGTGTCGTTCATGTGAAACTTGAAGACTATTTTCCCAATCAAAGGGAAATCTGAATGTAAAAAATAAGAAAAATGTTATTCTCATATTTATTTGTAGATGCTTTTTTTTGCCACCCCAACCTACCCCCACCTACACACCATTAAGAAGAAACTGACCTGTAGTAGAATCTGAGGTAGACTGGGATCAGACTTCATTGGCGCCGAGGTGGCCTTGGTTCCTGTTCCTCTAAGAGTAGGAGAGATTCCTGTAGCCTATTGTAGGACCATTCAGAAATCCAAGGTCTCTGACGAGCACCTGAAACCTACTTGAAATCATACATTTCCTTCTGAGCACTGAATTAATTGTTCACTTCTCTCTTAAATATACTGCATTTATAGCAGAAACCTACACCAGTCCCAACCTACACCAGTCCCTGAAGAGCCTAGACGTTTGACTGACTGTAAAGCCTAGGGCGCTTGGAACTTCTCACGACCAACTCGGCGTACCTTGGAAAACATCCGCATTGTTCTTGCAACGATTGGAAATTTTCTTATTGTTTTGTTCTTGTGTTGTTTCAAAAGTTTCTTAATACAAATATATGATTATAGTGGAAACTGTCACGAAATGCATGAGCAAGAGAGCAACCTAAGCATGATAGTGGAAACCGCTGAGTTGACTCGGTTTTATCCTATTGGATGGCTTAAGTAAGCCAAAGAGGAATGGCATATATATATATATAGCCGTTACAACATGAAATATATTTCTCTATCTGCACTCAATTACGTAATTTTCGATTCGCATGGATCTCAAATTCTATTAAGTATTATCGTAATCTAAGTTTAGTGAATTGGGTAGCAAGGATGCTAAAAGGTTCGAATCCATGCTGTAGAGGCATCTACGTGGATTTAGCCCAATTCTAAACTAGCCATACTAATGTTCGATTAATTCAGGCCATAAGTTGTTGAATTCCGCCCATTAACAGGTGGAATTGCTGCAGCCAGGCTGATGGATGTGTGTGTTCAATAGTAATACTTGGTCTTCGGTAGAGTTTAGTACAGATTGGATCTTTCCAGTGGCGGATGAACAGATTATTAAGAACAATTACTTTCAAGAAATAAAGTCGAAATTTCTTGTAGCATCATCCACGAGTGTCACCCCGAAGAAATGTTTATGCATGGCCAAGTCCTGGTGGTGGATGGTGGAACAGAAGTTGCCCTTCTTCTTTTACGTACAGACTCATCGTTGGTTTACCAGAAAGAGGAAGCATTAACTTTATGCATGATATTCTTTGTTGATTCTCACCAAGTTGAGCCGAAAAAATAGCTGCTGGGTTGGTTCAATTAACGAGTCGACGTCAAGAGAATGACTGCATTTTATATATCTAACAAAGTTCTCTTATCTTCGAGTAATGGATGATCAGAAACTATATATTTGTTGATGGTTTAAGAATCAATGGAATGAACAGTAAGCTAAACCGTTTATATGAGCGTTCATATTTCATAGTTGGCTCGCAATGTTTTCTACTGATTATATTAAACATTATACACACACACTCTCACTCTCTCTCTCTCTCTCTCTCTCATATGAGATTCCTACGAAGAAAACTACGTGTAGAGCCTCCTAACGAGTGAGCGGAACTTCCTGTTCCCACTTACAATTAGGCTTTATGAAGACCTCATCTTAGGGACAGATGGCATTGCTGCCTTTCGTTGCGCCTTTTGAGAGCATATACACATATGCTTTACTTGCTTCCCGTTATGGTGCGGGGAGGTAGATAGGAAGGATAATAGTCTTGCAGGAAGGAGAACCATTTCCTAAGAACCCTAGGAAAGTTTCCTTTACCTTAGCCGTGCGAGCCTTGCAGGCTTTATGGGGCAAGTCAACATAAAAGTTACAGAACAGGCTTTACAAAAGGGAGCTTTGCGAAGAGAGTCCTCTCCTCGTGAGCAGCTTCACAATGAAAAGCATACACAGCTTGACACCATGGCCTTGAGATGATGACGATGATGAAGTACTGAGCTTTTCTATCACTCTTCCATCTTTTCTCTCCCTGCTCATGATGATTCAGCTAACAACATCACGTCACACCACACGAACTTTAGCTTAGGATTAGCTTTTTTAAGGACATGCACAGACAAAGGCTATTTTGGATAGTGGAAAGGTCGTGGTGCAAAATATCTGTGGTTCACAGGAAGACATGCATGCTGCTAAATTATTGCAGGGTGTGTGTGAGAATCTCATCAAAATGGACTTCACTTTTGATGGGTAATGGAGTAGTAGCTTTTCAAAGCTGGATTTTGCGCTGCTTTTAAAGAAAGCACCCATGCATGTCCACAGCTAATTCCACTGTCACGAATCTTACGCCTTTCTAAGTATGTGGAGCAAAGT